>NC_032010.1:13137273-13179223 GCF_001865875.1 Lupinus angustifolius | reverse complement strand
TTAGTTGCAATCCTGTTCTTACAATAGATGTGTTATTGAAGAAGTAGAATTTTCAGTGTATTCAACCAAAGAAAGGACCATACATTATATCAGTTGGTCTTGCTTGGAAAGAAAGCAACTGAATGAAAACTGAATGCAACTACTTCTTAACAAACTAATTGAGGCACATTTAACATTTGCTCAAAAACAAAGATGATCTGCCACTAAAGCCAATCCTAAGGAAGAAATAATGTTTTGTCAACCAAGGCTTGATCACGAACCAACCAAAGCTAGGAAACTTGCCCAAAAGGTCATCTGTAATCTACAATCTGCAATAAGAACAAACAAAGAAATATTGCCTCATGTTTTAAGCCATGGGCCAAGTGTTAGTAGACAAAAGTAGGGAAATATTTAATACCCCCTTCAAGTTGGAAAGTGTATATTAATCACTCCCAGCTTGCTTAAGTTGTGGTTGAAGGGAGTAGGCTCCAATGGTTTGGTCAGGATGTCTGCTACATGAGCAGAAGTGGAGATTGGTAATAAATGAAGCAGTTTATTGTTTAGTCTCTCTCTAATAACATGACAATCAATCTCAACATGTTTAGTACGTTCATGAAAAACAGCATTGGCAGCAATATGCCTTGCCGAATTGTTATCACAATATAATAGAGCAGTGTGTTTGTAAAGAACTTGGAAGTCATTGAGGAGGTATGTTAGCCACTGAATTTCACAAGATGCAATGGCAAGGGCACGGTACTCTACCTCAGAAGATGATCTAGAAACAGTATTCTGTTTCTTGGATTTCCATGAAACAAGGGAGTCTCCTAGGAACATGGAATAACCTGAAATGGATTTCCTAGTGTCGGGGCATGTGGCCCAATCAGAGTCAGAAAAACCTTTGATTTGGATGATGGATGTAGGAGGATATAGGAGGCCCTGCCCAAGTGTTCCCTTTATGTATCTAAGAACACGAGACATGGTTTTGTGGTGTAAGACAGTAGGAACTGCCATGAATTGTGTAAATTGTTTCATAGCAAAGGTAATATCAGGACGGGTGTTAGTCAAGTAGAGAAGCCTACCTACAAGCTGTCTGTAGGAAACAGGGTCATGATAAAGCTCACTGTCATTTTGGTGCAGATGAATGGTTTTAACCATGGGTGTTGGATCAGGTTTAGAAGTGAGAAAACTAGTGTCATGTAATAGATCCAACACATATTTTCGTTGGCATAATGCAATGCCAAGCTTAGAACGAGCCACTTCAAGGCCTAGGAAATATTTCAAGTTTCCTAAGTCCTTGATTTTGAATTGTGAGTTAAGGTGATCCTTGACAGATTAGATTCCGCTTATGTCATTTCCAGCCAATACTAGATCATCAACGTAGATCAACAGGGCAGTGAAGTAATTATCATTGGTTTTGATAAAGAGAGAGTGGTCATGTTGGGATTGTTTGTATCCCAAGGAAAGAAGAGAGGAAGTTAACTTGGCAAACCATTGCCTACTAGCCTGCAGCCATAAAGGGATTTATTTAATTGACAAACTTGATTTGGTTTTGGACTATACACACCAGGGGGTAAGGTCATATACACAACCTCATCAAGGTCTCCATGGAGGAAGGCGTTATTGACATCAAGCTGGTGTAATGTCCAGCCTTGTGTTGCAGCCAAAGGCAACAGTAATCTAATGTTGGTGAGTTTGATGACAGGGGCAAAGGTCTCATTGTAGTCTAATCCTTCGACTTGATTGTAACCTTTAGCAACAAGGTGTGCCTGGTGTCTCTCAATGCTGCCATCAGCATTGTATTTGAGTTTGTAGACCCACTTGCATCCAATGGCTCTTTTATTAGGTGGAAGGGTAACAAAGGTTCAAGTGTTATTGAGGTGTAAGGCAGCAAGTTCATTGTTCATAGCTTCAACCCAATCAGTGGATTTTGTGGCTTGATTGTAGGTTTTTGGCTTAATATGGGAAGTGATGGAAAGAGTGAAATTTAACTGTTTGGTGGATAGGGTTTTATAGGACAGGACATGTTCAAGAAGATGCTTAATGTTCTGATGTTGTGTAGTGGGGACATAGTTCAAGTAGTTACAATGGTAGTCCTAGAGGTACCTAGGTGGGTGTATGGACCTAAGGGACCTTCTGGTGGGAGCCTCAGCAATATGAGGAATAGGTGAGGTTGGTGGAGTAGGAGTGTGGTTGGAAGGGTCAATGTAAGGCATACTAGTTTGGGTGATAATGGTGTCATCATGGAAGGGAAGGTTGAGGGAAGGTGATGGTGTGGTAGGCAAGGGTAGGATACCTTCAATCTTGGTAGACTCATGATCAGAATTGGATATGACTTGGTAAGGAAATATATGCTCATAGAATATGACATTGCGAGACAAGAAAATATTCATGATGTGCAAGTTGTATAGAAGATACCCTTTAGTCCCAATGGCATGACCAAGGAGGAGGCATCTGGTTGCTCTAGGATCGAGCTTGGCTCTATTATTGGTGAGGGTGGAAGCGTAGGTAAGGCATCCAAATATGCATAGGTAACTAAGATCATGTTGCTTGTTGAACAAGATTTCATATAGGGACCTAGAATTAAGAACATGGGTGGGCAACCTATTGATCAGATGAATAGAGTGGAGGACAACATAACCCCAAAAGGCTTTAGGCATGTGAGATTGGAAAATAAGGGAACGAGTGGTGTTTAGGATGTGCCTGTGTTTTCTTTCAACAACAGAGTTCTGTTGTGGTGTTTTAACACAGGATTTTTGATGAATAACCCCAAGTTGGTCATAGAAATTGGGTTGAATAAACTCCAAGCCATTGTCGGTCCTAATGACCTTGATCTTCTTATTGTGTTGGGTGTTGGCTAGCTGGAAAAAGTTATGGACCAAGTTTCGTGCCTCAGATTTATTGTTCATAAGGTAAACCCATGTCTACCTACTAAAATCATCCACAATGGTCAAGAAGTTTCTATGTCCATGGAGAGTAGGGATGCTAAGAGGACCCCAAATATCCATGTGTATGAGGTCAAAAGGCTTAAGGCTTAAGGAGGAGCTCCTTGAGTATGGTAGCCTAGACTGTTTGGCAATATGACAAGTATCACAAACAAGCTTAGAATCAAATTTGACAAAAGGAAATTGCTTATTTATGCTCTGTAAAACAGATAAGGAAGGATGACGCAATCTAAAGTGCCAAACATCAAAAACAGGAACATTATGTTTGTTTACAGATCCAACTACATGTAAGGATTTATCAACAACTTTATGATTTCTACTAAGGATGTATAAATTGTTATAGGCTTCAGCATGCCCAATCATCTTCAAGGAAGTCGTATCCTAAATCAAACAAAAATCCTTATCAAAGACAAGCTTGCATCTTAAGGAACAAGCCAACTTATTAATAGAAATTAGATTGTATTTGAAACTAGGCACATATAAACAATTATGCAGAGTAAGTGTGTGTGTTAAATGAATGGTTCCTGAATGTTTGGCAATCATGGTAATATTGTTTGGCAACCTCACATGTATGGGTTTGATGGAGAAAATGTTTATAAAGTTTGATGCATTATTTGTAACATGATCAGTAGCACCACTATCCAAAATCCATGTTTCATAGTTGAGAATTGTACCTGATACTTCAGAGTGTTCCTTGTTGAGGTAATCTTGACTCACTTGATTGATTATGTGTTCATGGCTAGTTATCTGTAGAGGTTGTTGTGCTTGTGTGTTGCATGATTCTCTATGCCTTGTCTGTTGCCCCTTGTCTTGATCAGTGTGAACAATGTTGACAGTTCCATCTTCTTGTTTGGCCTTAAACTTGAAATTAGGGGGAAATCCATTCTTAAAGTAGCATGTCTATGCAGTATGTTTCTCTTTGCCACAAAAGGTGCACACTTTGTTATTATTCCATGGTCCTGAGGTTCTTGAGTTATTTGTTGGCCATGTATTCGTTTGATGCTTCTTCCTGTTATTGAAGTCAGTGTTTCCTCTACTTGAGCTCCTGTTAAGTTGATTCCTCCAAGGTTGGGTCGAGTTGATGGATTTGACTACCCTTTTGTTGTCAAATCCTGGTCCCTCATGTTGCCTTTCTTGTTGCATGACTAGTGAAAAGACCTTGTTCATGGATGGTAGTGGTACCATAAGGAGGATCTGAGCTCTTACTGTGTCGAATTGTTCACCAAGGCCCTTGAGGAAGCATATGATGTGCTCATATTCTCTGTAGGTCCTCATGATCCTAGGCATGTTGCAGCTGCACCTCACAGGGCAAGTACATACGGGTAGAGGTCTCAAGAACTCTAATTCATCCCAAACTGTCTTCATATCTGTGTGAAAGGTGGATATGTCTCTATCACCTTACTTCATTGAGTGAATCTCTTGAAGGAGATCAGATGTCCTGAAATGATCCCCCTTTGAAAATCGTTCTTTGAGGTCTTCCCAAAGTTCTTGTGCATTCTCTATATACACAATACTCTGAGCGATTTTCTGTTTTAATGATCTTGTGATCCAAGAGATCATAATGTTGTTGCATCTCTCCCATGAATCATATATTGAACTAGATGAGTGTGGAATTTGTATTGCTCCATTGACAACCTTGAATTTATTCTTTGAGTTGAGTGCCCTCTTCATGGATCTTGACCAAGATTCATAATTTCTTCCATCAATAGGGGTTGACACCAAGGTGAATCCTGGATTTTCTCTAGGGTGTAAGTAATATGGGCTATGTGTTGCATCAGAACTCTGATGTGTTTGTTGCGTTTGATCTGACTCAGTATCCATGGCCTTGTTCTATGTTGGACAGGAAGATATGAGAAAGTTGTGAAGGAGATGTGAAGGTATGGCCTTAGCAGTAGAGCTCTCACTTGGAGAGCTCTGATACCATAAAGGATTCCATTGAATATAGATGTGTTATTGAAGAAGTAGAATTTTCAGTGTATTCAACCAAAGCAAGGACCATACTTTATATCAGTTGGTCTTGCTTGGAAAGAAAGCAACAGAATAAAAATTGAATGCAACTACTTCTTAACAAACTAATTGAGGCACATTTAACACGTGCTCAAAAAAAAAGATGCTCTACCACTTAAGCCAATCCTAAGGAAGAAATAATGTGCTATAAACCAAGGCTTGATCACGAACCAACCAAAGCTAGGAAACTTGCCCAAAAGGTCATCTGTAATATGCAATCTGCAATAAGAACAAACAAAGAAATATTGCCTCATGTTTTAAGCCATGGGCCAAGTGTTAGTAGACAAAAGCAGGGCAATATTTAATATGGAGAATGAACAATGAGGATGAAGGATTGATCTAGGAGTTTTGCAATGAGGTTGGCGTTTCAAGAAGGGTCTTTAAGTTTTGGATGCACAACAATAAGAACGTTTTCAAGAAGAGATCATTAGAAGTATTGGGAAATGCTCCAAGTAATGAAAATGATCACAACAATGATATCAGTGATGGTGGTAGAGGTGGCTTTGATAGTGATAATAACAATTCCTTAGAACACAAGTAACAACAACAATGACATTAGCAGAAGTTAAGGTAGCTTTGTCAATCTTCATGTTTCTGATAGTGCAGTGGAACATATCATAGTTTTAATCGATCTTAATCCTCAGTCAAGAAACTAATTAGAATTAATTGGGAATGTTATATTATAGGTAGCAAATTTGCCATTATCAGTTTGTTTTGTTTTTGAATTTATTTATTGACATAAGTTAAGGCTATGAAAATGACATAAGATGTTTATTTTTTGGTCATAGCTTCAGAAATTAATGTCGCTCCATAAATGGTTCACCCTCTTCTAGTGATAGCTCTTATTGAAGTCACGTGTTCCTCTTGAATGGAGAGGAGATACAATAATTTAATTTTTTGGTGAATTTTTCAGTATTAATTATTCATTTACTTTCTCAAAAGTATGTGCACCTCTCAAAATGCCCATATTTAATTCTTTATCCAACTTCAACACCCTATATAGCTTTATCTGTATGGAGTGCAATCTTTGTTATGCCTTGACTTTGTCCTTTTCCGTGGCAAAATGGGCAATTCCGAGGGACATGTTGCATAGCCTACAAATTTTGTGGGGTAGGATATACAAATTTCATTTATTTGCCCATTTTGCCATGTCCATTTGCTTGCTAAGTTTATAGACATTTCGATTGGGTAATATAGTTAACTCACAGACAAAATAAAAACATTTCAAATAAGTTATGATGTAATGTTATTTTTAATACCTAATTTTTTAATCTAATATGATTTGTTTAAGTTCATATAAAACATTAAAATATTTGTTTATTTTTTCTCTTCAACTACTTTATTTACTCTATTTTTATTATATTATATGAACTTTTTTTTATTATTCAACAAAGTTCGTGAAATCATCCACATTTTTGTTAGCTCATTTTAAAATGGAAAAGATATGCAGATTTGTCCATTAATATACTGCGAACATGTCTACGCCCACTTAAATCTTTATAAATATTTATAGACACAGACAAAAGCAAGACGACCGTTTTTCCACTTGTTATTGAATTGATCCTGCAGGCCTTGGCTCATTTTGGATGGCCCATTTTGCTTTAGTTAGGATTCTTTCTGTTTTTAGTTAGTTTAGTCTGATTTGTTAGTTTTTCTGTTTTCAGTTATTTCCTCTTTTGGCAACTGATATTTAAAGCTTGTTTTATGGCAGGTAAAACATAACTCTCACTTGTAATTTTTCATCATTGATTCAATAATGATTTCAGAGATTTTCCCTTTCTTCTTTCTTGTATTCTTCTTCCTCCTCCATTCTTCTTTTCCAATAATTGTTAACATTTATTTATCTTGTTGTAGATGATGTCATATTGCTATTTACGGGTTTCTCACTTTGTTGAATATAGTATGGTAATCCGCAAGCCTCTACATATATTCTTATTATGACTAGCATTTAAGTGATATTATATTATAATCCACTTATTATAATTGAATGAATTTATGATTATAGATTATACCTTTTAAATAAAATTGAAGTTAACTTTGGAAATAATAGAGGTTAAGTTAAAAATATAATTTATTAGTAATAATAAAATACCATACATTTAGTTTACTGTAGGGTGTAAATGGTTCCGGTTTAAACCGCGAAACTGGTGAAACCGAACCAAACTGCAAAATGTGGCTCGGTTCAGTTTTCGCAGTTTGATTCGGTTATTTTCTTAAGGAACCATTTATGTTCAGTTCAGTTTATGCTTTATGTAATTTAGGAACCGCTAGAACCGAATCATATATTAAAGAAATAAATAATAAGGAGTGATGTTTTATTGTTGTTTAAATTCTTCAACCAACTTTATAACTTAAATTATCAATTTTGTGTGAATTGTAGTGTTATATATGTTACTAAATTGTTATTATGTTAGTATTATATATATGTTATTACCTACTAAATTATTTATTAGTATCTTCATGATTTGGCATATCTTCCAATTTTTATGATATTGAGTTTGAAACTAACATATGCCATATATTTTTATACATGTATTATTATATGTGTTACTAATTGTGGATTATAAGATTTTATATGTAACTATTATATATTTTACTAATTGATATATGTTACTAATCATGAATAATATTGTTATATATATTACTATTAGATATTTATGTTACTAATTGCAGATTGTATTATTATATATGTGATAATTCGTTTTTCTCTCTATAAATTACATAATTGTTATATATGTTATTAACAAATAATTATGAGTTTGATTTTTTTCTTCATCTATAAATGATTCATAATTTTTTATAATAATAGTAGTAGTGTTTTTCCTTTAATGAACAAACAATATTTATTGTAATTTTGAAACATTTTTTTATAAAAAAATAATAGGAAAAACCGTGGAACCAAACTGAACCATTCAAGAGCTGTTCGGCTCCTAAAGTTAATTTACGATTAATTGAGCGGAACAGAACCATATATTTGTGTTTGGTTCCCAAAAAATCGAATTTTACACCCCTAATTTACAGTGTCTAATAGTAATCAAATTCATTTATTAATAATATAAATACAGTGGCTAGGAAATGGCCATTGTATTAATTTTTAGAAGGACAGATGGATTCCGAACGAGAATGCTCCATGCCTTGGTTCCATAATAGTATCCAGGGAGTTGAGCACAGGGTGGCAGATTTTTGTGATGCCCAGGGAGAGTGAAACATGAATTTAATTTTTGACTCTGTTCCGGTGCATATTGCAAATAAAATTGTTGCCCTCCATCCTCCTAGAACTCTGCTAAATATGGACTGTGTTACATGGTCAGGGAGCAAGGATGGATCCTTCTCCATAAAATCGGCCTACTCTCTCATTGCGGGAGACATAAATCTTCCGTCGGATCCAATCACAGTCATGATATGGAGGTGGAAAGGGCCTTTTTGCATCTGTTTTCTACTTTGGCGTTTGGCTAATTACACTCTCCCAACAAATGAGCTTCGTTACAAGAGGAGAATGTCTACGTCTGATTTTTGTCCTCGCTGCCATGTTATTGAAACGGCGCTGCATACAGTTAGGGACTTCTCTCTTGTGAATTCTGTGTGGCGGACAATTCTAACGATTCCTAGCTCGCACGACTTTTTCAAAGATAACATCACTGATTGGTGTAAGAATAATCTGTTGAATAATGAGCCATCTCTTGGTGAATTAGATTGGAACCTTGTTTTTGGGATGACCATTGATGTCATTTGGAAGTGCAGGAACAAACTCATCTTTGATCGGGTTGATTCCAATTATAGTCAAATCTGTCAAGAGATCATGACTCGGTGTACAAACATGGGAAAAGCTCTCTCTTCCTTGAGTCCTGATGTGGTTCGGTCTGCTCTCCCTAATACATCTACCATCAGATGGTTTCCTCCAAAGCCGGGCTGGATCAAAATTAATACAGATGGGGCATTTTCTTCTGCTCGAAGTTTGGCAGCTTGTGGAGCGGTGGTTCGGGATCACCGTGGGGCGTTTCTGTTCGCTTTCTCCAAGCAACTTGGTCATTGCAAAGTGGTCCAAGATGAGTTGTGGGGCATTCTAATCGGTTTGCAATTACTTCTCCATCGGGGTTTCCAGAATATTTTCATCGAGTCAGATTCGCGGTTAGTATTCATCTAATTGGCTCTGGGTGTTCTCAAGTTCATCCTTGCAGTGTATTAGTTTCTCAAATCCGGTCCACTCTTACTCAGTTCCAGCATTTCCATTGTGCTCATGTTTACTGGGAAGCCAACTCAGTTGCTGATGCCGTTGCTAAACACAGATTGATACTAGAGTGTAGCTTCTGTATTTTTGATGTTCCGCCTAGTTTTTGCTCTTTAAATCTGCTGCTGGACAGTGCTGCTACTGTTTATAGCAGAGGGCTGTAATTTTGTCCTTTGTCTTTTCGTTTTGGACTGTTAGCCCCTGTAATTCATCAGAAAAAAATAGTATAAATATAAATAGAATACTATAATTTGTTTCCAAAAGACAACTTGTGAGTAAACTGAGGCCATTATTCAATTCCCCACCCATAAAAAAAAAGTTTTCTTAGGGTTAGTTTGGGAGTTGGATTTTGAAGGAAAATAAATGATAAAAGAAGGTTTGGGGCTATGAAATACACTTATAAAATAACTCTCAATCATTCAATTTTTCTTCATTTCCCTCCCAAATCCAACTTCCAAATTAAAAGGGGAATACAAAGGGGGAAAAGAATTGAACCCATTAATGACAAGAAAAAGGCTTTAAGATCCAGGCTATTTGGAGTTCTCTACCTCTTAAACTTTTGTTACTTAAAAGTCATAAAAGCTGGAGGATTTCTTCCTGGTTTTTTCCCATTTCATCTCATTTGATGATCAAAATTTCTAATTAAATTTAATATTTTAGCATATAAATAAATTATTAAGAATTGGGATCTTTTTAATTGTTGATGAAATAGAGAATATGTAGACAGATAAATCATGAAAGGATAGGAGAGAGGACCGATTATAGCTTAGTCACAATAAAAAAAAAAAAAGTTCTTATTTAACCACATTTTAGCCACATAAAAACTACACATTTTACATTTAAAACCATGGCAAACCACGGCAAATGGCAATAACAAAGGAACAACTAAATAAGTGTGGCTATTAGAGAAATGTTTCCGTGCCTAAATTTATATAAATCCAATATTTTATAATTTTTTGGAGCAAGAAAATTATATTACCAAGAACAAGTAACCACACACTGATCAACAGATCCAAGCTATTACACCAATCATCTAAAACTATTGCCTACCTAGCACATTAACCAGAGCTCAATTTATCACAATACAATTTCAGCCCAACATGAAATTTGACCCTCTCAAAAATTGTTCTAACCCCAATAGGCTCAATATCTACATTAACAACATGCCCTTGAAAAACGCACATATTTCTCATATTCCAAATTGCATACATGGTTTTAGCAACAACTCCCTTCATCAATTTGCACCTCCTACTCTTTCCTTATGTTTGCTGCTCAATCCATCTTAATTCAACTTGCCATCCCCTAGGATTGTGGTCAACTTTCATCCATATGAGAACATATATCCATATCACTACAGTTTTAGCACATAAAATGAACAGATGGTTTGCAGATTCTATCAGGCCACAAAATACACACTTTCTGTTTGTCCATATCCCAAACATATCCAACATGTCCTTAGTAGACAGTCTATCTTGACAGTCCAACCATAGGATGAATTGAGATCTTGGTCATGCAATATTGCCATATACATCTTCTTAGTGTTAAATTTCCCAATTACATTAGCGTCGGTCAAGCTCAAACTCTACATAGCATCAGTTCTGCACTTTAACATAGACTTTAACATCCAAGAACAACTAGAGCTAGCTTGATACTCTCTAACATCTTCTCCTTTCAAGTAATATGCATGAACCCATTTGATCCAAATTTTATCAGATTTAGAAGCAAGATTCCATAGTAATTTAACCATAGTGGCCCTACTCTATTCCACAAGTGTTATCAGATTTAACCCTCCAACTTGCTTAGGATCATACATATGGTCTCATGCCACATGCGTTTTCTTACAGTTCTCATCCTTTCCACTCCACAAGAAGGTCCAATACTTAGCTTCCAGATGTCTCATTTCCATTTTTGGTAAAGGGAACATCTGCTTCCAATAATTTACTATTGAGAATAACACACTCCTTATCAATTATAACCTTCCTGCATAGCTTAGAAGTATAGGAATCCAATGTCTCAACCTTAAAGTGATTTTATCAAAGAATGGAGCACACAAATTCAATGTAAGCTTCATGCTTGCAAGAGGGGCACCAAGATTCTTAAATGGTAAGGATCACACACTAAATACAGTAGCCTACTAGATTCTTTCTTGTACTGTCAACTCATCCCCCCAAAATATACCTTACATTTTGTAGGGTTGGCTTTCAAGCCTGTATAGTAAGAAAACTCATTGAATCACTTCATGATCACTTCCACAGACATCAGGTCTCCTATACTAAATAATAGTAGGCCATCAACAAAGCATAGATTAGTTATTCCCAACTACTCACACTTTGGATGGAAATTAAAATTAGCCTCAAACTTTAGTTTTTGAATTACCCTATGCAAGCACTCCATGACTAACAAAAAGTAGAGGTGAAATAAGATCACCCTGCAGCAACCCTCTCTTAGCCTGTAGCACTGCAGAAGGTACATTATTCAGTGAATACCTATATGACATAGTCTTTACACAAACCATAATCCACCTAACAAATTGATGATGAAAACCCAACTCAATCATTGTGTTCTTCAATGCATCCCAATCAACTATATCATATGCTTTTTTGATGTCCATTTTTATCACGCATCTTGGAGAAGGTCCCTTTCTTCCATACCCTCTTACTAGTTCATGTGCTAAGATGATGTTCTCATGAATCACCTTGCCAGACACAAAAGTTGATTAGCATTCATTGACAACATGATCAATAACTCTTCCCAGTCTGCTTGTAAGTATCTTGGAGATGATCTTATAGATGGTTGTACAATAGGAAATTGTTCTCATGTCCTTCATGGTGCTAGGATCGTTAGTTTTTTGTAGCATAGTCACTAATGTGCAATTAACAGCATGGTACAATCTCTCTTCCCTAAATAAGTCATTGACAACCTTCAATACATATTTTTTTAACTACAATCCAACCTACTTTAAAAAAATGAAATCTATATCCTTTGATATCAAGGGCTTTATTGTCTCCAATGCCCTATAAAGCTTCACAAACTTCCTTTTCACTCACCATTTTAGTCAATCTATTGGCCATTTCTCTATTGAGACATTTACCCCTTCTTAAAGCTATCAAATTCACACCTTTCCTATGGGTAGTAAATGTACCTAACATGTTTCTATAGAAATATATCACTTATTGCACAATTTCCTCCTAAGTATACATTACAATCCCATCAGATTTTGTCAGCTAGTAAATGCCTTTCTTTATGTTTTTGTCTTTCACTATAACATGAAAGAAGGAGTTATTCTCATCACGAAGTTGCAACCAATTAATCTTCATTTTTAGTCCTCCTCAGCTTTATGTAGTTCCATTAAATTTTCAGTATATAATTTCACTTCCATCAGTAGAGTAGGATTAAATTTCTCTAACTTTAGTTGTTCATGTGCCTCATTTAACCTTTCTCTTGCTCCCAATACTTGGCAAAAATACCAGAGCACTTCTTTCCTAACATCCTCATCCTAGTCTGTAACCTTTTAAGCTTCATCCACAAGCAACACATGGGTCTTCCTTTGACAGTAGGCTCCCAACTCTCTTTTACATATGTGAGAAAATCAATTTCTTTAGTCAATAAATTCAAGAATCTGAATAAATGGAATTGTAGAGTTTTTATCTTATTCAAAGATTTGAACAGTAGAGGTGCATGATCTGATAATGCTGATGGAAGTACCTCAACCACCATACCTTGATACTACTGAAACCATACCACATTACAGATTACTCTATCAATTTTAGAGTAAATTACTCCATCGATGTGTTTGCTGGACCAAGTGAAATGAGGTCCTTGAGTATCAATTTCAAAATGTCCAACAAAGTGCACCATGTTTTCCAAATCTGAATATTCATGTTACTGCATCTTATTACCTCCACGTCTATCATTAACACTCAAGACATTATTGAAGACTCCAAGTACTATCCAAGGTCCAATCAATCCATTAGAAAACTGAGCTATATCCCTCCATAGCACCCTCTTTTTTTTCAAATTGATTCTTTGCATATATCACTGCTACCCAACATTTGAAAGTTCCATCCAAAGCAAAAATACTCAACTGCAATAACTAATCAGTAGAATGGATTAAGTTCACGTTCACCATCCTATAGTCCCATAGGCATGAAATTCTCCCATTGCCATGATTTATATAATTATCATGATACTGCCAATAGTGAGCAAAACACCTTCTAACCTTATTTGCATTGCTAATTTTTACTCTAGTTTCTAGTAATAGAACAATGATCACATCTAAAAAAATGAGACGAGAGCTAATCTCACGATGTCTAACCACTTTATTTAACCTCCTAACATTCCATGATACTATCATGGAACCCTTTTATTCTCCCATGTAGTATCATCTCCAATCGCAGTGGAGTATATCCATTATGGCATTGCAACTCAAAGGTTCCAAAAGAACCAACGTGATTACTCATAGGTGATTTACCTTTATCTTTTCTCGCACTACCAACAGTAATCTAAGGTTGCTTATATTGTTTGCTAGATTCACCCTCCTCACCATTTACAGAACACTTTTCACTTACCTGAGGAGTAGCTTCCTTAGGTTTCTCTTTCTATAATGGTTGTCTTGGATTGGGGGATGCCTAATTCTTTTATGTACCTTCATGGCACAATCATGCCTAATTGATGAACATTTATCACAATATAATGGTTTCCATTCATACTCAATCTTAAGCCCAACCTTCCTTCCTAAATGATCTTTAATCATAATAGTCTCCTTCAATTTGGAAGTCACATCTACTTGAACCAATATCCTTGCATACGCCACCCTCAAATTTTCCGCGATACACTCCTCTATAACTACTGGTTTTCCCACTATATTGACAATTTTATATATGCTCCTCCCCCATAGAAGCAGTGGCAATTGAGGTAGCTTAGTCTTGATTGGTAGAACTCTTAATAAATCTTCTTTCAGCTCAAAATTTGGTGCCCAGTGACATAAGAACATAGGTAATCCATATATGCAATACGGTCCCATTGCTAATACCTCATCTCTGTCTTTTCTAGTTTTGAAATGAATCAAAAAGTACCCATTCTCATTGTAGTACAGATCATGCAATGAAACAAAATTCCATGCCTTCTCCATAAAAGTTTTCACAACATTCATGGACAGATCATCCCCTAACACATACATAATCAACACATATTCCCCAAATTTCATTTCAGTTGCAACATCTTCCTCATCGATCTGCATTTCTATCTCACCATCTACTATAGTCGGTGGAACAAAGCCAATCGATAGCCCATGATTAGGAACACTATTGAACATGGTTGTTGAACATTTTCTTCTTCCTCATCATGAGTTTCAATAGCAACAACACGAGAATCTGCCATATTCAGATGTACTAGGTTCTTCGACAGTGGAGATTGACTCGCGGGAGGAGATTCTGATTCCTCTATCCCCATTTATGTTACAATCTATTTCTCTCTCCTACTAAATCCTCCTACTAACTCTCCTACCAATCATTAATAATTAATCTAATCATTAATAATCACATGTCTCTTGTGAGTAAGAGAATTAGCAGGAGGATATAGTAGGAGGATATATCATTTTCCTTCTCAATAACTTTGATCACAGGTTCATATGAGGGAGCACATCCTGTCTCACACTGAGCGGTAATCCGGTACGTTTATGATCGGTCAAAAAAATATTAATAATTAAATTTTAACTTAAATATATTTTTTTGACCAATCACATGCACATGGGACATGGCACAAAGTGTAGGACAGTAAATGTGTATGTTCGTATGAGGAATTTTCGTATTACCATGTGACTTAGTTAGACTTTATGAAGTCAGACTTCTCTCGACATAACAATTATAGAAAAAAACATTGAAAAACCAAAAGACAAAGATATTTATATCCTTTAATTATATTAATAATATATTTTAATTATTTGGACAAGATTTAAAGCACATCAAAATAGTAAAAAAATATTTATTTTATCCATTTCATAACTTCTATTGATTGAGGTTAAAGAAGTATACATATTAAGAAATGATTAATGAATATTTTATTTTGATTAAAGCAATGAGAGAAGAAAAAATAAAATTATTAAGATAAATAAGTGATAGGTGAAAATGTTAATATCAATTTTTTTTAAATAAAAGAATTAGAAACTTTTTGTATTTCCACATTTATTTATATCCATCAAAACACTGCTATCAATATTTTTTTATTATCTATAAAATAATCTTCTACTATATAATTCACAATATCTCTCACCAATTAGATCAAATAATTTTTGCCACATCTTGTAATTTTACAAAATCACTTGTTTTTATTTGCTCGAAGAATGACTCTATTTATGAATATATAAATTCGGAAATTAACCAAGTTTTGAAAGTGTTTAATAGCCATAATTTTGAAAATAAATAAATACATAAAGGGGAATGTTAAGGAATATGTTAAGAGCACTAGTTAATTTATAAAATATGAACAATTTGATTGGAAAATGAACATTTTAAAGACATTAAAGTTTAAAATATGCACTTTTTAATACATTTCCCTTTTTATTTGTGAATTATAAATATAAATACAATATGATAAAGACAAAACATTTTTAGCATAATAAAAATGTTCTTATCTTACGTTCTCATGTCAAAGTGATAGTTTCTATTTTTTGAGTAACTTTAAATGCATTGTTTATATATTTGATTCTTTAACTAGTCATCATAAGTACTCTTTAACAAAACCCTGTGTAATAAGCCAAAAATACTGAAGTTTGTAATGGCAGCAATATTGAAGAGGGCGAAGTACATATCCCTCATTATATTCTTCCCTAATTCCCCACCGGTGCTTTCAAGCATTCTTGAGTAGAAGCAATGCTAAATCATCTTATACCAAAAATTCAGATCTCCCATGAGTTACACTTCTTTATCGTGTCACTTTCTCCTTTGTATTCATTCATTTTTTCTTTAACCTTTCCAAATTTCATATAAAAGTCATCTAAATAAACAAAAGTCAACATGGTCCAATCAAAAATTCACTTTCTTCGTTTTATATACTTCCTACCGATAATCATGTTGGCAGTGGTCCTTTCCTCCATTGATGAATTGTGTTAGTAATGTTTTTTTTTCCTATTTATTTCTGATGATATCTTTTATCTCATTGGATAATTATACCTACAAGCTTTGCAATTTATAACACATCTCAAATAATCATTTTTGTAGAGCTCATATTAACATTTGATTAATTCATTTTTAAAGGAATTACTTGTTATTTGCTTTAGGTGGCGTGTTAGAAAATATTTGGATCGATAGAAAATGATCTTATTTATAATTTAGTTAGTTATTAGTTATGTTTTGGATTGTTATTATGCATCGTAACAAATTTTGCTTATATAATAAATTTAGTTTATACAAATAGAACATGACATTTTACATTGAGATGACACTTATATATTCTCGTGTTAATCAGTAATCAAAATCTCTTTGCGTGTCTGTGCTTAGAAGGCAAGCAGCATGCTTGGCTGATTACAGTTTATATTATCATAACCGTTGTGTGAAACTGGTGGAGGCAGTGCCTTTGACTAATCTGTCACCTCTCTATATTGGTTTTGGTTCAATGAAACGCAAGTTTTGTCTGTTTATTTTATAAACTGCTAATGATAACCCCTATGAGATAAGATAATCAATGGACCATGACTATAGCCATTAATTAATAATGAGTATTACTAATGAGTGTGGCGAAACTTATTAAGGAAGTATAAATAAAAATTGTTAAAAAACTAAAGGGAAATTATATCAAATTCTACTACTTAAAGAAAAGAGACATATATCATAAAATGATAATTTATTTATTCATAATTGATTACAAATGACATATGTCACTTTTTAATAAATATAAAGATTTATAAGAAAATCTAATACTGGATATATATTACTCGAAACTAAATTCAACCATTATTTTAAGTATTTTTATTTCTTAGCACGTTATCAACACGGTAAGTCTCTCTAAGCTAAATATTTAACCTCTTGCATACGTTATGCAAGTCTTCTAAATATGATGTATCATGAAGTATTTATATGAACATGAATCATGGATTATCATTATATGTATATAAACATGTGGAACTTGTCTCAAATGACAAATTGGTTGATGAAATAATCAAATAGATTATCATAAAATAAGTATAAAAAATATTGTATCCACATATAGCTTGGTTGATATTAATACATTTATTGGCAAACTCAATTAAATTGGGTAATATGAAGGTTGTTTTGAGAATTGTTTAATGAAATTTAAATAAAGTAAAGTATTTGATGATAATGATTAGATTTCAATATTCATTCTTTAGTGGGGAGTTTGCTTCACTTTATAAAAAATATTACTGCTGTTAGGAATAATATATAGATGTATTTGTTTCAAGTTGTAAAAAACATTTCCTAGGTATAAAACTTTTGGAAAATATATTCTTATGTTTCAATGCTTTCTTATTCTTTTGGAATAGTTCGAGAATGTTTCATTTTCATATCTAAAAATTGTAACTTACCAATTGTAGCCATGTTTTATTCGCTTTCATTTTATTTAAATTTATATATTTATATTATATGTGTAGTGACAACATAGTAATGAAGGGATAATACTTGATTTTCATTTATGTAAATAATGATATCCCTTTTATCAATTCTATTTTTTAATTCTAGAGATGCTATATTCATTCTTCTAAAGCTCTTTATTTTTCCTCCATATGAAGTTAGTATAAGTAACTAAAATACATTTTCAATACTAAATATATACTAGATAAATAATCAAATAACAAGTTTTGGTTCTGTAGTTATATTGTAAATTTGTTGTCTTAGTTATATCACATCAAAGAAATGCTAATCTTGCTTTCTTAACTATAATGATAAATAGAATAACAATTTTAGAATATAATATGAGTATTTTGATAATTATATCTCATATTTCTACGAATATACATTATTAACAAACATGGTTTCAAGTTATTCTCATGAATGTCAATGAAGATTCACAAGAAATATAAATCTAAGTATATCTAAGTATAACATTAAAAATATAATTATCTTATGAATTTCTCAATCTCATTTCTTATCTATTTATGAATGCCTCAAGAAACGTGTCAACAATTGTGTTGTTTGCGTAGCTTATAACAATTATGAATAACACGAAATAATACTTACTCGTTGAATGAATGTAGTTATAGTATACGTTTTAAATCATAATTTGAGTGATCAAACCCAACAAGCATTAGTAAAATATTAGACAAGAAAAACAATGAAATAGTATTGCAAGCAAATCAAATAGGATACATCGAGTTTAAATAGTTACATCCAATCTAAAAAGAAGGGGTTTAACTTCTCATTCTCACGGAAACCAAGGCCTTCAACATAGTTACCATTCTTCTCTTATCAGCAAGTTATTGAAAGTTGTTCAATGTTTGCAATCCTAGTTTTTGTGTTGATTACAACATTCCGTCCACTTATTTATTCTAATTTCGGTGAACTTATATCTAATGATTCTGATTAGATTTATATGAAATTTGATTAGTTCGTCGGGCTTGAACTCTCTGTTATAAAATACTACGCAGTAAAAACTATTATAAAATTTGGTTACTATTTAACTAAATACATAGTATGAATGATATTTTATAAATTTCTAAAGTTAAAAGTATTTAATTATCCTCATTATTCAAAATTATTTTCACTGTTAGAGAATTTCTCCATCGGAAATCCATAGATTGAATGCGGAAGCCCTTATGGTGATGGCTTCGTTCCGATAACCGAATGTTTATGCCCATACATAAACCCATATGGAACGACCATGACCCAGCCGAAGAAACCCCAAATGAGTTCATGGTGAAGAAGAAGAAGAACATACTTTGTTGAGCCATTTCCGGAATCTCGAAGGTATGAGGGTGAGATGATCTTCCAGATGTTAGAACACCTTACGGTTTTGCTTATGCTTCTCTAGAGGGGAATGAGAAAGCTCTCTTGAGTTTTTCTTGATGGTGTGTTGTGTGTTGTGTTAGAGGAGAGGCATTATCCTCATGCCTTATGTGCCTTATGGATGAGTGGATAGTGTTATCCTATTCTGGATAACACTATTCTCATCCTACCTTATTCTCCTCCACCTTTACACTTGAAAACCTGTTGCTCTACAAATGGGGACCATAACCCATAAAAGTAACCCTGAAGTGGTTACTACTTTAGTTGCAATAATTCTGATTCAGTCCCTTCATCAAATCAGAAATTGTCTGAAGGTATCTACACTTATTATTATTTCATGACACATATGTCATTAGCCACCAAATTAATTACTGAAAATCATTTTATATTTTGGCTAATTACATAATGGCCATAACACAATTATAAAATTATATTTATGACCCATAAATTGTCAGAAATTCTAACATTAGCAACATACTAATTAGCAAGACTAGTTAGTAGTTAGTGAAGAACAAGATCTTTCGTATCATTTTCTTTTAAAAAAGCTAGTTTCCCAAAAACTAGACAAAAAAGTGTTAATATATTATATGAACACATGTAAATACTCGGTGCAGAGATCAATTCATCATTAAAAGCAAATATTTAATGGAAGTTTTTATCTATAAAAAATATGAATGATTTGAATATATCTTATTTATTATTTATTATCTTTATTAAATACTCTCGATACACTACAATTATTTTTCTTGATGAATTTTATGTGGTATTCCTTTTGAGTAAATTATTTGTTAAATTTTCTCCATTTAAATTATTTTTGGAGTTGCACTCTTTTGTATATAAAAAATTACTGTGATATTTTGAGGCCTAATTCACTCATCTTCAAACAAAGAAGTTTGAATAAAAATTTCACATCTACCTGTTAAGAATCTTCCATATGAGTGACGACCATAAAAACTTGGAAGATTCTATTAAGAAAAGCTTGTCTCTTTTACATTGTCTTCAGACTATTCTAATTTATTGCCTTCTAGCCATCATATTGATCTTAACATGAAATAATTTTGTTTTTCATCCATGCAAATTTGAATGATAGGTGTTTGATCAATGCATTTAGCATATTTTATTTTTATTGATTGATCCTCATAAATTATGGAAGGAATTCCTATCCAAGCGTCTATAAAGGACTTATTCCTATCAGGCGTCTATAAAAGACTGCACAAAATTAATGATATTTCATGGATAAATATATTTATTTTCAATATAGTTCTTGAATAACTATGTAGTTTGAATGTGTGATTAAATATCCATTTGATCTTGGTATAGCTTGGAAGAACGGTTGTTGAAAATATTGATGATTCTAAGAAGCCCAAAACAAAGACCAAAGACGTAAAGCTTCAAAACTTGATTAAATGAAGAATTTGTGTTTTTAGCTTATTTCAAAATTCTACTCCCCCTCCCCCTCCTCCATTAAATGGAGATAATTACCATTTGTGGTCAAGAGCCATGACCATGGCTCTAAAGTCCAAAACAAAACAAAATTCGTTGATGGAACCCTGCCCAAACCCTCTCCTCGTGATTAAATGTCTATTGCGTGGAACAAATGTAACAATCTGGTTGTGTCATGACTTAGTCAATCAATTGAATTATCCATAGTGCAAAGTATTTTATGGATGAAAAGTGCGCAAGAGATATGTAATGATTTGAGGGAAAGGTACCACCAAAGTGATATCTTCAGAATCTCAGAACTCATTGGAGAAATCCATTCAAGCAAGCAAGGCAGTGCATGAATTGATTGGTTCTTTACTCAAATAAATGGGTTATGACAACAACTTGACAATTACAAGCCAATTCCTCCTTGTTGTTGTGAAATCAAATGTCATTGTGCTTTCATACACACTCTCAAGAACTATAGCGAAAATGACTATATAATCTACTTTCTTAGAGGATTGAATTATCAATTCTCCTCAAACAGATTACAGATCAGGCTTATGGGTCCTCTTCCTCCCATCAACAAGGTTTTCTCCATTCTGGTCCAACAAAAAAGGCAGCTGCAATTCGAGGAGCTCAAATTTTTAGCAAATATGTCGAGTAAACCTATGAGACAAGACAAAGAGGTAGAGGGGGAGGGAGAGGATATAGAGGGACGACAATCAGCATATCCAATGTATAAGAAGATTTGGCACTTTATTATAGGTAGAAGGTAGAAAACCTGCACCTTCTATCGAAGAACTCGCCATACCATTGATACATGTTATAAGAAGCATGGATTCCCTCCAAGCAACTTAACAAATTCGAGCAACATCAATTATTACTCATAACAATGAACATATACACAATTGGATAAACAAAAAGATACTGTGAAGATGGCATTCAAGGATGAAAATCCAGATTCAGGCTATCTCTTTACACCAGCAAAACATAATGCTTTAAAGAATTTGATCCAAGAATGAATGAATTAGACCATCCGCAACACTAATCAAGTGAGCTCTATCTCTAACTCTATGCATACTTCAGATCAACACAACTCGGGTAAGCTCTTCCTTATCTTATCTCATTTCTCTAAGTCAAGTTGTTGGGTCCTTGACATAGGGACAACAAACCACGTCTATCACTCCCTCTCTTTTTACCAAAATTATAAGAGGATTAAGCCTCTTTCAATCACGCTACTCAATGACAATCATGTTACTGCCAACTATTCATGAACTGTAATGTTCACTGATGAACTTTACCTCACCAATGTGCTATATGTGCCCATTTTAAACTTCAATCTCATATCTATATCAATATTTGCCACCTCCTTAGCATGCACATTAAAATTTTCAACTATCATTGTCAAATTCAGGACTCACACTCCTCGAGAAAGATTGGTGCAACTAAGCTAAAAGGAGGATTGTATATGCTAATTGAACTCAGCAAGAATTATACTAAGCCACATAATGTAAATGCTTATACTTGCTATGATGATTATAATTTGTGACACTCTAGGCTAGGACACTTATCTCATAAGAAAATGATTACTATGCAAACTATTTTTCCTTTCATAAAATGCAATAAAGCCAAGATCCTTGTGACATCTACCACTAGGCAAAACAAAAGAGGTTGACTTACTCTACTAATATTTCTAAGTCTACCACTACTTTTGATTTAATTAACATGAACCTATCTTCACACCATCTACATTTGGTCATAAATATTTTCTCACCATTGTAGATTACAAAACCAGGTTCACCTAGATTTTATTTATGAAACAAATGAAAAAAGAACTCATCTTGTTAAAGGATTTGTCTCTTATGTTGAAACTCAGTTCAAATTAAAAATAAAAACCATTAGAAGTAACAATAGAAAGTAATTTCTAGTGAAATATTTATATCTTGAAAAGGGTATACAACAACATACTTGCTGTAATTAGAGCCTTGATTTTTCAATCTAATGTGCCTACATATTTTTGAAACTATGCTTTCTCATATGCTACACATTTGATTAATAGACTATCAACCATTTTCGTATCTAATAAATCTCCTTTTGAAGAGCTTCAAAAGACCTTACTTGATATCAGCAATTTAAAGATCTTTAGTAGCCTTTGTTATGCTTCTACATTAGTATCTTTTAAGATAAAACTTGACCCTAGATCTAGAAAATTTATTTTTCTAGGTTTCAAGCTTAGTACTAAAGGATTCGTTCTCCTAGATATAAAAACAAATGAGGTGTTCATATCTAGAAATGTTGCGTTCTTTAAACACATATTTCCCTTCTCTAACCAAGGATCAATTAGGACAGAAGCAAACCAAGCCTCCACCCCCATACGATCCCTACGAACGAAATTTACTTTTTCTCCTATTTCATACCTGAACCTGCAATGCCACCATTCATTGATACCACTAACCCTTCTCTCGACCAAACCTTAACACCTCAAACTACCACCATATCATAAGACATCAGCAGTCCTCACCATACTAGATGGTCTTAATGGATCAGAAAACCTCCCATATATTTGAAAGACTATCATTAGGCTTTAGTACATGAGTCTAACCCATCTAAGTCTCACATTAGATATCCTATTAGCAATACTCTTAGCTATGATCACCTATCACCCAATCAGAGACACTTCTCTTTGTCCATATCCATCAACCAAACCCCCATAGATTATTCTGAGGCTATAAAGTTTGACTGTTGCAGACAAGCCATCCAAATAGAATTGAATGCCTTAGCTAGAAACAACACATGGACTTTGACTCCCCTACCATATGATAAGAAATAAATAGCATGTAATTGGATTTTTAATATTAAACATCATGCTGATGGGTCCATAGAAAGATACAAAGCATGATTGGTTTCCAAAGGATACTCCAAGTGAAGGTGTAGATTACATGAACACTTTCAGTCTAATGGTTAAAATTAAAATAATAAGAGTTCTCTTATGCCTTGTTGCACTGCACAATTGGCACTTGTACCAATTGGACATCAATACAACTTTTCTCCACGGTGACCTTAAGGAAATTGTTTATATGAATATACCACTAGGGCTTCATAATACAGACCCCAAACTAGTCTTCAAATTACAAAAGTATATCTATAGCTTGAAGCAAGCAAGTAGACAATGACATGACAAGCTCACCAACAATTTAATACAAATTGGTTATACTAAGTCTTTTCTAATTACTCTCTTTTTGTTAAAAACGCAAACATTGGCTTCACAACCATCTTAGTTTATGTTGATGACTTAGTGTTGGCAGGAAATGACTTAGAATAGATAATTCATACTAAAACTGTCCTCAATGGCAAATTCAACATTAAGGATCTTGGAGAGTCGAAGTTCTTCCTAGTAATGGAGGTAGCAAGATCAAGACATGGAATAAGCCTATACTAGAGAAAATACACTTTAGATCTCCTCCAAGAAATTGGATTCCTTGGATCTAAACCAGCTTCCACATCCATGGAGACAATACCAAACTTCACTCTCAATCAGGGATTCCTCTTCAAGACATCACCTCTTATAGAAAATTAATGGGAAAGCTATTATATCTAACACATACACGACCATATATATCATTTGCAGTTGGTTCTCTAAGCCAGTACCTTGCATCCCCAACTGATTTACATCACAAAGTAGCAATTCGCATTCTTAGGTATCTTGACAGAGAATTTTCTTCTCAAGCAACAATGCCACGGTTATACAAGGTTATTTTGATTCAGATTGGGTAACATACTTGGATACAAGAAAGACTATAAGAGGGTGGTGTTTTTTCTTGGGGACTGCACTCATTTCATGGAAAATTAAGAAATAGAACATTGTCTTCATCAGGTCATCCTCAGAAGATGAATATAGAGCCGTTGCATTGGCTTCTTGTGAAGCACAATGGTTAATGTTTCTATTCAAAGATATTGGCATTTCACATCCCAAACTAGTAAGCATCTTCTACGACAACAATTTAGCATTACACATAGCTGCAAACTCGGTGTTTCATAAATGAACGAAGCACATCGAAATAGATTGCCACGTGGTTCGTGAAAGAGTGCAAAACAACACCATTTATCTTCTTCCCATTTCCACCTCACTTCAACTAGCTACATTTTCACCATATCACTTTCTTCATTACCTTTTCAAAGTATTATGTTCACACTTGGCATTATTGACATTCATGTACCAAGTTTGTGGGGATCTATTGAAAATATTGATGATTCTAAGAAGCCCAGAACAAAGCCCAAAGATCGAATGCTTCAAAACTTGATTAAATGAAGAATTTTCGTTTTTAGCAATATTTCAAAATTTTGTTTGGACAGTTATTAGTTTAGTTTCTCTTTCATAGGAAGTTTCTGTTTATTCTGTGTTAAAGTTAATACAGTTATTCATTCATTAAAAACCTCTTGTAATTAGCATAAGTAGGTGTCCTAGTGTAATTCAGATTTCATTCATTGACAATACAATCATTTGTCCTATCTTCTTTTATGAATTGAAAGATTCCAGTGTTCTTCTTCTTGTTTGCTGCATTATATTTTTCTCTATCACATTTTACTATTTCTCCATTTCTTTTCAACCATGGAGTTTCAACTTTCACAATGGCTGATAGAAAAGTCATCTATTTTTATATTTCTCACATATGCTCCTGAATAGCAAAATAATAAAAATGTTTCAAGAAATATTGGTGCATTCTTTTGATTGAACATTATATGACTTGTTGATTAAATATCACAAAGATCATCAAAAACATTGTGCCACATTGCCAGAAGTTAATGTCTATCGTATTATAATTTTATTGGTATGGAAGAGGTTATAAATAATATCAAACATAAGGTATCCATATTAATTCAGTTGTTCTAGCAGCAAGTGATATGTATTCTGACCTAGTACTTACTAAGAGCAGCAATTGGTTACTTCTAACACCATTAGGAAGTCACACTCCTCTCTATTATTGGAGAGAATAATAGATTTTTTAGTGTATTTTTAAGGTACAAATATAATATTTGTATAAGTTAAAGGGATAAAAGTGTCAATATCTTTTAGTTTTTCTATACATTTCCACTTAAGTGTCCTCTCTAACAATGAAGAAGAGTATGACTCACCATTGCGATATGATATTAGGTCGTAGTAAGGCACACAAGACTAAAGACCCAAAAGTTGATCTTTTATAATCAAGATCATTATCAAAATCAACATCACAAAATCAAAAGGAACTAATTTGATGGCTTTTATGATATGCATGAATAGGATTCTCTGTCCCAAAAGGATCATGTTTATATATCCCTATCCAATAGAATTACATTAAATAATATAAAATATTAGTTTATATTTTTATAATTTCTCTCCAATTAAATGACATATTTTTATTCGTTTGGGATACAAATGAGAACAACAATAGAAACGGGATATCTTCCTATGGTATGCATACCATATGTTTAAAGTAATTTAAAGTATTTTGCAAATACATGGATGTTCATTTGACACTTTTCCAATGTTCTTCAAGATGTTCACTCATAATCTGGCACACTTTATCTACACTAGAACATATAATGTCTAAAGATTGTAGCAAACTATAATGCTCCTACTATTTATCATTAAATTGATGGATGACTCATATAATATGACTTTAGCATCAAGAAATTTGGATTTATCAAGAACATTAGCAATGTCATTCTTCTCAGAAATGTAAAGAGCCATTTGAAAGTTTTTGGGCCTGTATACCTAGAAAATAGGACAAAAATCCAAGATCTTTAAGATCAAATACCTTATTGAGATCATGAATTAACTGAGTATAATAGTAGATAAAGAGTGACCAGTAACAATTATATCATCAAAATAAACTAAAACATAAAGACATATAAATTACGAGTGCTCTTGACAAACAGATATGGATTAATTAGCATTTGCTAGTTGAAAAATCAAACTGATAAAAGTGGTGGCTAATTTCTCAAACCACTTTAAACCGTATAGTGCTTTAGTTAATTCTCATACCCCAAGACTTATTGCCTAACTCAAAGCCTGCATGTTGGACCATGTATACTTCTTCATACAGATCCCTATTTAAGAAGTTATTGTTGACATTTATTATTGACATTAATTTGATAAATTGGTAACTTAGATCGAAGACTAATGTGAGAACTAAACTAATAATAATAGATAGCCTAGTGATTTGTTAAAAGGTTTGAGTATAGTCAAATCTAGCTTGATGGTGAAAGCCCTTGGCTTCAAGCATGTCTTTATATTCCTGGAACCATAAGGATTTTCTTTAACACTGAATACTCACTTGCTAGTAATCACCTCTCTATAAGGTGGAGGAAGGACTAAATTCCATGTATTGTTAGCAATTCCATTTGCATACTCCTTTTCCATTGTAGCATAATCCAATTAAAATCATTCAAATCTCGCTCAACAATTGTAGGAATTGGATGGGCAAGATAGACTTTTGGATTGAAAATGTCAATTTTGTTTCTAGTTACCAAAGAATGAGTACACTGAATTGGTGGAGCTGGAATAATAGGATCAGATAGGTGAAGAATCCTAATATTGAGGTGAGTTATGTGATAAAGAGGAGGAAGATGCATGTAAAATGGATAAGACAAGGATCGTGAGAACTCACTAGTTCAAAATTCGCAACAAGAACTTCTAGCATTAGACTTTTGGTTTGGCTAACCAAATTTTGTGTCTCAAGTTTTAAAACTCAAGTTTCTTTGTTTCTTAGGAATGACATTTTAATATAGAAATATTAGGTACCAGTAACATAATACACCTATAAAGGGGGTTGAATAGGTGTCGCAGTTCTCAAATACCGCTTTTGGCACCAAAGCCCTTATTCTGAAAACACACAGTTAATCGATTAAAGCAATGTCTTAATCGATTAAGTCGCACAAAATAGACAGTTGTTGAATGGCTTGATTGTACAACCACTCACCGATTATACAGAAATGATACAGCAGATATATTTGAACAGAATTAATCTTTATATGGCAGAATCACAGTATTCAAATTATCAGCTAAAATAGACAATTAAAACAACTTGAAAAAATAAAGAGATAAGGGTAAGAAACAGCATGCAACAAAGATTTTATACTGGTTCGTTTTGCGGTCCACTGCAAAACTACATCAAGTCCTCCCCTTTCAATCTCGGGAGATTTTCTTTAGTAAAATTGAAACAAATGTATATTACATACACACTTCCAATTACAAGACCTTAAATGCTACCTTCTTGAATTCTCAGAACCCCTACCTTGGCTTGACTACACTAATCGCCTATGAAAACCTTTCCTACGATCTAGCCCCAACCAAGATAAAATGATGAACACATTTAATCACATGCAATTGGATGACATTTTAATCTCTAAGCATGATATTATCTCACACTATCTCACATGCAATTCTTTCTGCCTATATGACATATAATGAACCCGAAAATGTGCAACTTAGCAATTCTAAAAATGAATGAATAAATGTATTAAGCATGGTGTAAAATCACAGTTTATATTGAAAAGTTGTTAGACGCCCAGTTAGTCGATTAAGTGTCCTTTTAATCGATTAACGGGTTGTTGAGAATAACTAAATTATGTTTTTTAGTTATTTGTTAAAATTGATTAAAACTGATTTCACGTTAATCGATTAACGCTTTGCTTAATCGATTAACTGACATATTTTCAGCTAAGAGATTAAATGGTAAACTACCTATATGTTATGTTTATCAACTATACATGTTTTACCATTATGTTATGCCTAAGATGCACAAATAACATGTATGATTAATGCATGATTAATGCATGAACATATAATAATCTAGATGACATATCTCATATAAATGATATGATAGTTTTAAGGACTTGTGAGATTTGCATCTAGGTTTACCTAACCTAGACTCAATAACTAAGACACATATCTAAGACTATTAATTATTAATGATTACTGTATTTATGACACTAGTCTAGACATGAAGCTCTTGAGTCCTTGACATATTGATTTGTTGAGTTATCTTTAAGCTTTCACTAATTCCTTGTCTTCATCAAAACATAGGAAGCTAATAGTGTTATCTTGACACTTTGCACTTTCAAGAAATACATCATTTCAATATTATTTATAATATTATCAGTTTTTATATAAAATAAAATAAAATTAATTGATCTCGAGTTGTCTACCAATCTTTACTCATCTTCAATAAGTCTTGAAATAATGATAACAAAATGACAACTCATGCATATTGATTCATTTAAATCATTTTTTGGTTCCAACCTTATATCTTTAGCAACAACTAACCCAAGTGTTGAGGATCAAATAAAGTATATTGAGTTTGACTTTGAGTTTATAAGTTCTTATGGACCTTATTGTTTTGCTACAATATGCACAATAATTTTTAAGGAGATAAGAGTAAATTACACCAACATTCATTGACATTTAACTTGATTACATTTATTTCTCATTCTTTGTTCAAAAGATTACACTCATCTCCTTTGTAGGTGTAATAAGTATAATGTAGTATATAAATTAGAGGAGATTTGTATAGATTCAAAAAATGGAATGATTATTTGTGTAATTTCATTAAAACATAACGGATGTCAGTGTAATTTATTTTATTTTTTTAAACATTTTTTTTATAAAAATACTAATTACTAATATTAAGGATTATTCAATCCTTATTATAAAGCATGAATAATGTTAAAATTTTATAATAATTTTATTATACTACAACAAATAATTTGTTAACAATTAATGTTTTATGTTTTAATAATTTTGGAAATGATATAATACACAAACTAAGATGTTAATAATTTGTAAGTTTTAAATAACTTATTCATTTATAACAGTGTCATGATAAGATGGCATAACGTGTGATTAACTGGGTGAGACTTTTGATAGAAATGCTAAACCCCAAATTCAAGTAAAGGAAAAACTTATTCTAATAAATTGAACTTAATTTTTTAAATAATCATTTTCCACTTATACCTTCCTCTATCATGATAGACTTGCTTACCATCGAGTCACGTTTTTCATGAATAAAATTATTGTTTGTGTGATCAAATAGGTAAGAATTTCCCATCTTGAAGTTGTATAAGCAAATAGTTAAGAGATAGAATTGATAAAAAAATGTGAAACTTTAATTCAAGTTACTACAAAAATTGTCTAACAGAAATAAAATGAATTTAAAATCTTAACTAGTTAGATGATTCACTTTTAATTATATATCTTCATCTACCATAATAGTTTTCCTTACCACTTAGTCATCATTTTCCCAAATTAAATGATTGTTGAAGCCATGAAGTTTGAATTTTGTATGCTCTAAAGATGACACGCACCACCAACCAAAAACACCGTCCAAACTCGAGAAGATGACGAAAACCGGCGTGAAAGAAAAACATGAATAATGCCATAAAAATACGCGTGAACCCTAAATATTCCATCCAAGTCACTCCTTTTCAGTCACTACCACACTCACATAAAGAAGTATCTATAATTAAGAGCCACTAAATTAAATCTTTCCTTCACTATTTGTATTAAAACATCATGATAGATTAAAATATTAAAGATTTAATTTTTATGAGCAATATTTATTAGAAAAAATAAGGAATCACATTGGAAGGGATTAACTCCTTAACTAAAACACAAGGCGGAAAACGCAAGGCGGAAAAAATTGCATTATTGTTGAAGTGTGTATTCATTGCAGGTGGCATAGACTTTTCATGAAGTTATTATACGCCATATATATTCCTTCTTGACGTTACAAAGAGCTTTATATTAACGGGTAACACATCCCCTACGAAATAACCCTTTGCCTGCAATTAATTATGAAAATTTGACAAAGATATCTTTGCTCAAATTAGCAATAATTAGCTAATTTCAGCTTTCTTTTATATTAGTAAAATATTGCAAAATGTATACAAAAATACAAATACCCTTATTGATCTTAAGTCTTGGTAAAACAGCAAAAGTGGAGTTGCTGCAATAACTCAGGTGTTTCAGCAGGCAACTAATGCTCTCTTGAAAAGTGGGTTGGTCAATATAATAATGATACAAGGTGAGTAAAATTATCTAAACCTTCATTTGTTAAAAGGTGCCGGAGTTACATACCCGGAAAGGAATTTGTTTCTTATTTAAATGGTGAGAGATATCATTTGTAGTACCAAAAAATTTTATCTCCTAAACTTTGGAATCCATTTAATAAATAAAGAATGATTTAATTAAAGAAAAAATTCAGTAGAGTCAATACAATGTTCTAAAGCTGTTATGTTATCTGATGGCATGTTCTTATGAGACTTTACAAGAAAAGCACTTTTTGTTAAAATAATGGTAGAGCCATTAAATAATTTTTTTGACTAATCAAGAAGTATGAGAGAAAATCATGAATGAGAAAATGGAAACGTTCTATATTGAATTGAGTTACAAAGAATAAGGGAATCACCCTTTATATACTAAAATGTCTAACTAATAACTAACTAGTTAATTGATAATTAAACTCTTAATCGATTAACGAAAACAATATTACAACTAACAAACTGAAATCAACTTACAACTTTAACATCCCCTCAAGTTGGAATGTGTCAAGCATTCCAAGCTTGAAATGATTGTGTTGAACACCACACATACTCTAATACCTCCCCTTGCTGGTGAGCGAATCTTCGTCTCCCAGTCTTGAAATCTGAACGTGAAGCAATACTGACGTTTAACCACCATTTGACAGAAGCAATTTCACCCCATGCTTAACCATTTTTTTATAGAAGCAAACCAATCATAACGCATGAAAGAGAGAAATAAGATGGACCTTAATTTTGATCCTTATATGTTGCTTTAATGAGGAAAAACTTATACACTATAATGTTGTGTGCTTAATAATAGAGGGGTAAAGAAACTAGAGTAATGAAGAAATAAGAAATAATTGGGGATAAATGATAAAGAATAAAAAAAAAGTGAAGTAATTCTTGTTGTCATTGAGAAACCAGTGGCGGATCTTCAAGAAATGTTTAGGAGGGGCAAGAATATAAGATTAATTAACTAAATATATTGATAATTGTTTAAAATTTTGAAAAAAAACATTTCAATTCTAAATAATAATTAACAATTAAAGATGTTAAAGAAAAATGTACATTAATTTAAGGTGTGACTCTTCGTTAAAGACTTTGACTCATCAATGATTAAATTAAGGGTAAAATTTTTAGCTATTTAGTTTTCAATATAAATCACCATGTTGTCTACAAAAAATTCATCTTCTATTTTACTACATAGTTTTGTTTTAATTTATTGTCTTCGTTGCTGAAAATAATATTCCTCTAGTAGCTAAACCACAATAGCTAAGATAAGAGAATAACTTATCAAACAAATAATATATATTTACTTGCCCATATCGTTAATGTTCAAATTAATTCAGAGATGGTTGAGAGTTTCTATTTTCTTAAACATGAATGACTAACAATATTAACAATAAAACATTAAAATCAACATATCAAATAATTCACCTCTTACTCGCATTGAAATTAATATGGTAAATTTTTTGCATAAAATTATATATATTATCAATATTAAATGTTTTATAAAAATCTATAGAATCTTAAGACTTTTGTTGCAAATTTGACAACGATAATATTTATCGTATAATATATTTTATAAGTATAAAATCATTATGAAATTAAACAAAGTAATAATATTATAAACAATATTAACATCTACATATATAAAGAACTTTATCTATTACATATAGTTTTTAGAAGGACTATATAAATTGCAGTTTAAAAAAAAGTAAAAAAATATTTAAAAAAATTTGAAAAAAAAATTGAGGGGGGCAGTTGCCCCCACCTGTCTCCACTAACTTCCGCCCCTGTGAGAAATTGTTCAAGAATCATTTTTGTAAGGATAATTCTTACATATGCAAGAAGCAAGCAATCTGCTAAGTGCAACCGACATTCATGCATTTACATGTTTGAAGTACTAAAGGCTATCATCTTACATTGTTCATCCAAAGCTAAAAGTTGAGTTTCTTTCTTGGAGCAATAAGAACTCGAAAGACCGCAAAATACCAGGGTGATTTGATGAACAGTAGTGGATAATTGCAAAATACATTTTCTCAACTGGGTTCTTTAACAAAGTGAATTCGATAAGAATTAAATACCAAGGGTGGATCTTGATACATATTTTCACATGATCAAATCAGTTACCAACTTCCATACACCATCATCTAAATCACCTCTACGAATGTGAAACCAACCTTTTTTGAGAGCCATGAATGAAATGATGATTCTTTGTTGAATCTTGGAATGATAGAAGTATAAGTAGAAGCCGTCAAAACAATAATTATTGTTCTGATACCATGCTAAAATAATGGTAGAGCCATTAAAGAAATCTTCTTAACTAACCAAGAAGTATGAGAGAAAATTATGAATGAGAAAATGAAAACTTTCTATATTGAATTGAGTTACAATGAATAAGAGAATCACCATTTATATACTACAATGTCTAACTAATAATTAACTAGTTAATCGATTAATTAAACTCTTAATTGATTTACGAAAACAATATTACAACTAACAAACTGAAATCGACTAACAACTTTAACATTTTTTTATTTTTAATATGATATTAAATAATATATATATATATATAAGAGTTTGTTGTTTTGGTAAGATATTCACCTATAAATCGAAAGACAACTTACTAAATTAAGAGAAAAGTTAAGGTAGGAGTCTCAATTTTTAATGTAATTATATATAATTACTATATCATTTACCATTTATTAATTGATTGAATATAAATTCTGAATAAAATAGTAATAGAATATAAAATTTATATACTATTAGTCCATTTTTTTTTTCTGTCTAAAAAGTAATATATCATTATAAAAGTACCATTTCCTTTAGTTTTTTTTAAAGGATTCCACTGTTTAATATGACACTGGATCCTAATTCCTAAATTCAATTTAAGCAATAAAACAAGACATAGAACTTCCTTCAAGTTGAGCACAGGGTCCACTTCAAAGTCTGTAAAACGTGTCAACAAGAAATACTACACGTACAGCGTACCATAATAACAACACACCTATTAATTGTCATGAAACCAAATCAAACCATTTTTTTCATTAATTGTTCAAAAAACTCGCACGTTGGTTTCTTTCCTTTGTATTATTCTGCACATTCTGGCAAGTTTCCACTGATTTCGCTCTCAGTGCAAGTTTCCACTGATTTCGCTCTCAGTGCAAGTTTGGTGATATTAGAGTCTACTATGATCCCACAATGAATTCTTTGATATAAAGAAATGAAGAAGTTTATAGAATTGTAGGTTGGTGATCATTTATGGCTATGGGTACCAAGAGCTTTGTGAACGATTTTGTTTACGTTAATATGTTGTGGGCATTTGGTTCTCTTCGTGTTTTCATATGCAACTATATGCTCTATTCATTAGGATTGATACTCAGATACTTCTTCAGGTTTGTGATTTTGCTTATTGGATTTTGAGTTGTTTTGTTTGATATATCGGGCTATCTTCTCGCCCTATCAGTAAGGAATCAATCCCTTTTCGCGATGCGGGTTGCCCTGAGGCTCCCACCTCCCAGTAATAGAACCTTAAATCTTCTGGAGTATCTGGATTATCTAGGGATCCAGTTGGTTGATTTTGAGTTGTTTTGAGTGCATGGGAAGTTGAGTAATGCTTTATTTTCATTATTTTGATTTCAGGTTTCTTAAGGTAGCAGATGCAGAAAAAGAGCTACTTAAACCGCAATCAGAAGCTGATGAATGTGAGAGAAACATTGAGATTGATGGGTTCAGAGAGGAATTGGCAAATTTCCTGTTTTGGAGAGGGGATGTTGATGATGGTCTTCAAGGTAGTGGAGAAAGAGAAGAAGATACAGAAAGTTCAGTTTTTTTGGTGAGTTTTTCTGATGTTCCTGAAGATAGTGAGAAACTAGAAGGAGAAAAAGAGTGCTTAGTTTTTAAGAAGATCCACTCTGATATTCATGAAGGTATTCAGAAAACAGAGATACATACAAAGTACTCTGTTTCAAAGGAGAATATTCATGAAGATGGTGGATCTAGTTACATGGAGATTGTATCTGTTAATGCTGTTTTTCATGAAGATGGAGAGAAAAGTAGAGAAGAAAATGAAGGCTTTGTTTTCGTGGAGACTTACTCTGATGTTCATCAAGATGGTAAAATAATAATTGATGAAGATGAAGCAAAGAGTTCTGTTTTCAAAGAGAAAGGCTCTGCTGATCAACCTGATAGTATCAGTATTGAACAAGAAGAAACTGGTGAACCATTTTCTACTGAGAGTGAGTATAATGTTCATGAAGATGGCAAAAATATAGAAGAGGGTGAAACAGAGAACTCTGTTTTTATTCATTGTTGCTCTGATGTGAATGAAGGTAATAAGAAAATAGAAGAAAATGAAGAGGGGACAGTTTTTGTGGAGACAGAAACTGCAACAACCACAAGTATGTATCAATATATGTCAGGAAAAGATATCATAAGTGGGTTCATAGAAGAACCAACAGCTATGAGATTCAGCTTTAGAGAAATTTTCATGGGTCCAGGTATTTCATCAGTTTCTAATAATGCATGTGCCAGCACTAACATTATTCCTAATAAAGTATTTTCAGAGCTTGATACAGAGAAACTTGTTCAATTCGAGAGCGAGGCGTTTGGTGAAACTGATTCATCAGATGATGAAGATAACTTTCCTTCCAATGAACACTCTGTTGAGTCTGATTCTGACTCAGAATCATCTACCTCCAGTGGCCTAATATGGGGAAATGGGAACAATTTTGAGGATTCATTTGCGTATCAGTTTCTGGCGAGTAATGAAGGATTTGAATCCGAACTTTTGAAGCAGATAATGGGAGAGGACAAATTTGAGGCAGAGGAAAAACAACTTTCATGTGGTGGGAAAGTTTCAGCTGAAGATGGGTATATAGAAATGGAAGGTGGTGTGAAGGATTTGAAGTCCTCGGATGCTGATAGCTTTGGTAACAAAGATCAAAACGAAGGCTCATGCAATGAAGAAAAGGTGTGCAGGAACGAGAAAAGTGAAGAAACTAGGTGGGAGAAGGAACTGTATGAATCAGAATGTGATGAGGAAAATGAAGACAACTTTGAATGGGAGCATGATGATTTAGTAGAACAGTTGAAAATAGAATTAAAGAATGCAAGACAAGGAGGACTCGCCACAATTTTCGAGGAAGAGGACGAGGAGGTGGAAGAGGAGGCTCTAGAAGTAGAGTCCCCCAAAGTGGTTGAAGATTTAAAGCCACTGAATATTGAAGAGAAGCTTGAATACAAGGATCAAATTGATGAAATTGAAAATGTGTACATGAGCTATGCAGAGAAGATGAGGAAACTGGATATTATGAATTACCAAACTATGCATGCATTAGGTGAGAATCAAATATTAATTTCCATTTCTATGTTTAACTGTTGCATTAGAACATTTTGAATTTCAGCAATTTCAATGTAGTTGTTGGTAAGATTTTCAGCATGTTGTTTAAAGATCAAAACATGAACTATTTTTCACACTTCCAAAACAACATATTTGAGTTTTTTCTGATATAATTTCTTTATCTTTTCTTGCACATATCAATTTTTTCCCTCAATTTTTTGTCACATTAAATCTTGTTGGAGATTCTTTGAGATAACTCTTCAATTCATGTATCTTGAGTTGGTGGGTCATTATCTATCACCAACCTGTAATATTTTGCTAATTGTGTTCACATAAAGCTACTTGTATCAGGTTTGTTTTGTAATGATAACTTCAAAGATAGTGAATAGTGACTAGTCTACATCATTAATTTTCAATTCCTTTTATTAAAGAAAAAAACATTATCTAGCAATTTTTTCCCTTTTGTTCATATGTCTACTTTAAACATTAAAGACAGAAAAATATCAGTGATTAAGATTGGTTATCCTTTCTAGAGTATGATAGCTTTCAATAAAGTTGAAGGAATCTTCAAATACATTACATTTGGGTTATGATTGGGTTTGGTTTCTTTTATAATGCTCTAATCTCTAAGCAAATAAGGCTTGTTTATTTAGCAACAGACAAATTTAGACTTTGTTTTTTCTTCTTACTCACCTACTTTTTCATCAATTGTAGGTCTTCTTCAACTAAAAGACCCTCTTAAATTAGTTTCAATACAAAAATCCACTATCCCTGGTGCTAAACCTGTAATCACTCAGAATTTGTGGCCACGAAAAGCATCGAAGAACACATCTGACCCATTACTTAAGATTGTTAATGAGCTGCATAGAGACTTGGAATTGGTCTATGTGGGTCAGATTTGCCTCTCTTGGGAAATCCTATGTTGGCAACACAAGAAAGCCCAAGAGTTACAAGAATTGCATTCACAAGGGTGCAAGTATAATCATGTTGCTAGTGAGTTCCAACTTTTTCAAGTTCTCTTGAATAGGTTCATAGAGAATGAGCCATTTCAACAAGGTAATAGGATTCAGAATTATGTCATGAACCGTTGTGTGATTCGCAACCTGCTCCAAGTTCCGGCCATTAAAGGTGAACATAATGAATCATAATTTAGTTCTTTTACATAGTGCAACCTTAACTGAGATGTTATTTTTTGTGGTGATTGCTTTACAGATGATAGTATGAAAGATAAGAATATAACTAAAGGGGATGAAAAGGATGATGCTATTTCAAGTGGAAGGTTGGTAGATATCATCAAAGAATCAATGAGTGTGTTTTGGGAATTTGTCAGAGCAGATAAAGATTATGGGAATGTGATCCTTAAAGGTTATCAGCAGATTGGACTTGATCTTAAAGACCCTGCAACTTCATGTCTTCTAGTGGATATTAGAACCCAACTACAAAAGGTATGTTTTCTAAGGATTTGTTTGCAAGTTGGGTTTTAGAAGCAAAAGAAAGGAAAAGAAAGGTTTGAAGATCATGAAATACACTTATGAGACGACTCTGAAGCCTTCCATTTCCCTTCTAAAATTAAATTCGCAAACAAACCCTAAAGTGACAAGATTTGATGCTTTTCCTAACAATTATAAAGATATTTTACTTAAGAAAATAATTTTTCCTAAGTTTGAAATTAAAAGATAAGGTAAACTACTAATATAGAAATTTGTTTATCATATGACGTATTAACCTATTTCTATCATTATTTTAGGTTTTTATTTTACCGAATTATCATTGTTTAACCAGAAGTCTGAAATTGGAATCTCAACTCTCAATAATCACCCTAAAAGTGAAAACAATGTTGACATTTTTGTAATTGAAAATCACACACTAGCTACTTTTGGTTAGCACATTTAGCATTTAGTTGCTTACTATCTTGAGTTACATGCATATTGCAGAAGGAGAGAAAGCTCAAGGATATAGTGAGAAGTGGGAATTGCATAGTAAGGAAGTTCCAAAAGCACCATGAGGATCAACTTGATCATGAGCAGATGGTTGCTCAGGTTGGGTTGAAATTGATTTCAAGGGTGTTGAACATGTCAAAATTGAGAAAAGAACAAGTAATATGGTGTCATGAAAAGTTACATAAAATCACGTTTTTGACCAGGAAGATAGTTCAGGTGGAACCTTCTTTTTTGCTTTTTCCATGTTGATTCAGTCAGGGCATTTATTCTCAGATATAGAGATACTTTTCTACATATTCACATACTAGAGATTGCACAGAAATTGGACTCATTTGATCATAAAAACTCAGTATGTATATATCAGCTTCTTCTTTATACACCATGGTTATCTAATAAATGGTAAGCTCATACTAAGTTGTGGTGTTAAATTCATATCCACTGTTGATTACAGGTTTGGCTAATTCAAGATAAAACTCTTTGACTCATGTTATGAAGTTCTGCATTGAGCATAATTTTTTTACTCAATTTGCCCCTTCATTTGTTTGCAATACTTCTATTCTATGTTACAAAAATAATTATGTGGCCATTAGCACTGAAGTATGTTGACTTACATTTCATACTTCTTAAAAAAATTATTTTCTAAATCTAGCCTTGTTAGATATTTTCCTTTCAACAAAGTCAATTATTTTGTTATTGTAGTGCTGAAAAGTAGTTCAACTTAGGAAGTAATTTGTTTTTGTTTTTTACTCTGTACCAAAAAAATTAATTAGTTACAACGAATTCATATTCAGAACATTTAAAACATCCAAAAAAATGCTTCATTGCTTAGTGGGCCGATTATCATATTCTCTCATAGCATATTTATTGTCTCATTTTTTGTACTACTATATATACCATTATTTCTGTTTAGTTGAAAATCTTATTTAAGTTAAAATTGCAATTATTAAATATTTTTCTAGTTAATCATACATCCTATCACGTATAATGACACAAAACATTGATACAAGAGATGTGCTCCCTAGAAGAGAATATTACCGGTATTCAACCTAAATACAAAAGAATTAACAAAGACATCTAATACAAGCAAGCAAATTCATATACCTATTAGTCTGCAAATGAAATATTAAACCCTTATACTATTAAACCAATGACAAGCACACACTTTAATTAAATCAAATATATGCAACACACCTAAATTACCATTCCTAAAAATATAAGCATTTCGAGTCAATCATAATGACTATGTTATAGAGAGTTAGATTATCATCCCAAACTTGCGCTACTTTTTATTTTGAAAGAGACGTCTAAAATTTATGAATTTTTTAGTGAGAGACACTATATTTATAAACTAGTCATCCATCCACCTAGCTACTAGATTCCACATAACCATTGACTGACTGCAACAAAAAAGACATGACAAACATTTTCTCCATAAAGCCACAAAAGGAACACATTAAATTGGCCTAAACGCCCCTTTCCACAAGATTATTTTTTGTATATAATCTATTTAAAAGAAACTATCATTTAAAAGCCAATAACTTTTTGGCACTTTAATCTTCCACAAATGCTTGAAAATAGTAGTTCATGCAAAAAACTAACTTGAAGATGTGGTAACAACCAAGAATATGAAAACTTTGATGAGAATATTCCACAACCATCCCTCATCCACCTCCAAGCAAATTCCAAATCGAAGTGCCATTTAACGAAGACCCACGTTCATATATTAACTTATATTTATCAGTAGATATAACATAAATAGAAGGAAATGTTGACACCTTTCTTATTGAATATATGGATGTGTCAAATTATATTTTATATACTTTATAAAGGAAATATTTATCTAATACGCAACTTGCATTTTAAAGTCATGCGCATGAATCTAAATCAAATTTAAATGTTAATTTATTCTCGATGATGAGTCTATTATGTAAAATTAACTTTTACATATGAACTTATAGTGTTATCGTCTAGCTATGAGTTTTTACTATTATTGTTGCAATAAACTGTCTAATAGGTTGGATGAAATTGATATATGAATAAAAAACTCCTTTGTCATAGTCGATTTAGCTAGGGCAAAATAAATCAACATAAAACTCCATCCCCAATAACGATTTTGGGTATTAAAAAAAATTAAAAACCCAAACCGCATTCCCTACTAAGATTTTGATTATGCAATTAAAAAAAACCAAAAACTCCATCCTAGTACACGGTTTCTAAGGAAATTGATTAAAAAATATACCTCCTTTATGGTTGACGATTTCAGTGGGAACATAAAAGGAAAAACTCATTTGAGGTTGACGATTTCAGAAAATATACACTACAATTGTAATTAATAGAAAAGTTAAACTAGTGTGGTAATTTAAAAGTCAAAATATACTTATTCAGTAAATTTGGCAGTATAAGACTCTACTAAATCCCCAAGGTTAAAGGTTCGATTCTTGGGAGCGACACTTGTTAGGAGAGGCATCCACAAACCCGAAAGGATTAACTCCTTACCCAAAAAGGTGAAAAAATACCCTTGATAATACCAAAATAACATTACTCGTTAGAGCTTAGAGGTCTATGATACTTACGTAGATATATACATAGCATACATATCATATTAACACTATATTAATTTACATATATATATATAACATACATAACATGTTAACATACATACATAACATATTAACACTCTATGTTAATTTACATACATATATACATAGCATATTAATATATATACATAACATACTACCATATTACCCCACTGTTGGTGAGAGAGAGAAACCGTGAAAATGTGTCTTTTTACTCTCCCCATCTCTGTTACACTCTCCTCCATTTTTATTTCACTCTCCCCCATCTCTATTTCACTCTCCTCCATTTGTACTTTACTCTTCCTCATCTCTATTTCACTCCCATAAAACCTATTTACAGTTTCCTTCGTTCAATTATTATTCTCTATTTTATTTTTCTTTGATTCATTCTTTCTCTTCATTGTTCTAATCACACAATGTAGAAGACTTGCCCACAAGGAACGATTGTGAGAGCAACAGCAAGCAAAATGGTCTGATCATACAAGTTCTTTTGCAAGTTAGATCTACCGGTTTAACCAATTGGGTTATTTTGGTTTGTCCTAGTTTATCCAGATTTATCACGGTTCAAAATGATCTGATCATCTGGATTATTTTGGTTTCTCCTAGTTTCTGAGTGGCGATCGAATCGGCTACTCCTGTTTAGTCCTAACAACCTCAGTAAATAGATAAATATTACTAATTTGGTAAAACTTATTATTACTTTTATAATTAAATAAGCATTAGGAATTTACTAAAATTAATAGTCTTTTATAATTGTTTATTTGATTATCTCTAGAAAAATTATTATTAATTGTTTCTAATAATTATTAATATATTTAGTTATCTTTAATTAACTTACAATTATTAGTAGAAATTTTAGTATGACGTAATTAATGTAATTTAATTATTTTAAAATGGTATACTTTATCAATGAATTATTTAAAGCTCCTGTAATTTTTGAAAAGCTAGTTAAAAAACTAGTTTTTGAACGCTACAAGCTTATCTCTAAAAACATCAAGCTCTATCTAATTTTTGTTTATTGAACACCTCTAGTAATTTATTGACTTGGTGAATAAACTAAAAGTTAATTGAAAAACTACAAGTTTGTATTATTTAACAACTAGCAGTGTACCCGTGCACTTGCACGGTCGCTTCTTTGTTTATGCATAATGCAAATATATTATACATATATTTTATAATATCAATAAATCATGTATTGAAACATTATATTTCTCATTCATATATGTGCAATATTAATATTGATTTTTGAGTGTATATGTAGAATATTAACAATTATAAATGCGTTTGTATAAGCATTTATTTGTTGAAAGTGTGATTATAGAAAATATTTGATTCTTAAATAACTCAATAAATAAAATTCAAATTGTATTGGATAATATCTCACCTCTATATTCTCTATATAAAATTATAAATATAAGGAGTTATTTTTGCATCATATTTTTTGTGATTACGTTTATAAGTATCATATAAAGTCATAAAGATTTTTTAGCATAT
>NC_032010.1:13089280-13137173 GCF_001865875.1 Lupinus angustifolius | reverse complement strand
ACATGTTACCCGTACATTCGTATTACTAAGAAAACACATGTTACCCATGTATTCGCATAGTTAAAACGCACATATTACTCATTCATTCATATTATTAAGAATATACATCTTACTTGTGTATTTGCATGTTTAAGCACATAAGAAAAATAAATTGATAATTTTTAATTTGAATTTTCTACAATTAGTATTAAATTATTATTAACATATAAAATATATAAAAAATAGGAAGGAAAAAATGTGAGGAGGAAGTGACATGTGACATGAAAGGAAAAATGTAAGGAGAAATTGACATGTGGCATAAGAAAGTTTTTTTTATTATGTTGTTAAATAGAGAGGAGAAATTGACATGTGACATAAAGGAGTTTTTTTTTATTATGTTGTTAATAGAGAGGAGAAATTCAAAAAATCTGAACTGTAATATTAAAATTCAGTGCGAAAAATGTCAAAAAACTTTGATGAGGTGAAAAAGTACAATTATTCTTAGATTAATGGTAAACATTAAATTATATAGATAGATTAATGTAAAGAAATAATTTGAATGTGAAAAATGATTTCAATTTCATCTAATGTTCAATGACTATTACTTTTTAACATAACAAAACAACATAGATGTTGTAAACACTCAATTTTAGTGGGGTAGCGACATAAACCAATCACTAATTAATATTAAATTATTATTAGCATATAAAATATATAATATAAAAAGTAGGGAGAAAAATATGTGAGGGAGGTGACATGTGGCATAAAGGAAAAAATGTATGTAGCATGAGAGAATGAGAAAGTGACACGTGGCATGAGAGAAGGAGAAAGTGACATGTGGTATGAGAGAGTTTTTTTTATTATATTATTAATAGATATATAACGATACAAAGAAGTTAAAAAGTGCCTATGGAAGAGAACTTTTATCATTATAATGTTATGAATTTTATTAAGTGTCCCCTAATCAGCAGTCAAGTTATCGAGATAATTGAAATGAATTTTGTTTTTATCAATAGTGTTTTTCTCACATATGATAAAGATCTAACCATTAACATTATACTCGAAGCTCTATTTTCAAACACAACTACTTCACATAGACTTCGTTTTGAGACATATTATTAAGCTGAAACAATTTCATATCAGTATTATTAACCCACACATTTATTGGTAATTATTATTATTTTTCGCTTACCAATAAATATTTCACTTTCGAGTTCTTTTTGCCCCTATTATCATTTCATAAGTATATGAGAGAAATCAATTATGATTTATGAATAATAGTATATTGATAGACACTATTGTGTATGTCAACTCATATTCCTATTGTTTGAGATTGAGAGAATAATATTTCCATTTAGAAATTCTTACAAATGAATTAACTTTCCATAATGAATTAGAGAACAATCTTTGATATAATTGGGTGTTGCCAACGTTTTAAAAGTGTGAATTTTCTGATATAAGCCTTTTTCCACTACAAAATCAAAGAACTTAATACTCATGAACCATCATCATTATGGTTATTTTGATTTCATGCTATGTAGAAAAAGAATGATATTTTGAGAATGTGATAGGATGTATGTTATAATGTTTGTTATGAGATTTATTAGAAAGGGAACATGATAAAATATTATAGTTGATTATTTAGGTTTATTAAATATTAATATTATAGGAATAATTCTAGAATGTTCTTATTGTGAGATGAGTGTCATCATCAATCATTTTAGGGTTTCTTTAAATAGTGTTTTGTTCATCCATAATGGAGGCAATCAATGAAATATGAATGTCATCTTCTTAGTTTATAGCTTTCTTAGGAGTAGAATAATTTCATAGTGTTCTTGGTAGATTTGCTATTTGTTCCCTATCAGAATGTTACATTTATTTGAATTTAGAGCATTGATTAGTGTCAAAATATTATACTTTAATCATCATCATTATGGCACCTAAATCGCTGGCCAAACCTAAATCACAAAATAACCTAGTGGTTGTCCCAAGTTAACAACAAACAACAACACCCATTCCTAATCCGATCCTAACTGTATAGAAACCGCAGCATCAACACCCAGCCATCACCCCTCGCCGCATCACTATTGCCCCTCGCCGCATCACCATCACCCCTTGCCGCATCACCATCGCCCCTTGCTGCTACTCACCTTTGTCGTCACCACTAGAACAGAAATCGAAGAACTCAGTACTCACGAATAGAAATCATTGCTACTCATCATCGTTGTTGCTACTCAACCTCACTGTCGTTACTCACCATCACAAACAAGAACAGGTGCAATGATTTATCTTTGCTTTGGCTTTAAATTCATTATGGTGTACAAGAGAAGAAAAAAAAGGTGCACACTACATAGTGCTTGGTATAAAATAAATATATTATATTCTCATACAGTGTTATCCAATTGTTGCTACATTGTAAAGATAAAAGATAAATATACTATATTCTCATACACTACAATGTAAAGAGAAAAGATAAAAAAAGAGTAGGATTGTTAATAATTGTTAACTTTAACTCATTGATAATGTGATATACTATAATTTAGTATTAGTGTTAATGTATTATGATAAGAATTTTTCAGTTTTAACTTTTTATAATAATATATAGCAAGCAAAGTTGTACGAACATACATTGTATCATTTTACAGTGAATTAAAATTTAATTTTGAGGGTGACTTGAAATTAGTACAGGTGTGATTAATCAGTGGTGTTTATACTCTAATGTTAGTAAAAAAAATTAATTTTAGATACGGCATCATTTGTAAGTTCTCCAAATACATCTCAAGCTGTAATTCCTACTACTCAATCTGTTAGACCAAAATATGATCCAATATGGGATCATTGTCAATCACTACAAGTTGCCAAAAGAAAAAATGATAAAATGTTCTAATTGCTCAAAATGTTACAAAGATGGGAGAATACATTGAGTTAAGCAACATCTTGTGGGAGTAAAGGGAGATGCTCTATATTCTCTTTCAGTCCATTTTGATGTTAATCATTGACGTAGAGAACACTTGGATCAAATTAGTGGTGGTAGAAAAGAAGGTACTAATCAAACTAAGAGAAAGAAGATCCATATGAGGAAAATGTTATACAATATGAAGAAGATATGACCAAGGGTAAAGAAATAGAGAACAAATAAAAGACCAAATCAGAGTAAAAACAATTTCTTTGCTCCATGAACTACTCCGGGAGCTCAACCTTCAATCAGAATGGGATTTTGAAGGTAAAGATGTTATTCAAAGGACTGATATGGCAGTTGCTCGATTCTTTTATAATTATTGATTTCCATTCAATTTTGCAAATCTAGTTTACTATTAAACTATGATAGATGCAATTGTTGCAATTGATTCTAGTTATTAAGGTCCCAATTATTGTTCCATTAGATCTAATTTTTTATATGAAATGTAGAAGGAAGTCGACTTGGTAGTTGAGATCCTTAGGAATTTTTGGAAAGAAATCGGTTGCACCATCATGTTTGGTGGTTGGCAAGACCAAAGAAATATGCAGCTTATCAATTTTCTTATGTACTCTCCGAAGTGAATAACTTTTGTTAGATCTGTTGATATATCTGATGTCATTTAAGATGCTAAAACATTTTGCAATTTTTTTATTGAGTCAGTTGTGTTTGTTGGAGTAACCGATGTTGTAAAATTTGTTATCAACAATGGTGCAAATTATAAAGCTGAAAGAACTATGTTAAATGAGAAGTTTTTATCTATCTGTTGGTCTCCTTGTGCTGCATATTGTTTAAATTTGATTTTAAGAGACATTGGGAAAATGGAGTATGTGAGTACCTTAGCTAAGAGTGCATATGATATAACAAAGTTTGTGTATAATCATGGGTTTTTGTTGGCATCGTTAAGTATAAGACAAGAGTAGAAAGAGATCATACGTCTTGGGACAACTCATTTTGCAACAACCTTCCTTTCAGTGAAAAACATTCATGAACACAAACATGATTTGCAAGCTTTAGTAACTAGTAGATATTTTATTGATTCTAGATATTACAGGAATAAGAAAACAAAAAGATTTGTGGAGGTTGTGATGGATAATAGGTTTTGGAATGACTGCACCGTTATTGTCAATATTGTGGTTGCCCTAATTTGTTTGTGAATAATTATTGATGTTGATAATAGGCTTTTCTCTACCTTATGTGTAGGATGGAATGAGTAGATAAAGAAAAACCATAAGAGTGTGTTCATGAATAAAAAGTTTGTGTATAAGTCTTATACAAGAATTATAAAACAAAGATGGGATAAGCTACAACAAAATTACATTGTTCGGCCTACTTTTTGAATCCAACATTCTACTATGATAAGGAGGACTTTTGTATCAAACCAGAGGTTCAACAAGGTTGGTTTGATGTTTTACAAGCAAAAGTTATTACAAGTAAGACCGAGTTTTTTAAACAAAGTTGCATCTATCATGACAAAGTTGGGAGTTTTGGAAATATTGTGGCAATTAAAACAGTTAAACACTTGCGATCAGGTAAGATTTAATTTTTAAAATTTTCAATTTATTGAAATATTGTGTAAAAGTATAATACATTAATGACATATATTGAAAATATTTTAGAGGTTATTTTAGAAGTTGGTTAGATAGTTAGGAAGCTAGGTAGTTAGTTAGGACTTAAAGCTAGATTGTTAACTTTGTATCATTCATTTGCTTGGATTGCAAGTTTTTTTAAGTCATATTGGCTTCACTTTTTCAATCAATTAGAATGAGGTAAATTTCCACATTCTTTTCTTGCTCCTTGATTTATAATAAGGTATCATAACAATGTAATTATGTCTTTCTTCTTTTTTCCCTCTAGTGCCAATCTTTCCATCACTTCATATTTGCTAATATTACCACACTTGGAATGGGATCCTCAGGAGCTTTTTCTATGTGGAATAATTGCAAGAATGATGATACAAGTGTGATGACGCCTAGGAAGATGTCACTAGATGGAAGGATTGCTATCTCTTCCATTCACCAGCTTATGAATGAAGTCTTGACACTCTTCGCGAAAGCTAGTTCTCCTTTTCCATGTAAAATAAATCCTTCTAATCATTTCTTGAGGTGTATCCATTTTGATTTCAATATTTTAACAACAACACTAAAGGGATCTCAAAGAATTCCTCATGTACCAAATTCAGCAGATCCTTTCATGAATTTAGCTACAGTAGAGATTAAGACAATGCTAGTTGAGAAATATAGGCGTTCAACCTATGCAAAAAGGGAAAATCCAAGATTCAAGAACTATCTGCCAAGGAAGGACTTGAAACTAGGGCACAAAATGGAAGTCAAGCTAGTTGTTGGAAGGTTTTTATTGAATATTGGCTAAAAGAAAGAGATGATGAAAATATTTTCTTGAGCCAAACAAAAAAGAAGTGGCTAAAGATCATCTTGAAGAAAGGGAGAATTTCTAGCCAACTAAAAAGAAGTGGCTATGGTGAAACCAACATTAATGCTCTTTTCCCTTTGGCCACATAATCTTCAAGAGCTTTGGCTATAAATGAGAGTGCTTCATGTCATTGTAAGATACACCAAATACTTAGCTTAGTGCATATTCTTTCTTCTTGTTCTCTTGTTCTAATTGCGTGAGAAGTACTTGAGTGACAATGAAACTGAGTGTACTTGGGTTTTGAGAAGTGAGTGAAACACTTGTAGTTCTCTTTTATCATAGTGGAATAATCTTTGTTGCTCTTCAGTTGTGGACGTAGGCAAATTGCCGAACCACATTAAATTCTCGGTGTCATTTTCTCTATTATATTTTCTCCATGGTCTTCCTCTCCAACAAACTGGTATTAGAGCTCGTAGAGCTCTTGCATGCTAAGCCGTACGATCTAAAGGAAAATTCTTAGTATGCTTTGTGTTTGTAGCATTGTCTGATCTTACACATCAGAAAAGAATTGTTCTTGTTAATGGAAATGTATAATAGTTTGGAAGTGCATGTCTAGGAAAGTTCTATCTTAGGAAAGACCTGATATTTAAATGTGTCTATTAAGACCCACCTCTCTTTCCTGGAAACTTTCCTGGTGTATGTTCATAGACTACGATATTGTTCCGGTATACGGTTATCATGACGAGTGCTAAATTTGATTTAGAGAAATTTAATGGAGAAAATGATTTCAACCTCTAGCGATTGAAGATGAAAACTCTACTAGTTCCTCAAGGCTTGGGCAAAGCCTTGGAAGGTAGAAACAAGCTACTAGAGAGTCTGACCGAGGACGAGAAGGATGAAAACTTGGAAAAAGCATATAGTGCAATTTTGTTGTGCTTGGGAGATGAAGTTCTACGAGAAGTGTCAAATGAAACCACAACTGCTTCATTATGGTTGAAGTTGGAAAGCATGTACATGACGAAGTCACTCACCAATAAGCTATATTTGAAGAAAAGAATATATACTCTTCAAATGCACGAAGGAAAGCCCATAAAAGATCATCTAGATGAATTTAACAAAATTATTCTTGATCTCAAGAATATCATCTGGATGAATTTAACAAAATTATTCTTGATCTAAAGAATATTGATGTTAAAATTGAAGATGAAGACCAAGCAATTCTTCTACTATGTTCCCTTCCAAGTTCTTATGAGCACTTCATCGACACCATGATGTATGGTCGAGAAGATCTGACCTTAGACGAAGTAAAGGCGGCGTTGCACTCAAAAGAACTGAAGAAAAGAGTATCATATTCGAGATCTGAAGGCTCAGGTGATAGTCTTTTTGCTAGAGGAAGAACAGAGAGGCGAAATCAATTTGGTGAAAGAGGGAAATCTAGGTCCAAGTCTAAAGCGAAACCTAGAAAGTATAAATGCTTTCATTGTCACAAGGAAGGGCATATAAGAAAGAATTTCCCATAGCGCAAAGACAAGGAAAAGTTTTATGAATATGGAGATGCAACTGTAGCAAATAGCTATGATAGTATATATGCACTAATAGTCTCAGAGCACGACTCAAAAGATGAATGGATACTTGATTATGGATGGTCATATCACATGTGTCCCATTAAGGATTGGTTTTCCACTTAGCAACCCTTAGATGGGGGCAAGGTCCTTTTGGGAAATAATGCTCCCTGCAAGGTCATCGGCATCGGCACAATTAGAATCAAGATGTTCGACATAATGTAAGGACGTTGACAAATGTAAGGCATGTTCCAGAATTGAAGCAAAATCTGATTTCCTTGAGAACACTAGATTCAAAAGGTTATAGCTACAAAGGTGAAGGTGGAGCTATAAGAATATCTAAAGGCGCTACGGTTGTAATGAAAGGAAAGAAAGAGAATAGTCTCTATATGCTACAAGGAAACACAATCATGGATGTTGCTGCTGTCTCCTCAACATCTGCTTCTGATGTCACCAAATTATGGCATCTAAGAATGGATCATGTTAGTGAAAGAGTTCTAGCCGAGTTGGCCAAATAAGGATTACTATGCGGTCAACAAGTCGGGAATGTAGACTTTTATGAACACTGTGTTTTCGAAAAGTAATGTCGGATAAAATTCAATGTTGCAGTTCATCGAATAAGAGACACATTGGATTATGTACATACTGACTTGTGAGGTCCTTCCCAAGTACCTTCTCATAGTGGTAGCAGATACATGTTAACATTCATTGATGACTATTCAAGGAAGGTGTGGATCTTCATTTTGAAACACAAAAGTGAAGCATTTGTCAAGTTCAAACAGTGGAAAACCTTGATTGAAAAGCAAACCGAGAGAAAGATCAAGAGACTGAGAACTAACAATGGTCTAGAACTCTGCAGCAGAGAATTCAGAAATTTTTGCAAGGATCACGGTATTGTGATACATTATACCATGATGCACACTCCACAACAAAATGGACTTGCATAACGAATGAACAGAACCTTACTTGAAAGGACAAGATGTATGTTGTCAAATGCTGGATTGCCAAAAGAATTTTGGGCGCAAGCTGTCAGTACAACTTGTTACTTGATCAACAAATGTCCATCAACGACCATTGATTTTAAAACTCCAGAAGAGATATGGTTGGGTATTCAGGAAAATTATGAAAATTTGAGGATATTTTGTTGTCCTGCATATGCTCATAACAAAGAAGGAAAACTTGATGCAAGAGCATTGAAATGCATTTTTCTTGAATATCCTAATGGTATGAAAGGATATAAGTTATGGTGGCCTGAGAAAAGAAAGTGCATTATTTATAGAGATGTTACTTTTAATGAAGCTAAAATGTTAAAGCCTCATAAAGAGTCATCAAGTGAAAATGAAGATCCTAATATCTTGGAGAAGGTGGAGTTTGAGGTGGAACCAACAAAAGAAAAGACATTTCATCAAGAAGAAGTCCATGATGCATGTGCTGATACTGATATCTCCCATTTACAACATTATCAGTTGGCTAGGGATAGGCAAAGGAGACATATAAAACCTCCAAAAAAGTATGACTATGCTGATTTGGTGTCACACGCTCTAAATGTTGTTGATAATGTCAATAATTGTGAACCACAGTCATATGAAGAAGCTATCAACAACAAAGAAGCTTCCTAATGGATTTCTGTCATGACAGAGGAAATTGACTCTCTTCATAAAAATCATACTTGGGTTCTTGTGAAGCGGCCGAAGGCTCAAAAGATTGTTAGATGCAAATGGGTCTTTAAGAATAAGGAAGGAATCCCTGGGGTTGAAGATGCAAGATTCAAGGCGCGATTAGTGACCAAAGGTTTTACACAAAGAAAAGGCATTGGTTTCAATGAAGTTTTTCTCATGTGGTAAAACATAGCTCTATTCGCATCCTACTTACAATTGTAGCTCATTTTGATCTAGAACTTTAGCAACTAGATGTCAAAACAACATTCTTGCATGGTGAGTTGGAGGAACAAATCTATATGAAACAACCTGAAGGATTTGAAGTTCAAGGGATGAAAGATCATGTTTGCTTGTTGAAGAAATCTTTATATGGCCTAAAGCAATCTTCCAGACAATGGTATCGATGATTTCACACCTTCATGCTTGAAAATGGATATTCCAGATGTGAACATGATAGTTGCCGTCTACTACAAGAAGCTTGCAAAGAAGTCATTCATATATTTGTTTTTATATGTTGATGACATGTTGATCGCATGTAAGAACATGTCAGAAATTAGAAACTTCAAAGCTCAATTGAGCATAGAGTTTGAAATGAAGGACTTAGGAGCTAGAAAGAAAATTTTGGGAATGAAGATTCAGAGGGATAGAAAAGAGGGGACACTCTTTTTGTCACAAAATAAATACATTGAGAAAGTGTTGGAACACTTTGGCATGCAAAATGTTAAACCAATCACTACTCCATTGACGACTCATTTCAAACTTTCAATCACCTTGTGTCCACAAACTGAGAATGAAAAAAAGGAGGTGTCAAGTGCACCTTATGCTAGTGCGGTTGGTAGTCTCATGTATGCCATAGTATGCACTAGACCATATATTGCTCATGCAGTAAGTGTGGTAAACAGATATATGGCAAATCCTGGTAAAGTTCACTAGAATGCTATGAAGTGAACTATGCGCTACCTGAAAGATAGCACAAATATAGGGCTTCTGTATGGTAAAGTCAAAGATGTTGGAAACAAGATCACTGTATATGTTGACTCGGATTATGCTGGAGATCTAAATAACCGAAGATCGCTCACTGGATATGTCTTTACTGTGTGGTTGTACTATTAGTTGGGAAGCAACACTACAATCAATTTCTGCTTTGTTTACAACTGAAGCAGAGTACGTCGCAGTAACAGAAGCCGTAAAGGAAGCCATTTGGGAGAAAATTCTAATTGAAGAGTTGGGTATACAACTCGAAGAAACAACCATCTATTGTGATAGTCAAAGTGCTATACATCTGACAAAAATCCAATGTATCATGAAACAACTAAGCATATTGATGTCTGGATGCACTTTATCATAGACATAGTGGAAAGAGGGTTTGTTAGAGTGGAGAAAATACCCACTACAGATAATCCGACAGACATGATGATGAAGCCAGTTCCAACTACCAAGTTCAGTCATTGTCTGAACTTGATTAATATTCAGAATCTCTAATGAGCATGAAGAAGAGTAGTAGGAGAATAACTATGATAGTCTTTTAGCCAATATAGAGATTTATTGAATATTGGCTAAAAGAAAAAGATGATGAAAATACTTTCTTGAACAAAAAAAAAAGTGGCTAAAGATCATCTTGAAGAAAGGGAGAATTTCTAGCCAAGTAGAAAGAAGTGGCTATGGTGAAACCAACATTAATGTTATTTTCCCTTTGGCCGCATAATCTTCAAGAGCTTTGGCTATAAATAGGAGTGTTTCATGTCATTGTAAGACACACGAAATACTTAGCTTAATGCATATTCTCTCTTATTGTTCTATTGTTCTAATTGTGTGAGAAATACTTGAGTGAGAGTGAAATTGAGTGTACTTGGTTTTTGGGAAGTGAGTGAAACAATTGTATTTCTCTTTTATCATAGTGGAATAATCTTTATTGCTCTTCAGCTGTGGACGTAGGTAAATTGCCGAACCGCATTAAATTCTCGGTGTCATTTTCTCTATTATATTTTCTCCATGGGTCTTCCGCTCCAACAGAAACAATTATCAACCTTAACAAAAAGATCAATGGTCAACATGTATATAGATGTTGGTTACAACTGGTTGAGGATATAATTTACATCATTGTATCTATATGTGTTGGAACTACTTACTTTGGCATTGGCTATAGTTATACTTTAATCCTTGCGTGTGGTACTCTGGTGCATTTATATCAGGATTCATGACATTCATGTCAATTGGTGGCTTTCCACATTCATTGCATAAATGAAGGGTTTTTTTTATCGCCAACAACTTAATGGATATTATGGAGTTGCAAAAAATATATTAGCCAACTTTCTTTCTTCTTTCTCATTCTTGATAGCCATTGCTTTTAATACTAGCACCATAACTTGTAACATTGTGAAATTCAGGCCATGATTCATTCACTTCGTGTTTTTCACTCTCAACATCTTAATCTGTATCTTAGTAATTGAGAGCCTAGTTGTAGCTTCACTTGTTCCAAATTCCCTCATGGGAATAATTACAGGGGTTGGATTAATTGGAATCATGAACGTCACCTCTAGATTCTATAGGTTATTGTCTAATCTTCCAAACCCAGTTTGGCACTATCAATTTTATATATCAGTTTTTCTTCCTCATCTCGTGAGTCAAATTTGTTCCATCTTAGTAAGATCAAATTCAACGAGTTCTTCATCCAAAGGATTGTTGCAATTGGCATTGCTATCTTCAAAATTTTGCAACCATGTAAAAGTGATTCTTGGACGATTCTTTTATTTTCTTGTTGTTTATTGATGCAATAATGTGTCCTTTGCCTACTCTACTTCTTACCTCTCTCTCACACACATAACATCATCATAATGCTCGTTTTACAACAACGAAGTTTCACTCTCAACAATATATATAACCATGAGATTAATTGCATGGAGAAATGGTCGATATTTATGACCAAGAATATAACTGTGATTGAGAATCCAATCACATTAAGATCGAGATTTCGATCCATTTTTCATTCTTTCAATGTTAATGGATGCTTTGCTTCAGTCCATGGTGGTTAAACTTAGATATAGCTTCTGCCATAGATGGTTAAGCGTTGGATGGTTAGCTTCTATTCATGGTAGTTAAGTTTAGATATAACTTCTATCATGGATGGTTAATCATTGTTATTTCTTCTTCAAGATTCAATTATCAGAATCATGCTTCAAATCAAGATACCAAGTTGAGTGGTAAATATTCACTCACAAGCTTGAGGGGGTATTGAAGATATTTTAGAGGTTACTTTAGAAGTTGGCCAGGTGGTTAGGGAGCTAGGTAGTTAGTTATGACTCAAAGCTAGTTTGCATAACTTTGTATCACTCATTTGCTTGAATCACAAGTCTTTTCCTTTGCATAAATAGGCCATATTGGCTTCACTTTTTCAATGAGTGAGTATGAGGTAAATTTCTTCATTCTTTTCTTGCTCTTTGATTTCTAATAGCATACTAGTCTTTTTGTAATATTTTTTAGATTAATGGAGGTCAAATTTTGGATTTAGTGCTCCTATGGTATCCAAATTAACTATTCAAATTTTCAGCCAAACAACTTCTTCTTCTGGTTGTGAAAAAATTGGAGTGTATTTGAAAGAATACACACAAAAAAGAGGAATAAATTGGAGCATAGGAGATTGAATGATCTAGTTATGTGCACTATAGCTTAGGCTTAAATGTAGGTTTGTGATCTACCTACATTTTATTTTAACTTAATTATCAATGTTTACTAGGCGTTGGACTATTTTGTATTCATATATCATATTTGTTGAAATGATAGGGTCATCAATAAAAGAAAAATACTTGGTCTTGTTGACTATGAGAGTGTGAAGAATGTAGATATTTGGATTATCGAAAATGAAGAAACTCTATTGGTTGATTATGATGAAATAGAAAAAAAATTTATTATGACTTGTCAAATCCAATACACGATTTAACAAAGGATGATGAAGGTTTGTTCTAGTCTCTAATGTACATTCTAATTTGATATGCATTAGATTAATCTAATGTACATTCCAATTTCTATACAAATTAATCTAATGTATATTCTAAGTTATAGATATTGTTGAAGAAAAGAATGTTACTATTGATGGAGAGCTTAATTTAGACTTTTTTCCTCAAGAAGAAGGAGATAGTTATAATCCAACTACATATATAACCAGTAATGTCAATTTATTATCTAATGAAGATAATAATACTTGAATGGATTAGGAGACAATTTAGTATTTATAGGAGATAGTTGTATTTTCATTTATAATACTAATTATATAAGACTTATACTTATTTGATGCATTTTTATTTTTATTTATATGTATATGCATTATGTAAAATACGATATTGATAATTGTGTTATTCACTTATTTTAATTAATTATATAATACATATAATTATATATGGTATTATGATATCTTTCAGAGTGATATAACATTACTTTTAACACATAAATAAGAAACAATCATAAAAAAATATTAAAAAAACAAGGATATATTCATTCAAAGTTCCCTTTATTATACATGTATTTAATTAAAAGTATCAACAAGTTATTGATCTAGTAGTGTAAGACTTTATTGGATGCTGGATAGGTCAACAAAATGTCAAAGATTCAATTCATGTGAATGATATTTATTGGGGGAGAGACAACCTACATCTAAATGAGATTAATTCGTTACTCGTGAGAGAATACTCTTGGTTATACAAAAAACAATTAGCAAAAAATAAAGAAAAAATGTATGCACCAAAAGTGTAGGAGTTTTATTATTATTGCTTCATCTATCATTCATGTTTTATTATCATTGACTATTTAAAAAATGTAAATGTAATACAAATGAATGACAAATAATGTATTAACTGTATATAAATTTTTACATTAATAATATACAGATACATTCAAAAAATTAAATTTTTCTACAGCCATTTATTTACTGCAATTTAATTCATGATTTCACACTTATTTCAAAAACCATGTGAATGTAACCCAACCAAATCCCCTCACATAATTACACTACACATGTAATGTGTACCACCAGCCCATAAGCCCAAAACACTCCCCTTTTATAACTAACGGTGGCACAATCATTACCTCCTCTGGAACCCTAGCACCTCAAAACAACAGAAGCAAAAGCCGAACTCGATAGAAAATGGTTCAGCGTCTAACCTATCGTAAGCGGCATAGTTATGCCACCAAATCCAACCAGCACAGAGTGGTTAAGACCCCTGGTAAGTCTTCGATTCTATTCCCAATTTCAATAGATTCCTTCGAATATTCTAATTGTTCATCAAATTAAGGTGGCAAGCTTGTTTATCAAACTACTAAGAAAAGGGCTAGCGGACCTAAATGCCCTGTCACTGGCAAGAGGATTCAAGGGGTACTATTTTTCATTCACTTTTCATTTTTTTTAAATCTATTATATATTTAATTTAAGTTACACTATATGATTATTTATGTGATTGTGTCATATCTAATGAATGTTTAATTTTTAGGTTGATTGTGTTAATTTATACTTTGTTAATTTGTGTTTGGTAATTTCAGATTCCACATTTGAGGCCTGCTGAATACAAGAGATCAAGGTTATCTAGAAACCGTAGGACTGTGAACCGTGCATATGGAGGAGTTTTGTCCGGAGGCGCTGTCCGGGAGAGGTTTGTTTAACTCCTTTATGCTCAATGGTATTTGTTGGAACTTGGAATTTGTATTTGTTGGAACTTGGAATGTGTTTTTACGGTGTAGATTACAAAATTATTTATACTGCATGGCATTATGCATTCATTTTATTGTGTATCATCCTGGGGATCTAATACATTAGAAAAGACTAGATTGTGGCAAATATTGAGTTATGAGAGATAACGTTGGGATTTGCGGAAATTGGTGATGATAAGGTGGGGATATTAATGGTTTTCATGGTGAAAATTAGACTGATCCATGAGAAAGAAAGCTCAAGCCAGCATGTGCTAACATTTGCCTTTTTTCTGGTTTGACAGCTCTATGAGAGCTTTTATAAGTTTTGTAATTTTGATTGGTGGACTAAGTTGTTTATATTTTTTGTTCAATAGGATTATTCGAGCTTTCTTGGTTGAAGAACAAAAGATTGTTAAAAAGGTTTTGAAGATACAGAAGGCAAAGGAAAAACAGGCTTCTAAGGCCTAAATATGGAATAGTACAGTGAGATGAAGAGCTTTTTGAAGGAATTTAGGTTTGAGTGATTGTTGCAAATCACAAATTTTTTCAGAGTTCTTGTTTTAGCTGTGCTTCTTTGGCTTGTTTGAACTCATTTTAGTGCAATTGTTAAATTTGTTCACTATTCCATTATGATACAATTTTGTTTGGTTCAAATTTCTCTATGGTTGATTGGTTTCATCTTGTTTCTATATATTATAGTTCAACTTTGTTCATTATTTCATTCCAAATGACGAGTCACTAATTTTAGATTTTGTTCTCTGGTATTATAGTAGTTATTGTTGGCAATTTAGAATATTTTCCTCATGTCGGAGTGCTTGATGATCGCTTGATTGTGGCCTACAATGTAGGAAATAAGTAAGCATGAGAAGATTTGTCACTTTGCCTCTTGGCGATTGGGAGGGTGATGGTGCTTGCTCTGTTATCAAACAGTGCCTTGACATTCTCAGTATAAATTCTTAGTTCAGTTTGTTGGATTGCTCAGTTTAAACTCGGGTTAGAGATAGTGTACAGTAGCATAAGTTTTGTTGTTGTTGAAGGGTAGACTATTTTCTGAAGTGGAAGACTAATTTGTTAAGCAATATATCTGGAGGTAACAAGTTGTGCAAAAAGGCAAGGGTTTATCAAAGCAGACCCTATTGACCCCATAGTGCAGGGCAGTATTTTATATGCCCTTCTAACCACTATTGTGGTTGCAATATTGGGGTTTCGGGAGTTATTTGTGTTTTCCTACAATTGTGGTAAAAAGAACTTAAACTTTAATCTACCACAATGGTAAAGATGATGAGTGACACTGACAGCCATATGCCCTCCCTATGAATGAAGGAAAAAAGTCAAGTGTGAAAAAACTTGGCAAATTGTCTAATAGTTCCCATCATACACCAAAGCTTGTTTCATCACCAGCCTTTTGCATCAATCAGTCTTACAATTTGGCTACAAATTGTATTCTGCAAACCAGAAGTTTGAGCCACACTAGAAGCTGCGTCTCTATTCATTCCTTTGTCCACATTTGACTCTTGCAAAATATCCCAAAATGCCTTAAATTCCGTGTAAAGTTGAACTGGAGGTTTCACTTTGTTCTGCAAAATTTGAACATTGCTAACATTCAAGGATGTACAGTGCCACAAGGCCCACAATACATGAACTCCATTCTCCTATGCTTCCTCACAAACAGCACAAATATTTCTGACTTGCACTTTCTTGAACAAATTATCAGTTGTTGGTGAATTGTTGTGAAGCACACGCCACCATAAAATTTAATCTTTTCTTGAGTTTTTATTTGCCACAAAGTCTTCAAAAGAGGCATATTTCCAGAGAAGCAGACCCCTGACCATCATTAGCAATGTTTAGGCTTTGTTTGAGAGTATGATTTTGGTGGAAAAAAGAAGTGATGACCTTGGAAAGTCTCCCCTTGTTTGGGAGTTGGATGAAGGAGATGACAAGATTTTAGAGGGTTTCTAAGCTTTCCAAAACCCTTTGTCTATTTTTATAGTTCCCTCAATTTGGGTTTTTAAAGAGACAAAATGTCAAAATAACTAAATATTTTTAGTGTAATTATACAATCATATAATATTGTTCATTTTTCCTTTTTAATTACATTTTTTTAAGAAATAAAAATATTTTTATATTATCATTAGTTTATTCTCTCCATTTAGGGATGACAAAAATACTCGCCTTGTGGGTATCCGTTAAAATACTTGTAATGGGTACCCTTAAAAATAGTTTATAGGTAGGAGTGGGTATCATGATACCTGCCCTGCGAGCTATGAAACATAGATACAGATATGTGTATCGGATACGATACGTATCTGATACGTCGACACGCATTTTTTCTAAAATGTAGGATACGATACATTCAATCATATACATATATTTTCAGCACAATCAAATATCTAAGACTCTATACAGAGTTATGAAAAAGATTAAGGACTCTTACATAGAAATTTTTCCCCGATGAAGTTCCTAATCTACAAGGCTCTCTAACTTTTGAGGAAATCAGAGAGAAGAACTGATGCAATACCTAAAGAGTCCAACCTTGATTATGATGGCCTTGAAGGCATAAGTAGTCCTATGACTAGGGCACATGCAAAAATGACTCAAAATGCCATTGGACAACTCATAGCGTTGATCCATCATGGTGAGCCAAAGTTAGCCCAAGAGGTGTAAAGATGTTCAATAGCATCTTGGTCAATGGTTCTGACCGAGCCAAGGATGGACCACACCATGCACATGAGACAGGCTAGGGGCCTGGCCAAGGCACTAAATCTGACCCTAGCACGGGGTCAGGTGCATCAGGCACAAAGCCTGACCGAGATGAGTATCCTAACGCACCAAGTGTAGAGCCAAGCGCTGGGCCAATTGGGCTAGGAAATCTGATCGAGGTGCATGCGTCTAGCTTGCCGCATCAGGTGGCGTAGCCTGATCGAGTTAGGCCTAGCCAACATGTTTGGCATGGAACATTTTTAATTTTGAAATAATTGTGTGGGCCAATTTTTGACCAACACTTAGTTTCATTTATTTTAGTGATTGTTTAATAAATATGCCCTTAAATATTGCTTATTTTGAAAAATGGCTCGTGAGACTTAAACCAAGCCTAAAAGTGTAACCGACACTTAATGTTTGGACCAACTTTTATTTTTCATGAACCAATGGTACTCTAACTTTGTGTGATGTTATTTGACAAGTAAATAAAGGCTATTATGGTTTTTGGAAAGGAAATGCTTGTGAGATTAAAGATGGTGACCGTGGAAGGCTTAAATGGGGCATTAATGATGCCTTAACACCTTGTCTCGACCATTGAAGCATAATCCACCTTGGAAAAAAATCATTCAGGAGTATCGTAAGTCATTTTTAGAGTTGTTGGAATAAAGTTGCTCGAGGGAATTTTCCATGTGCTTGTTGGTGACTTTAAGTGTGCATTAATGGTGCTTAATGACCATTTTCTAGCCATTGGAGCCTTGGTTTGTTGGACAACCCTACACCAATGACATCCTAGGCCATTTAATTCTCTCCTTGGACAAAGAGGATTCTATGCCATGTTTAAGTGCAACCGAGGGCTATTATGGAGTCAATAACTCCAGCATTCTACCATGTGCTAAATTGTGAGCCAAGTCTTCAAAGAATACACGAACTCTATGAAGCTCATCAAGTCTTGTCGTGGAATATTATGAAGGCATTAAGTCTCAGTCACCATGTTACTTAATTTGAAGTTGTGCATTTAAAGAAGAAAGGAATCCTAAGCTACCCAAGGCTCGACTATGGCATTAACAAGGCAAATGGATCCTAAGCTATTCAAGTTAACAAACCATGGACACACAAGCATCAACAAAGATCCTATGCTTTCTTCCTTATAGTTATTGTCCTTAATTCCAGTCTTGAATGTATTTAGATACATGTTACTCGAATTGAACATGTGTAGGAATAGTCTTAGTTTCAAATAGTATCCTATGTTGGATCACCATGAATTAGTCTTTATTGCTTTGTTCTTTCACAACTATGAGAGCTAGGTTGACTTGCATATAAATGTAAGACTTTCACCAATGGAATAAATAAGTAAAGTTAAGCATATTTTTTTGTAAATTGAGGATCGAATCCTTGTGAGAGTATTCTCCAAACCTTCTTGGCTGAACCAAGATTACAAGTTCTTGTGGCGAGCATCACTTTGGCTTATCAATACCTTAAAGTATTATGGTGCATATCACCTCAAGTCTATTTCATCTTCTTTTATCTTACTTATATCATTCCACTGCTTACTCATAAACCAAAAGCTCAATCCAACTGTGAGCCTGGCCAAACATCAACCAAGATAGATCGCGCTAAGAGTCTTTATCAAAAGGGTTCACATGAAGAACTTCAATGAAAAACTCTAAGACCAGAATGATCTTCTCCCTCACCTTAGCCGATTTATCTCGCAACTTCTACACTTATACACCATCATGAGCATTACCGCTAGTGTCCACTTTACTGAAGTGTTGTCACTTCATCAAACAGCCAACTCACAATTAACTCAAACCAGCTTAACAAAAAAATAACAAATAACATATGAAAGATATAAACAAAATTACACTTATGAAAATCAACTCCATCTTTAAAACTAATCCTGTATTATTTCAAAGTTGTTCAAATAGTAATAAAACTAATAATATTCATACTAAATATTATATTAATAGTAATAAAATAATAGTATTAATGATAACATAAAGATGTTATATATGCTTTATTGATGGAAAACTAATTTATTTAATTCATATGTACACCTTGATTGGGAATCATGGTTCAACCATAGATGACAAAACCCTTGGAATATTTAGTGACAGATCGTCACAATTTCCTCTATGATATACATATGAAGTCATATACTTTCTCCTTCTTGCCAGCTCCGCGTTCCATTAAGAGACCAAAGTTGGTGATTGAATAGGGTAAAGCATGAAGCATGAAGGGGATCATTTATTAATTGATAGCAAAACAAAGCCGTGGGATTTGGGACTATGAATAAAAGGGAAAAGACAATAGAGAAGAGTCAAAGAGGAATAAGGATATAAGGAAAAGTATGTATGGGATCTGAGAGCAATTTTAGAAATTGTGTGATATAAAGAGGGTGAAGGGACAAAGGATTTGAGGTATTGCCTTTGCCAATAATCTCATGTGGTGTTCAAATACCAATATAATTATGAAGCAAATCTCCATCTAAACAGTGAGTTGATACATTTTGGTATCTATGATTAGGTGTTGAACGCCTATGAAGTACAGATACGGATACGTGTATCGGATACGATACGTATCCGATACGTCGACACACATTTTTTCTAAAATGTAGGATATGATACGTTCAGGGATACGTGTATAAATTAATAAAAAATACATAAAATATGATAAAATTATAAGTGTAAATCAAAATATTCTCTCCTACCCTCTTTCTTCTCTTTTCTGTTAATAAATAAAGGTAAACCCTTTATTTATCTTCTCTATTAATACTCACACATTCTATTCTCTTTATAAACATACTAAGCGAAAAGAAACTAAGAAGTAAGAAAGGTAAGCCTTTTTCTGATTGCTCTTCACAACTTACCTATGGCGGTAGAGGCAATAACACTAAGCATCGGCCGGCGACGTTATGGATCGGAAAGTACCAGCTATTCGAGGGTCAATGTGGTATGATGGTAAGTTGGTATGACGTGACCTTTAAATAAGTGAGTGTTTATAGAAAACAAATCTATCTTATCATAAAAATGAATCTATATATCCTATATTTTATTGAAAACGAATCTATATATCCTATATTTTATTGAAAATAAATCCGATACGTGTCTTGATATTTATTTTTATTTTTTTATTTTCTTTATTTTTGGATACTCTATGGACACATATCCTTTGCGAATCTGAGTGTATCCGTGTCGGATACGTGTCGGACACCGACATGCGAGGGTATTTGGCGAATCCGTGCTTCATAGCCTGCGAGTACTCGCATATTTATCAATTTATTTTTTAATTAAATAATATGTATGAGTTAATTACACTAACACCCCTTGAGTTTTAGTAAAATTATACAAACCACCTCTCACTTTTCTACCCCTACACAAACCTCCTATAGTTTTTATACTTTCATTACACCAACCATCCCTGTATAAAAACTAATTTTAATTTTTGAAATAAAAAATGTGATGAATACAATTAAGTTAAACAAAACATGATATATTATGAGGAAAAATCCAAATAATATACAAATAAATGTATCTTTATTATTTTTGGTTACAAAATACATTAACAATTCTAAAGAGATATTGTTTAAATCACTCTTATACTATATCGTAAAGAACCAAAAATAATAAAGATGTATCGATTCATATATTATTTGGACTTGTCTCCACAATATACTATGATTTGTTTAACTTAATTGCATTCATCACACTTTTTCTTTAAAAAATTACAATTATTTTTCATGCAGGGGTGGTCAGTATAATAAAAGTATAAAAACTAGGGGAGGTTTGTGTAGGTATAAAAAAGTGAAGGGTGATTTATGTAATTTCGCTAAAACTCAGGGTGTCAATGTAATTTACTTTCTCTATATACATATATTACTTTTTTATCATTATTTTATACTTATATATTATCTATTTTTGTATTATTTTATAATGAATTTTAGTGATTGAAATATATGATAAATTTAAAATGTACATAAATTTTATTATCAATTTAATAATTATTTTATATGTATTAATTATTATAAAATATATAAATATATATTTAACCTTAAAAACTCGCGGGGTACCCACAAATACCCGCTACCCGTGTGGGTACCTGTAAATAGTGCTGGTATGAGTACGGGAAAGTATAACCCGTGCTTGTTTTACCTTGTTGCCATCATATCCCCATCTAAATCTTATACTCTCAAACAAGGGAGAGAATTGTCGTCTTTCCTTTTCCTTCCCTTCCCTTCATCCCTTTCCCAGTCTTTTAACCTCTCTTCTCCCCTTTCCCTCATAACTCCTGAACATAGCCTTACTATCCATTTCATCTCCATGTTATACGCAGACTTTATTATAAATATTCCTTTTGGCTTGTATTGCCAAAGTAACTTGTCATCCTCCATTACAGGTGGAAGAGGAATACTAACAATATAGTTATATGGTTATCTCATTTATCCTAAGTACCATGTAATGGATTCACCATAGGGTGTATCACTTACTGAATTCATCATAAATGATGTTTTATCAAATTAAAAAATGATAAACTATATATTTAAGTGAACTCTGTACTTGTATGGCTGACTAAGAATGAGCTCCATATCACGAGGCACATAAATTTGGTCAATCACTGCTTGTTTCAGCCACTACCATATTGTTTCATGACGATTGAAACTATTAACTTGATGTGGGCATGAATATGAACAAGCTGAAACAAGAACTCTAAGACCTAGAAGGACCATTGACCAATGACCTAAGCTCCCAAAACCTAAATACCACACACGCTTATCAATTGATCACTTTGTTGACTTTTGATTTTTCATTTATAGGAGTTACAACCATTAAACCATGTAATAAATTGGTATAATAATCGGTAGATTTCACTTCAGCGTAAATGGTTGATTAATGCTATGTTTGAGAGTTACGAGACGAAGGGAATGAGATGAATTAAAGGATTAGGAAGGGGAAGGAAAGGAAGGGGAAAAAAGACAATCTTCTCCATTGTTTGGGAGTATAAAATTTAGATGAGAGATGATAAACTAATGATAATGTTATAATATTTTTTATTTTTCCTTTAAAAATGTAATTAACAATGAGAAATAGACAATAATATATAATTATATAATTTTACTAAAACTATTTAGCTATTTTTACATTGTCTTTAGAAAAACCTGAAATTGGGAGAACTATAAAAATAGACACATGGAAGATTTCAGAGGGTTTGAAAAACCCTCCAACACTCTCATTTCTCCTTCATCCAACTCCCAAACAATGGGAGACTTTCTATAGCCATCATTTCTCTTCCATTCCTCTCCAAAATCACACTGCTAAACAAGAGGCTAACTCTTCATACGCATGCAACTTAGTTGTCTTGTTTACATTATAACCTTGAATCAGAAAGGAAATCATCCAATAATTCATGTCCAATCTTTCATAATTTTTTTGAGTTTGTGAGGTTACTATTAAAAGTATAGAGTAATCCAAGTAATAAGAGATTTGTGCATGTAGAAGATAGAAAGTTGTAACTTGTCATTAATAGTAAGCGTTTGTAATTCAGTTAGTTGTTAAAACTTTCATATTCTATAAATAGAAAGTTGTTGTATCTTTGCTGAATAAGAAGTGCAAGACAATTCTCACATACTCTCTCCATCTATCTTCTTTTCTTTCTTCTCTACTTACTTGATAGTGCTAAGTTCCAACAAAAACTGGTATCAGGAGCTCAAAGGTCCAAGATCTGTGGGTATGCAAATGTGTGATTGAAATTCACTGCATGTGAATCACCTTGATAGAAAGCAATCAAGAAGAAGATAAAGGCGTTGCTTAAGATCAAAGTGTGGAATCTAAGAAGAATTGGAGGAACAATCAGATCAATTGAAGAATCTGAAACATGGTCGGAAGATATGACAATAATCTCCCATATATGGGACTCCCTATTCTCACTAACAAGAATTTGGATAGATGGAGGACTTAGATGAAAGTGTTATTCTGTTTTCAAGAAGTAAGTAAAGTAATTGAGGATGGATTTCTTCTCCTGAGTCTTGATGCCATGGAGACACAAGGGAAATACACAAAGAAGCCAAGAAGAAAGACAACAAAGCCTTGTTTCTAATTCATCAGTGTGTGGATGATGGTCACTTTGAGAAAATCCATAATACCATCACTTCCAAAGAAGCATGGGACATCCTGATCAGAAGCCATGCATGTGGAGACAAGATAAAAAAAGGTAACGCTTCAATCTCTTAGGAGGAAATATGAGCTATTACAATGGAAGAAGGTGATAGAATTGGTGAATATTTCCCCAAGATCCTGACCATAACCAATCAAATGAAAGGCTATAGGGAATCTATCACAAATCTCATGATAGTTGAAAAGATCATTAGATCTCTGCCTCAAAGATTTGACTTCATAGTGGTAGCTATTGAAGAAGGAAAGGACATAACTATAATAAAGATAGAAGAACTTCAAAGCTCTTTAGAAGCCCATGAAATGAGATTGTTTGGCAGAAATCCAGTCAAGAAATCATAACAAGCCTTGAAGGCAAGTCACTTCATGGATGAGGACAAAAGGAAAGACAAGAGGTGGAAAGGAAAGCAATGCTATCACAAAAGAGGACATCTAAATTTAGAAAGAAACATATCAACTCATGATTGGCCCGAATCCTCTGATAGGGGAAGAAGGTCAAGAATGAACCAAAAAAGGTTTGACAAAGGCCAAGTAGAATGTTACAATTGCCATAAATTGGGCCACTACTCTTATGAATGTGCTAATGATAAGTCCAAATTTTCCAAGAACCATGAAAAAGCCTATGCAACACAAGAATCTGACTCATAACCATTCAATTTAATGGTGACAACCTCTGCTGCAGACTCACACACTGAGTCTTGGTATCTAGATTCAGGATGTTTAAATCACATGATAAGGCACAAGTAGTGGTTGATAGACTTTAACTCATCAAAGAAGAGTAGATTAAAGTTTGTAGATGACTGCCCAATAGGTGGCAAGTACCACTAGTGCTTTTCCGATCCAACTTACATCCGGCGAAATCGGAATCGGAATAACCCACCAAGGATAGTGAGGCATCCCGAGGATACCATAATCCCATGTTAATAGTTCCTTTTAGATATCTCATGATTCTTTTAACAGTTATATAGTGTGATTCTCTAGGTGATGATTGATATCTCGCACACATGCATACACTGAACATGATATCAGGTCTACTTGCAGTTAAGTAAAGTAAAGACCCAATCATACCACGATACTTCGTTACCTCGATTGCTTTTCCTTTCTCATCTTTGTCTAAGTAGCAAGCAGATGCCATAGGTGTGGAAGCTTCCTTACATTTGTCCATTTCAAATTTCTTGAGTAGCTCTTTGCAGTATTTCGCCTGATGGATGAATATCCCACTTTCTAGCTGCTTTATCTGCAATCCTAGAAAGAATGTGAGTTCTCCCATCATAGACATTTCGAACTCCCCCTGCATCATCTCAGAAAATTCTCTACACAAGATATCATTAGTAGATCCAAATATTATGTCATCTACATAGATTTGTACAAGCAGAACATGATTTTCTGATTTTCTAATAAAAAGCGTTGTGTCAACCAAGCCTCTCTCGAACCCTTTTTCTAAAAGAAAGGTACTAAGTCTGTCATACCAAGCTCTAGGAGCTTGTTTGAGACCATATAGTGCCTTTTTAAGTTTGTAAACATGGTTCGGATATTTAAAATTTTCAAAACCAGGCGGTTGGTCAACATAAACTTCTTCTTGAATGTATCCATTCAGGAAGGCGCTTTTTACATCCATTTGAAAGAGTTTGAAGTTCATTAAAGATGCAAAGGAAAGAAGCATTCTGATGGCCTCTAGTCTGGCTACAGGAGCGTAGGTTTCGTCATAATCGATACCCTCCTCCTGGTTGTAGCCTTTGGCCACCAAACGTGCTTTATTTCGAATTATTAAGCCAGATTCATCAAGTTTATTTCTGAAGACCCATCGAGTACCAATTACGGGATGATCATTAGGTTTGGGGACCAAGTCCCACACATGATTGCGCTCAAACTGGTTTAGCTCTTCTTGCATAGCTATACCCCAGTGTACATCCTCAATGGCCTCATCAACGGTCTTAGGCTCAATTTGCGATACAAAAGCTACAAAATTACAGAAATTTCGTAAGGAACTACGGGTTACCACTCCCGTAGATATGTCACCTATAACTTTATCAATTGGGTGAGCTTTCTTTGTTTTCCACACGGTAGGCATGTCTGAGTGCTCTTGAGGTTCGATTTGACCTTCATCATTGGCTCCTTTTTCATTATCCATGTCCTTGGAGTATGCTTCTTCCAAAGCACCTGCAACATCATCAGAAACGACCTTTCTCTTCTCTTTTGGAGAAGATTCGTCAAACTGTACATGGATAGACTCTTCAACTTGCATTAAATATTTGTTAAAGACTCTGAACGCTTTGCTATGAATCGAGTATCCCAAAAATATTCCCTCATCGGCTTTAGAGTCGAATTTCCCTAAGGCCCGCTTTCCATTATTTAATATAAAACATTTGCAACCGAAAGCGTGAAGATGGGATATATTTGGTTTGCGGCCTTTTAAAAGTTCATAAGGAGTTTTGTTCAAGTTTGGCCTTAAGAGTACTCGATTTATAACATAGCATGCAGTATGAACTGCATCAGCCCAGAAGTACTTGGGGGTATTACTTTCGTTAAGCATGGTTCTCGCTAATTCTTCTAAAACACGATTTTTCCTCTCTACAACTCCATTTTGTTGTGGAGTGCGAGGAGCAGAGAACTGATGCAAAATGCCATGCTTATCACAGAATTTGTCGAACTGAAAGTTCTCAAATTCTCCCCCGTGATCACTTCGTATATATATTATTTTTAGGTTAAGTTGGTTTTGGATTTGCTTGGCAAGATTTTTAAAATTTTTGAACGCGTCGCTTTTTGATGATAAAAACAATGTCCATGTAAATCTAGAGAAATCATCAACAATAACTAGAGCGTAGTAACTACCACCAAAACTCATGATTTGTGATGGTCCAAACAAGTCCATATGGAGTAGCTCCAAAGGTCTTGAGGTGGATATCACATTTTTATTTTTAAAAGAGTTTTTGGTTTGTTTACACTTTTGACAAGTGTCACAAATTTCTTTAGTTTTAAAATTCAATTTTGGTAGCCCCTCAACTAGTTCGTTTGATGATAATTTATCTAGATGCTTTATATGGATATGTGCAACACGTCTATGCCATAGCCAGATGTCATCTTCTTTAGAAATAAGGCATTTTGAAAATAATGTAGTGACATCGTCCAAATTAACCATGTAAATATTATTTATACGGTGACCAACAAATTTAACGTTATTAGATAAAATATCACGAATGACACAACAATCAGAATCGAAGGATACACGATTACCTTTATCGCAGAGTTGGCTTATACTCAACAAGTTATGTTCTAGTCCTTCAACATAAAGGACATTATCAATCAGAGTTTGGGATGAGTTACCAACTGTTCCTGTGCCGAGTATCTTTCCCTTGTTGTTGTCTCCATAAGTGACGTATCCTTTTCCTTTAAGTGAGAGATCCAGGAAATTTGATCTATCACCTGTCATATGCCTCGAACACCCACTATCTAAGTACCATTTTTGTCCATGTGTTCGGAGACATACCTGCAAAATAGATTACTTACTTTTCTCAGGTACCCAATTGGTGTTGGGTCCTTTTCTGTTAGTGATTAGGGAATTATCTCCCTTCTTTTTCCATACATAAACTCCGCTAGGTATACCATACTTTTTGATATAGCATGAATGATAAGTATGACCATATGTGTTACAATAAAAACAAGTAGGAGAATGCTTATGATATTTGTTTTTAGCTTGAGCTACCGGTTTTCTATATGGTCGCTTCTTTTTAGCAGTGCGAGTATAACCTAGACCAGTTCGATCACCAACATTTCTAGTTTGATTAAGCAGGTTATCTAATTGCAGTTTACTGTTTGTGAGACGTGTGAGTTTTTCATTTAGTTTAAAATTGTCCTCTTGCAAAGTCTCGCAAGTCTCACAGACAGGTTTTTGACATAAGTTACTAGCAGAGCAGTTACATGAACTACAAGAATAGATGAGATCTAAAGTTTCATTTTCCAGTTTTAATTCATCTAATTCTTTTTGTAATTGGCTTATTTTTTGTTCGTTTATCAGGATTATTCTTTTCCTATCAATGTTAATTCTAGCCAATTTCTTTAATTCATCATGCAACTCGACATAAGCATCATACAATACATCATAAGGAGGTGAATCATTCGAAGTGGATGAGGTGTCAGAATATACCTCATCATTGCCCTTGCATGAGTCTGAATTTGTATTGATGTCAGATCTGGCCATCAGACACAGCTTTGCTGACTCCTCCTCACTATAGGTGCTCGATGTCGATTCCTCCTCAGGTACATCCCAAACGATGTAAGCTTTCTTGGATTTGAAGTCCCTGGGAGTGCTCTTCTCTGAATCAACCTTCTTTAGGTAGGTTGGACACTGAAACCTCATGTGCCCTACCTTTCCACACTCATGGCAAGTGAAGCGATCCTTGTTATTCTTGCCTTTACTGGTTGACTCTTTCGCTTCCTTCTTTTGAAACTTTTTGAGTCCTCCTTTTCTTTTAATGAATTTGCTAAATTTTCGGACTAGGAGACCCATAGTTTCATCATCTAGATCGGAATCAGATTCATCATCAATTTTCTCTTCTTTGTCTTTGGAGGTCGTGGCCTTCAAAGTGATGCTCTTCTTCTTCCGGTCTGATTCTTCATTCATGGTCAAGCGACCCAACTCCATTTCATGCTCTTGAAGTTTTCCAAATAAAGTAGCTAAAGGCATAGAATCTAAATCTTTAGACTCAACAATTGCAGTCACCTTTGGTTGCCATCTCCTGTCAAGACAACGCAAAACTTTATTAGTTAGTTCACCTCTAGCAAATGATTTATCGAGAGCAACTAAATGGTTGACAATATGAGTGAATCGCTTTTGCATATCACATATTGATTCGCTTGGTAACATGCGAAACAACTCATATTCGTGGGTCAGCGCGTTCAGTCTTGCGCGCTTGACTTCGCTAGTGCCTTCGTGAGTCACTTGTAAAGTGTCCCACATTTCTTTCGCATTATGGCACTGCGAGACCCTAAAGAATTCATCATATGATAGGGCCGATGTGATGATGTTTTTGGCGCGCAGGTTATGCTGGACCTTTTTGCGCTCATCATCGGTCCATAAACTTTTCGGTTTATCTTTAGGTTGATCGTCCACAAGATGTTGTGGAACGTAAGGGCCGTTGACTACGGATTCCCAAATATCCGAGTCTATGGCCTCAATAAAAATTTGCATGCGCACTTTCCAGTAGGCATACCCTTCACCACTGAATATTGGTGGTCGATTAATGGATGACCCATCACCACCAAATGGATTTGAAGAACCCATTCCTTTTCCCTTTAGGATCACGAATACGCGGTTGAGCTAGCACTTCGTACTAGCTCTGATACCACTTGTTAGGTATCAGTGGTTACAATACACCTAGAAGGGGGGGGTTGAATAGGTGTCGCGGTTAGAATTACCGCTTTTCGCAAATCAACACTTAATGCTGAATCAACCCTATTTAATCGATTAAGGAGAAAAGGATAATCGATTATAAGCACAGTCTTAATCGATTAACACAAAAAACAGTTTTAAACAGAAACTATTTTAATCGATTAATAGAAACAGTATAATCGATTAACACAGGAATATTAATCGATTAAACAGAACCAGTAAGCAATTACAGAAACGATTAAATGCGAAACAAATAACCGATAACAGAACGAATACAGAGCTTACAAATTTGTATATCAGAATAGCTTGCAATACAACAAAAGAACAGAATGTATTAGTTGAATCAAATATACAAATTAAATCGATTGAAAAACAGTAAAGAGAGAGAGAGAAACAAATCCTGCAACTCGAATTTTTATCCTGGTTCGTTTGCTGTCCACTGCAAACTACATCCAGGCCTCCCGGCTGACTTGGGAGATTTCCTTCACTATAATCGAATCAATGTAATTTACAAACACATTATCCAATTACAACACTTAGCAAATGACAAGAAATCAAAGAAACTATCCAATGGTTTGACTCCCTTCCTACCGATAAAGAAAACGTTTCTTTCGGCGTAGCCCCAGCCAAAGAATCTCTCGTTCTTTCCTTTTCTTACACTCTAAGCTATGAAGAAACACACAATCTCTACTGGTGATACGACACCAAGAGATTCCCTTTCACAACAATTACACAAGAATTACAAGAGTAATATTAAGCTATACCTAAGCTCAAATACAACATGAAGGCTTTACTCTAATGCACATTTAACACAAACACATGTGAAATGACAAGTATTAGTTATGAAAACAGAAGTTACAGAATTATAAAATTCATGAAAAACGCATCAAAAATATGCATGAACATGTGAGGGAAAACATGAGAGATTATAACATGAAATGCACTCAATCCTAAAGCAAGGAATCTCTCATTTCTAAACTCACTAATGCAATTAACAAATAGATGCAGCAATTAACACGTAGAATGCTCTAACTCTCTAATAAATGCAACATGCAACTTATGAGATTAATTCTGAAAACGCAGTTTATAAAGAATCAGTCCAGAACCCCAGATAATCGATTAAATACCTTCTTAATCGATTAACGGGACTAAAAATCATAACTGATTCTGTTTTTCAGTTTTTCAGTTTCAACAACTTAAAAATCAGTTAGGTTAATCGATTAACGTAAAGCTTTAATCGATTAACTGCATTACAAAAACGTGTTCCAGTGGCAACCACTTTACACAGCAGTTGGGTTAATCGATTAAAGGTATGGTTAATCGATTAACACTAAATAAAATATGTATTTTCATATAGAAAACATCAAATATGTTATGCACTTAGATAATACATGTTTGACACTTAGTTTTATGCCTAGAATGCATATATACATGTATTTATGTAATGCATGAACATATTATCAAATGAACATATCTCATGGATGAAATGATTTAAAGATAAATGCATATGAGACATGTTTTAGGTGCCCTAAGCCTTCGACTCAACTTAAACTAGAAACTAGTCTAAGCCTAGTACCAAATAAAAGACTCAAGCACGTTGGATTGTTGGTTATCTTCAAGCACATTTAGGCACACGTTGTCCTCATCAAAACCATGACGTTCAAGGAGAGCCTTCCGAAGTGTTCCTCTTGACATGCACACTTTCAGATAGTTCTCTAGAGGTAGAGGGAGCGGAGAATGTTGTTATCATAAGGGAGAATGGATCAAAGGCCATAATCTCAAATGTATTATATGAGCCTAAGACGAAATATCCATCCATACTCTCTCCATCTATCTTCTTTTCTTTCTTCTCTACTTACTTAATAGTGCTAAGTTCTAACAATTACTCACTTAGGTTCTTGAGTAAACCAACTAAGGTTTATCAAGGTTTAATCCACCATGTGGCGTCTGAATCAGCTTACCATCATTCTTTGGGTGTGGTATCATTCATCTTCATTCATATCATTTTATCCTTTCATTTCCATATAACCGAATTATCTTTCATTTTCTTATGGGTTTTAAATGCTTTTATTTTTGTTAATTGTGCCTCTTGTCTATTCTAGAACGGTCGAAATTTAAGATTCTTTTATGGTCCGTTTGCGAGTTGGATTTTGGAGAAGAAGAAGATTCAAGAAAGAACTTCAGATTTATCTCAGAAATTTATTTATAACCCTCAACCTTTATTTTTCTTCTATTCCCTTCTAAAATTTAACTTGCAAACAACCCCTTATGAGGTTCATGTTGTAACTGAAAATTATCTATGTAATTTGGAGATATAGGCTTTAACGACCAAGGCTTTGGAAGCCAAGGGTCCTCCAAACACCAATGTTCATCTCATTACCATCCCTCCATAGTATACCTTTTTGAGCAATTCTCTGCCATATATATTACTTAAAGTAAGACTGAGATTATTCCAAACCCTACCTCCATGAAAGAATAATGAGGATAATATTTGGCTTTTAACACTCTAGCTGTCAAAGAAGTCAAGTGTTTTTAAAAGCATCCAGCTAGCTTAGCAAGAATAAATATTTTGTTTTCACATTGTTGGGAATCATTCCTAATTTATGTGGAAGCAACACCAATGAATCTTGGTAGATGAACCATTGAGTACATTCAATGATGGCTATTTCAAAGTCTTGGAATTATTCATTGATTCTTGAGAATTATGAAGTCTAACTTAGAAAGTCGGAGTAGCACTTTTCAAAGAGTCTTGAAAAGTATGACAATAATTATTTATCCACTATGTCTTTATGACGGAGCCTTCCCCCTTTACTATATATAGGGGACTTGTGAGGAAGAGATACAACAAACAAGTGAGAAAGAACAACTTCGAGAGAAAGTGATAGAGTTTATATCCACATAGTGGGAGATTTGTATTCCTAGTGAGATACTATAGAGGCTTTGTATTTCCATCCTTTTTGGGTGAGATTGAGTGTTATCCTCTTTGTAAGAGAGAGTCAAATATTGTAATCCTACTTGCATAGAACTTGACTAGATTAATGAAGATTCAAATCAAGATGAAGTGGTGGTAGACACACAAATCCATCAAGAAACCGAACCAGTTGAGCATCAGATGCAAGTTGAACTGAGGCGCTCCGAAAGAGGCAGAGTACCTTCTTCAAAGTATCCTGAAGAAGAATATATCATATTGACAGATAATGGTGAACCTCAAGACTTCTCAGAATCTATGCAAATAACTGATAAAGAAGAGTGGATTAAAGCCATGGAAGATGAGATGAACTCGTTACATGAGATCCACACTTATGATCTGGTGCAGTTGCCCAAAGGAAGAAAATCCTTGAAAAACAAATGGGTTTATAGGCTTAAAGTTGAAGAAGGAAGTTCAAGACCATGGTACAAAGCTTAGATTGTTGTGAAAGGATGCAATCAAAAGAAAAGAGTTGATTTTGATGAGATATTTTCACTAGTGGTGAAGTAATCCTCCATAAGAGTAGCTTGGGTCTAACAACTAGCCTAGACTTAGAAGTTGAACAACTTGATGTCAAAACAACTTTCTTACATGGAGACATTAAAGAAGAAATCTATATTGAGCAACCAGAAGGTTATGAAGAACCAGATAAGGAACACTTAGTGTGTCGTCTGAATAAGAGTTTATATGGTCTGAAACAAGCCCTGAGACAGTGGTACAAGAAGTTTGAATCCTTCATGGACGAATATAATTTCAAGAAGACAACTGGTGATCATTGTGTATTCATTAAAAGGTATGAAGATGGAAACTTTATTATCCTCCTCATATATATTGATGATATGTTAATCATTAGGCGTGACAAGACCAAGATTGCTGGTTTGAAGAATGCTTTAAGCAAGTTTTTTGCTATGAAAGACTTTGGTCCTGCAAAGCAGATCCTTGGAATAAGGATAATTAGAGATCGTGCCAAGAAGTTGTTATGGCTATCACAAGAGAACTACATTGAGAAAGTTCTCTAGAGATTCAACATGGATAAGGCAAAACCTGTCAGTGCTCCACTTGTTGGACACTTCAAGTTAGCAAAAATGCAATGTCCAACTAGTGATGAAAAAAAAGAAAAAACGAACAGAATTCCTTATTCCTCTTTGGTAGGAAGCCTAATGTATGCTATAATTTGTACAAGACCATATATTGTCCATGCAGTTGGAGTTATGAGTCGGTTCTTGTCCAATCCCGACAAAGATCATTTGAATGCAATAAAGTGGATATTGAGATATATGAGGGGAACTACCAAAAGATGTTTATGCTTTGGTAATGAAGATTATATGTTAGTTGGATACATAGATGCTGATATGGCTGGAGATGTAGATTCCAGCAAATCTACATCAACTTATCTAATTAATTTTGCACGAGGAGCTGTATCTTGGCAATCCAAGTTACAAAGATGTGTTGCATTATCAACAACTGAAGTAGAATATATTGCAGCATCTGAAGCTGGCAAGGAGATAAAATATATGAAAAATATCTTGCATGAGTTGGGTCATGCTCAAGATAGATATGTTTTGCATTGTGATAACCAAAGTGCAATTCACCTAGCTAAGAATCCTACGTTTCATTCTCGGACAAAGCACGTTGATTATCGTTATCATTGATACAAAATGCTTTGGAGGATTGTGAGTTGCAGCTAGAGAAAATTCATACAGATGACAACTGGTCTGACATGATGAACAAAACAGTTTCACTCAAGAAGCTAACAAATTATTGTAGAGATGCAGGACTGGTGATACCCATCAATTAATTCAGGAATGGGGAGATTTGTCGAGAATCCTTCCTAATAGGTGTGGAAACAACACCAATGAATCTTGGTAGATGAACCATTGAGTACATTTAATGATGGCTATTCCAAAGTCTTGGAATTATTCTTTGACTCTTGAGAATTATGATGTCTAACTTAGAAAGTTAGAGTAGCACTTTTCAAAGTGTCTTAAAAAGTATGACAATAATTAATCATCCATTATGTCTTTATGATGGAGCCTTCCTCCCCTTCACTATATATGAGACTTGTGAGGAAGAGATACAACAAGCAAGTGAGAAAGAACAACATAGAGAGAAAGTGAGAGAGTTTATATACACATAGTGTGAGATTTGTATTCTTAGGGAGATACTAGGGAAACTTTGTATTTTCATCCTTTTTAGGTGAAATTGAGTGTTATTCTCTTTGTAAGAGAGAGTCAAATATTGTAATCTTATTTTCTATGGTGGAGATATTTTATGGACTAGGTCTCATGGTTGTTTCCTTCTCACATTGAGGATGTTTTTTCACGTTAAAATTCTTGGTGTTATTCTTCTACTCCTCTCTATTTTCTTTATACACTTGTTGCTTCCACAAGTGCCTATTTTATATCACACAGAGGAGAAAAATTTGTTCTGAGTTTTCCAACAAACGTTTCATTCATTTCTTTAATGGATGAACAATATACTATTTAAAGAGAATAAAGAAATCCTATAAAGACTATACAAGTGTCATCATCTTAAAATATAAGAACATTCTAAAAATATATAATACAAATTATTTGATTAATATCTAAATAACTAACGATCATATTATACTTTTTTTAATGAGTCTCATAATAAATATCTTATTATTATTGGCCCTATTAAAGTCAACCTCGTCGTCAAGGTTAGACTCCCTGGTATTCTACATGATAACCAATTCAATATTTTCTTTTGCTTGTCCCAAATATTTGCAGAAGAAATATAACTACCACCATATCTATATTTATCATCATAAATGGATGAAGTGCCAATAATTTTCACCTTCCAATTATTTAACCTCTTTACGCTAGTTATTGAATAATTAAACCATTAGCATAAAAAGACATGCATTGGGTAGTGAACATGGCATGTATGTATTGGTCGAAGGTGTGGATATGACATGAGTCTTTAATAGCTTGCATAGACTTAGAAAATTAGAATTTAGCACATGTGGTTTTATTATGCACCTTGAGCCGTGAAAAAATGACGGCACCACAAGGAATCAAAAAGACATTTAAAGTGTGGGAGTATTAGAATTTCGCAAATGTGGTTTTATATGCTTCTGTGTGCATCCAAGATGGAGTATTATACTTTCTAAAAGGCAAAATTTGTTGACATGGATCACTCATTAGTCCAACGAAGCATAGTTGTTTGTGCTTTCTCTAGATGGTCAGGATCCTCCTACTTTATCCATCTGTGGGGAACCTTTTTCATTCTCATTTTTGTTGTTTTATTCTTCAGAACCCATTACCAAAAAATCAATTAGAGAATCCCAAATAATTTTAGATCCAAAAAGGTCTTCCAAATAATTTTAGATCCAAAAAATCAATTAGAGAATCCCAAAAATCAATGTCTTCCATTTCATGAAAGCTTGAAGTACATACACTTAGATATGTTTCACATTCCAAATACAACATTCTCTCAATACTTTTTCTTCCTCAAAATAATTGACATTACAAAATTTAATGTCTATTTTATTTTTCTCTATTTTTTTCCAACAAAATTTCTAAATCCAAACCCACATTTTATTTCCTTGAATGGATCTGGTTCTTCATTTTCTTTTGGAGTTTGAAAGGGAGACATTTTCTTTTTGAAAGTGGGTTTTAGTGTGGAGATAGTGGATCCCATGATAGTTTATAGCTTTGCTGATGGTGGTGGTGATATGGATAAGGGTATTGATTGATATGTAATCGTAGTCGTATGATGGGAGGAAGTGTCCACCAATGTTGGTTCATCAAGTGTTGTTGTTGCTTCCAATGTGACCATCGATATAGTCTCTTCATGTTCTGTTGTGATGACAATACATTATGAAACATCAAAATGTGGATGTATGATAGCCAATAGATCTCGTGTTTCCTTCGTGAAAGTAATTGACGATGGCAAAAAAGCGGTTGCCGATAGTGTTTTGTCAACTTACGATGGAAATGGTGTCATTGCCACTGAAGCATACTCTTGTGATAAATTTGTAACAGTTTGTTCCCCAAATTATCTTGTAACTTAAGGAGTAACTCTCTTATCTCATTAAATAAATCTATAATTGGAGGATGGACAAAGTGGGGTGTTGAGACCTGAGATGATGGTAGGGATAAGGGTTTAGAACGTGGGTCATAGATCTGAGGTGGTGAAGGAATATGTTGTGGTTGTGAGGTTTGTTGATAAATAGGAGAATATGTGAAATAAGATGTCTGAAAGGTGATATAACATGGTCGTGGTGGTGATTTTGGGGGTGACTGTGGTGTTGGCCAGTCTGAAAACAAATGTAAAGCTGGTTGAAGTTCTGGGTTATAGTGAGAATGGTGCTAATAATAAGTGTCATATGGTGGATAAAAGGATGGTATTGGTTGATTGTAAGTATAATGTATAAGATAAATGGTTACTTTGGAGAGATGAGTTAAAAGATGAAAGCACCAATTGATAGAGTGCAAATCACAATCTACCAAAACAATATAGTATTATTTCACTCCTATGAAAATGGATAAAATAAAAAGGTAATAAAGAATAAATTCTTCATTTTTCATTGATTTCTTTAATGGATGAACAAGACACTATTTAAAGAGAATAAATAAATCTTAAGTTGACAATGACCATCCAAATATCATCATCTTATAATAAAAGAACATTCTAAAGATACTAAATATAAATTATTTGATTAATATCTAAATAACTAACTATCATATCATACTCTTTTTTTAATGAGTCTCGCAATAAACATCTTATCAAAGAGCAAGGTTGAGAGCCTCCAAATCTCATACCCACTTATTTGTTTGGAATGCACATATGCCTCTAGCTCATCCCATGAATCTTCCTCCATTCTTCATTAAATTGAGACCATAATTTATTGGTCACATAAAGAATATGGCAATTTAAATACCTTGCATAAAAGTCAAGTGTTATACACCTTGGTTTTAAACCAATGTGTATGTGTTACACCTTCATTTATTCCAATGTGCTATGTTACACCTTTTGTCTCTGTTAATTCCATGTCATATACCCGGCTAATGTCCATGTCATTGTAAATCTACTAGAAATAATGTATCATTCTCCATGATGTCGTAGAAATGCAATGAGGATGTGTCACTTCTCATCTCAGGGCATATTTTGTGAGATATTGACAACACATGTCTAAGAGCATGATGCTTCACCTCCTTCCTATTTTCATCTGGGTCTCAATCCACTCACTTGTACCCATGTTGATGCATGTGTTACATCCTGCCTTCGACAAATCTTGTTGAACCAATAGATCCTTAACCATTATTTTCCTCAATCCAAAATTAGACGTTAAATCGAATTTCTCTGTCATGAATTTGGCACCTATGTTAAGAGAAATCTTGTACAAGTGGCTCATACCATTTGTTTGTGCAACAGAAGCGGTCATTATGAACTGTTGGTAACAAACAATGAAATATAAGAGAATTTGTTAACGAGATATGACCAATTGCGTATATGTCCACAATAGTGTTGAACAACTTTTAATATATTATTAGATATTAGAATTACTAGGCTACGACAAACACATTTAGGATTAACATAAGACATGTATATATTGTAAAAAAAATTGAGCCACACATGTAATGTTTAAATGTGTTTAGAGTCATTATTTTAAGTAGCAAAATTAAATTGATCTAATTCAAGTAGGATATATGACTATAAACATAATTGTCATGAAAATTATTGTGTAGATACCAAATATCTTATTTCTATTTTTATGATGGGAAAAAATAAGAAATAATAAAATTGAAAAGGAATCATCCTTAATGAAAGGGAATGCTTGTCATATAGATAGGGGTTATGGTCCCCAATTGTAGACAATATAAAAACAATATGAACCACAATATAAGTTATTCTCTTTATCCCATTAGTGGAGAAATTAAGGCTAATGGTGATCTACAATTGGAAGGCCAAATAAGCTACATGTTCTACTATGAACACGCATTTGTATACAATGACAAGGACATGATATTGATGGATGCATGATGAAAGATTGGTATAAGGTTCATTCACCATATTCTATATGAATATATTAAGATACGGTTACGCTGTAGTTTTATATTTTTTCTTGATGATTTGTCATGAAAGATCTTGACTATATATATGATGATAGTTGTTCATCATCTTTAGTATGAATTTTGTATCTTTAAGTATAAAGTTTTCCACCAATTAAAAGTCTATCTATTAAATATATTTTTTCAACATATATAACCCCAAACTGAGATGGAATACATAACCTTAAAAGCCCCCAAACTCAGAGAATTTGTTATTGATTATGTACTTCTTATGATTTCAACTGTGTATATGTTTTTACGAAAGTTAAGGTGTTAAGTTTGGTATCAGGGTGATTTGATTCATTCGGACTATGATATGAGTCAATCATATCTAATTTAGGCATGGGGGACACATAGAATCCAATGTTTGGATTAATCAATACATAACATGTTTCAATTTAAACTTGGTGATCTCTACTACTTAAAAAGATAGAATTGGGATAAACTACCCAAATAACGTTGATAATGATATCTATGATTATAGATAGTAAACTAAAAGAGGATGAATTACATTTTTGGTTTATGCTAATTTTTACAATCTATATCTATGAGTATAGATTGTAAGACTAAGATTGCAATAAAGAGGGAGAGAGTGAATTAATTAACTTAAATGTATGATCATTTTTTCTATAGAATCAAGATAGCCCAATTCAGGTGGTTCTAAAGAAGACAGGAATTACATTGGTAAGAAATGAGAGAAATGAGTTGATTCCTACGAGAGTGCTGAACAGTTGGAGAATCTGCATTGATTATAGGAGGCTCAACCAAGCAACAAGAAATGATCACTTTCCTTTGCCATTTATTGATCAAATGCTTGAGCGCTTAGTAGGTAAGTCTCATTATTGTTTTCTTGATGGTTTTTCTGGGTACTTCCAGGTCCATATTGCTCCTGAGGATCAGGAGAAGACCACATTCACCTGCCCCTTTGACACTTTTTCCTATAGGAGGATGCCTTTTGGCCTATGCAACGCCCCTGGTACATTCCAACAGTGTATGGTGAGCATTTTCAGTGACTTTTTAGAGAATTGCATAGAGGTGTTTATGGATGATTTTACAGTTTATGGATCTTCATTTGATACATGTTTGGATAGTTCAGAAATTTCACTTTGAAAGTTTAAGAACAAGTTGCAAAAAGTGCAGAAAATATTTTAGAGAATTTTCAGAATTATGATTGAAAGTTTGTGAGAAGATTGTGCAAGAGTTATGATTTGATTTTGAGTTTAAATGTCTTTAAATAGGCTTTTCAACCAGCCCTAACACCTATTTGAAAGGTAGGAATTGATTGGGACGAAAACCATTCATGTTGAAATCTGAAAACTAATGCAACAACTCTTAGTAATCAATTACAGCCTTGAGTAATCGGTTACCCAAACTCTATGTCCAACTGGGCATTTAAAATTTAATTAGAGTAATCGATTACAGCCTTGAGTAATCGATTATTCAACTTTGCTAAAACTAGGTAATCTGTTACTCACATACAGTAATCGATTACCATGCACAGTTTTTGTTGGGTAACTGGTTTTCTGACTTATGTAACCTGTTACTTAGATACAGTAACATGTTATACACTATTTTTGAAAATTGTTTTGTTTACACTTGAAGTGTTTCAATTTTCTTAAAAAGTTGTTTGAGCATTACTACTATTGTATATTCGAGAGTATAGGATAGAAGTACCTATTTAGACATAAACTAATTTGTCTTGAAGCTTTGTCTTCTTTGTCTTTATAAGTATTCTTCATTTTCTTCTTTTCGGTGATGTTTATGTCTTCATCAAAACCGTGTCAAGATTAGGAGCAAAGATTTTCTTCATAATTCGGACTATGATATGAGTCAATCATATCTAATTTGGGCAATAAGGGACACGTATAATCTATTCTTTAGATTAATCAATACCGAACTTGTTTCAGTTTGAACTTGGTGATCTCTACTACTTACAAAGTTAGGATTGGGATAAACTACCCAAATAACGTTGTTCGGTAATAGCATGATAATGATATCTATGAGTATAGATAGTAAACTAAAAGGGGATGAATTAGATTTTTGGTTTATGCTGATTTTTGAAAGTTGTTTAAAGGTGATATTTAGGTAACCAACATGAGACTCACATTAACAAAAATAAAAATGCATAAAGTAAAAGAGTAACGGAAAAAAGATAACACCAATATAGCATGATTCATCTTCTATCCATCGAAGGCTAAGTCTAGTCCTTTTGCAAACCGCAAGAGATTTCACTATCTATCAATCTCACATATCTTGTACCAAAATTTTTCCTAAGATTATCACTCACCAACTTCACAACAAGAAGCACACCATTTCTTGATTTTTACTCTGTCCCTTCACCACACCTTACGGTGAATACAACAAGCGAAGAACTTTGCTTCTAGGACTAAGGATTGCTATAAATTATAACTCTTATGCTATCAATCATTTATAAGTCAATCACAATAAGTAAAACACAAATGCTTTAGTCCTTTTCAGATGAAAATAAAGCGCAAAAAACATTTCTAAAAAACAATTCAACAAATTTGTAAGAAATCAGAAATTTTGACTAAAGTTGTTGCAAAATGTGTGTAAAAGTTATGTTTCGAATATGAATCCTTAAGGGGCTTAAATAGGCTCCAACCCACCATCGTACCCATTCCAAGCGGTAGAAGTCGATTGGAAAGACATTAATTCGTTTTGGAAGAAGTTATTTTAGTTTGAATCTGAAAACTATTGTAACAACTATGAGTAGTCGATTACTTACTGTAATCGGTTACACTTAGCTTTTGTCCATTGAGTAATCGGTTAATCTGCCTTATTTTTTCTTGGTAAGTTGCTACTCAGTTTTAGATATTTCATTACTCTGTCCCAAAAGCCTGTTACTCAGTTTCGAGTAACTTACTACTCAGTTTCTGAAAATTTTGTTTTAAATCTTTTGAAATCATATCTAAACCAAGTTTAAGTTTTCAAATCATTTGAAAAACATTCCCAAGAACATTTGGATATTAGTTAAGTAAAAAAGACTTAGAAAGCTATAAAATATTGTTCTCTTGATATGCATGCGTCTAAGTCTTTAAGTCTTCAATCTGTTTTCTTCATTTTATTGGTGTTGGTGTCTTCAATAAATCTATCTAATGTCACGAGTACGATGTTCTTCACAATATTCATTAATTATATTATCACCAACCTGATTTTGGTGGATGTCTCTAGATACGATCTAGGATATTGCTGAAATTTTTTATGGGATCACAATATTACAACTTGAAGTTATCATATATCCTAACTTTGTATTAACTTGATGCATGTATAAAAGTGGAATGAGTAACTCTATATGTGCCAATTTGCTTGAAATTTGTGTAAGGATAAAGAAATTTGTAAACCTATTTCTTTAAAAAAAATCCCACTTCAATTTTTGTGTTCGAATGTTGATTTCATGTATTTGAAAATTTCTTTCGCAGTTATTGAAAATCTAATGGAGTTTTTGTCATGCGTTGGGATAATTATAAGTTGATAACTAATAATATTATTTCCATTAACTATTGTAGAAATTATAAAGAACCACGTTATAAATTGTCCGAGTTCATATTTGTGCACTTCAAAATTCGTTGAGATTTCGTTAAATGATTAATTATTATATTTAGTCTTATGAATAATTTAAAAAATCCTTACACTCTTGGTGTATACATTTTTTCAAGTAAAATTATAGTAACATACAATATAAAGAATTACATACAACCAATGCATTATTCATCGTTCATTTATATTACTTTTACTTAAAAGTCAATGATGATTGAAAATGAATGGTGAATAATAAGACGACAGTGTAAAAAACTCTTACAGTGTCAGTACATATATCATTTTCCCTTCATGTAAGACTATAATAACATACAATGTAAAAATTCATACAAAGTGTAAAAACTATTATAATGTCGGTTTCACAAATTTTTTTCTCTTCATGTAAGAGTGTAATATTTATGCACTAACAATATAAAGATTCATACACACTGATTGGACCATCCATTATTCGTTGTATTACATTTATTTAAAGGTCAATGATGATCGAAAATGAATGGTAGATGATACATTGACAATGAAATTTTTTTACATTATCGATGCATATGTTTTTTCTCTCTTCATGTAAGAGTGTAATATTTATATATTGATAGTTTAAAGATTCATACACAATGAGTGAATTGTTCCTCATTCATTTGTACTACTTTTACTTAAAAGTCAATGGTGATTGAAAATCAATGGTGAATGCTACATTGATAGTATAAAAAACAGTTACATCGTTGGTGCATACATTGACAGTATAAAGATCCATAAGCAATGAGCGGACCATCCATAATTCATTTATATTACTTTTATTTAAAAGTCAATGTTAATTTAAAATGAATGGTGGATGACACACTCACAGTATAAAGAACTCTTACATTGTCGGTGCATACATCATTTTCTCTTCATATAAGAGTATAATATCTAAGCACTCACAATGTAAAGAATTATACATAGACAGTGTATCATTCACCATTCATTTGTATTACTTTTATTTAAAAGTCAATAGTGGTTTCAAACGAATGGTGGTTGATATATGAATATTGTAAAAAAACTCTTACATTGTTGGTGCATACATCTTTTTTTCTTTACGTAAAAGTGTAAATCTATGTAGTGACAATATAAAGATTCATACACAATGAATACATCATCAATCATTCATTTGTATTACTTTTATTTAAAAGTCAATTGATTGAAAATGAATGGTGGATGATATACTGATTGTGTAAAAATCTCTTACAATGTCGGTGCCTAAATTTTTTCTCTTCATATAAGAGTGTAATATCTATGTATTGATATTGTAAAGGTGTAATGTCGGTGATTGAAAATGAATGGTGTATGATACACTGATAGTGTAAAAAACTCTTATACAGTAGATGTATACATATTTTTATTTTCATGTAATATCTACACACTCACAGGGTAAAGAAGATTCATACATAGTCAGTGTATTATCATCATTCATTTATATTAATTTTATTCAAACGTCAATGATGATTGAAATTGGATGATGGATGAAACACCAACAGTTTAAAAAGTTTAAAAACTCTTACGCTATTGGTGTATACATTTTTTTCTCTTTCATGAAAGAGATTTTAATGACGTTCTTAACACACAACAGAATAAACATGAATCTATTTGTGTCTAAAATTATACATTACCAAAAATTGCATATTAAATGTGTATCCAGTTGTAGTTCCTTAATCTTTGAAGTTGTTCTTCAAAATTATGAAGACTTGCACGTGTATCATCATCTAGACCAACCTTTGCTATCAACTATTTGAACTAATGGAGCAGAAAACATAACACTCTAAAACTAAGAATTTATTACTCACAAAACTCTTCATATATGTGTAGCAAATGTGTTTCTTTTGTTAATATGCAGCATTTGTCCTTTCTTTCTTACGTTGCTTGTTTTTCACACCGACAAGAAAGAGTAACATAAGTTTTTTCACATAGCAACTGTGAATTAGAAACAGACATACACTTGGAGTAAAAACCCAATTTTTTTACTTCCTTAGCCATATATGTATATATATGTGACTAATTTGATCATTGCCGCCATCCTTTCAAGTGAAACGCAAGGACAATTGATTGTGTGTATATTGTTTCTTTTTTCAAGTGGGATCTATTGGTTGAAATGTTACAAACCATTTACCACATATCATTTTATAATATAATATAAAATAATGACCCTTCTTTTATTTTTCCAATTACAAATTAATAATTTTAGAATGTGTTTTCCTTATTATTTAATTTTTTGGTGCTAGCTGTAAGACTGAGATTGCAACTAAGAGGAGGTGAATTAGTTGACTAGAAATTATGACCACTTTTTATGCAAAATGAAGACTTAAAGTACATTGGATAATATTGCAGAAAATAAACAAGAATAAATCGAAGAGGTGAGGGAGAAGAGAGTACACAAGGATTTTATACTGGTTCACCTTCTTGTCCACCGAAGGCTACGTCCAGTACTCTTGCGACACAAGAGATTTTCCACTAAATATTACGAGTTGTAATTACAATATCTCACCCTGAGATATCTATGTACCTTACACACTCACTAATACTTATACCATTGGAAAACACTTTTCCAAGTAACTATATCCCCTTTCTATTCACACTCACTGAAAGAAAGTTATTACAATAAATGAAGAATTTGAATGATGGCTTTGGATTGCCTTTACAATTATGAAATATAATAACACTTGCAATGCAATCAACTATTTTATATACTTAGTAATAATGCTCTTTAAGTTTATAAAACTTTGAAACACTTTACTTCAAGCAACTCTAAAAATGACTTTGAAAGTTTGAGTGCAAGTTGCTTAGAAGTGCAGAAAATTATTTCAGAAAAGTGTAGGAATGTTGTGAGAAAAGAATTAAAGAGTTATGAAAGAGTTGTTCAAAAGGTTGTTTTCATTGTGAGTTCTAATGCCTTTAAATAGGCTTTCCAATCAGCCATTGTGTCTTTATGAAAGAGTAGAAATTGTTTGGAATGAAGGCATTTCGTTTGGGATGAAAACTCTTGAGTTTCAAATCTGAAAAACTGATGTAACATCTCTCAGTACCCGATTACAGCATTGAGTAATCGATTACTCAAATGTTCTGTCCAACAGTGAATTAAAATTCACTTATGTCGCGACCCATTTTTCGGTTGGAAGACCGGTCCTACGACTTAGGAAGAGGCGAACTCGATTTCTACCCATTCCGATTGATTTGGAGTCGCCACTACGTTTTTTGCGGTTAAAATGTAGAAAACTCTCGTTTATGCCCAATTTGGATAAAAAACGGTGCCCTCGCTAATAATACAGATTTTTATACCCTTAACACTTATTCATTTAAAATTCAATTAGTAAAACCGAATATTTTTTTATATTTTTTTTATTTGTATCTGACAAGAGATTATCCTGCTCCTACGTATCCCCTGGTGCAATAGGAAAATCAAGACTACGTAGTTTTTAGTTCGAAAATTGTTTAGCTACTTTGGTTAGTTGTTAGAAAATATCGGTAGATTTAGAAGTATTAGTTTATTGAATTGATTAATTTGGATTTTGTTCAAAATATATAATTGTTTCGATTCAATGAGACTAATAGTTTTAGAGACGGTGTTGGTTGTAGACCTTCTCCTCATTTTCAGGGGAGTTTGAGACGACTCGAACCATGACCTTACTATAAAAATCCCATAAAATTTATTTGGTAAAATAGTTTCTAATTATTTATACCATGCGCGAGGAGCTTGCTTTAAGCCATAGAGAACTTTCTTTAATTTGTAGACATAAGAAGGATGTTTGTAATCTTCAAAACCAGAAGGTTGTTCAACAAACACTTCTTCTTGAATGTAGCCGTTGAGGAAAGCACTCTTTACATCCATTTGATATAACTGAAAATTCAAAGAGCAAGCATATGCAAGTAATAGCCTAATAGCTTCAAGTCTAGCAACTGGAGCAAAAGTTTCATCAAAATTGATACCTTCTTTCTGGTTGTATCCTTGGGCTACTAATCTAGCTTTATTTCTAACTATTATACCATTTTCATCAGATTTATTTCTAAATACCCACCGAGTTCCAATAACATGCCTATTTTTAGGTATAGGACCAAGTTCCCAAACTTCGTTTCTCTCAAACTAGTTTAATTCTTCTTGCATAGCAAGAATACAGTGTTCACCCTCAATTGCTTCATCAATCTTGGAGGGTTCGATTTGAGAGACGAAGGTCATGTTAAGACAAGCTTTATCAAGCATTCGCCGGGTTGTGATATCCGTATTTAATTCAATAATAATATTGTCAATTGGATGGTATCGATGAGTTCTCCACTCTTTTGGTAAATCTGAATGAGTATGCTCCTCTTGAGAGGGTAGATTATCATTCATTTTCAATTGCTCAATATTAGTTGTAGATTCAATAATAGAAATTTCATTTGAAGAAGAACTTGGAAGTTCCTCCTCATCAGGATTTATAACATCTTTTATCTCAGCATTTGTTTCATCAAAAGACACATGAACAGATTCTTCCATGGCTTGTGTTCTTTTATTAAAAATTCTTTAAGCTTTACTCGTAAGAGAGTAGCCTAGGAAGATCCATAGGAAGATCCTTTCATCTGCTTGTGCATTAAATTTGCCCAAGTTATCATTTCCATTATTTAAAACAAAACATTTACAACCAAATACATGCAAATGAGAAATGTTTGGTTTTCTACCTTTAAAGAGTTGATAGGGGGTTTTCTTGAGAATAGGTCTTATGAGAACTCGGTTCGAAACATAACAAGCAGTACTTACTGCATCTGCCCAGAAATATTTTGGGAGGTTAGTTTCGTTCAACATTGTTCTACCCAGTTCTTCTAAAGACTTATTCTTTCTCTTGTTCTTTTAAAAGCCTATTCTTTTTCTGTAAAACACCATTTTGATATGGTGTTCTAAGAGTAGAAAAGTTATGAAATTCTCCCCCATGATCACTTCTTGTAGAAGCGATTTTATGTGATTTTTCATTTTGTACTCTTTTAGCATAAATGCTAAAGGCTTTTAATGTCTCATTCTTATGCACTAAGAATAGAGTCCAAGTGCATCACGAAAAATCATCTACTATAACGAGGGCATAGTAGTTACAACCATAACTTTTTGTCCTTGAGGGGCCAAACAAGTTCATATGTAGTAGTTGTAATGGTCTATCAGAAGAAACCATATGCTTTGGTTTGAAAGAAGTTTTTGTTCAAATGGTCCATGTGAGTATGAGAAATTCTCCTATGTCATATCCATGCATCATGATTATCGTTTGCAACTAAACATGTTATTAGTAAAGATGAATTCATATCAATCATATATATATTGTTTATTCTCTTACCAACTAGTTTAGAGTGTTGAGGATTCTTACTTTCTATGATGCACTTATCTAGGTAGAATGTCACATGGAAGCCTTTGTCACATAGTTGACTTATGCTAAGAAGGTTGTGCTTGAGTCCTTCAACATATAATACACCTTCTATAGTAGTTGAGGGAGGCTTCCCAATTCTACCAACTCCAAGAATTCTTCCTTTGTTATTGTCACCATATGTGACATACCCTTTGTCCCTTGGAGTAAGGACAAAGAATTTTTATCTATCAACTGTCATGTGTTTTGAGCCGCCGCTATCCAAATACCATAGGTTGCAGGCGGCTCCCAAATTTTCCTACAAAATAGGTTAAGTTATATTAGGTACCCAATTTTATTTGGGTCATATGTGGTTAGCACCTTTCTCAACCCATTTATAATGACCAAGGGGTAAACCATATTTTCTAATTTTGCAAATGTTTGGTGTATGCCCATGATGATTACAATATGTGCATGTAGGTTGATGATAATGTATCCTAGTTTTATCATTATTATGTTTATGAGTAAGGATACTTCCTTTGTGAAAGTTTATCTTAATTGGGACACTTGATTTATTAGAGAAGTGGCCTATTAAATAGCCAAGACCTCTTCGGTATGTTGAGTGTCGTTGATCTTTGATGATTCTATTTAAACTTTTACTGTTGTTACTTAATTTATTAAGTTCGAGATTTAATGATGTAACTTTGATTTACTGCTCTTACTTAATTTGTAAGATGGGTGAATCTCTTTTGAAGATCCAGTATCTTCTCTCCAGGTTTCATTCTAAACATCTCATATTCTTGGGAGAGAGTGTTTAGCCTTGACCTTTTTACTTCCTCCGTCCCTTTATGTGTGGTTTCTAAAGTATCCCACATTTCCTTGGCGGATTTACAGTTGGATACTCTGAAAAACTCATCAATTCCAAGAGCCGAGGTAAGGATGTTATTTGCCTTTAGGTCATATTGCACTTTCTTCTTGTTTTCATCATTCCAAAAGGATTTAGGCTTTATTTCCCTTATACTGTTTATAACTGTGAAGGGTTCATAAGGTCATTCTTCAATTGCGTTCCATATATCCAAGTCTTGGGATTCTATGAATATCCTCATTCTGATTTTCCAGAAATCATAGCATTCTCCAACAAAACTTGGAGGGCGGTTTATGTTAGAGCATTCTCCTAGGAATGATCTTGCGGCCATCTTTGATGTAGGATCAATTTTGAGAATTACTTACTCAAAAAAAAACTCTGGTGCCAATTGTAAGTCTGAAATTGCAACTAAGAGGGGGGTGAATTAGTTGACTAGAAATTATAACCACTTTTCTGCAAAATGAAGAGTTAAAGTGCAGTGGATTATATTGTAGAAAATAAACAAGAATAAATCAAAGAGGTAAGGGAGAAGAGAGTACACAAGGATTTTATACTGGTTCACCTTCTTGTCCACCAAAGGCTACGTCCAGTACTTTTGCAGCACAAGAGATTTTCCACTAAATATTATGAGTTATAATTACAATATC
>NC_032010.1:13079672-13089180 GCF_001865875.1 Lupinus angustifolius | reverse complement strand
TTATTTTCATTGTGAGTTCTAATGCCTTTAAATAGGCTTTCCAATCAGCCATTGTGCCTTTATGAAAGAGTAGAAATTATTTGGAATGAAGGCATTTCGTTTGGGATGAAAACTCTTGAGTTTCAAATCTGAAAAACTGATGTAACATCTCTCAGTACCCGATTACAGCATTGAGTAATCGATTACTCAAATGTTCTGTCCAACAGTGAATTAAAATTCACTTAGAGTAATCGGTTACTCAAATTTGAGTAATCGGTTACTCCAATTCAAATATTGTTGGATAACTGATTCTCACTCATGTAACCTGTTACTCAAATTTCAGTAACCTGTTACACAATATTTTGAAAAATGTTTTCATTTAAAACTTAAAAGTGTTTCAATTCCTTTTAAAATATTTTGAGCATTACTACTTTAGTATAATAAAAATTATAGGATAGAAGTACCTATTTAGACTTAGACTAATTTTCTTGAAGCTTTAATCTTCTTGGTCTTCATAAGTAATCTTCTTTTTCTTCTTTTTGGTGATGTTGGTGTCTTCATCAAAACCTTGTCAAGGTCAGGAGCAAAGATCTTCTTCACACTGGCAAATAATTAAAATAACATTTCATAAAATTGTTTATTTGATCAAATTAAAGCCTTCAATTTAATTATCAAATAATATAATTATTTGCAAAGATTAGAAAGTATGTGACCTCGTAGATTCAATACTAAGCTGATAGTAAATTAACTAAATTAATTTACTAATCAAGGTTGACATCTAGCAACACTCCTTAATGACCAGATAGCATGAAGTAATATATTTCACTTTCAAGAACTACTAGAAGATTAATTAAAATATTTTATTTCATCTTTACAGCTCTTAGCTAACTTTAAAGTATGATACAATTGTCAAACTTTAATAAGTTGTCATGATGACTCTAAGAAACTCATTTCTTTATTCATTGTAATACCTTTGTCAAGGTCTTATTTTATTGTAGAGCTCAAATTCATTACCAAGAGTTGATGAATTTTTTCTTAATTAATCTTTAATTCTACAAGCATTTAATCATACTCAATATTCATTCAAATAACGTCTGAAGACATTATGTATCTGAAATCAAAGTATGATAAATAACATGTTAATTACTATATTAACATCAGGTCAAAGGAAACTATTTCATTTCTTATTGAGAATTTTTTATTGATAATTTAAGGTAATTTTAACCATTAGGAATTCTCAGTTGAGTCAGTTCAATGATCATATCTTCATATGCATCATCTATAAGTGCAATTTAATAAATAAGATATATTAGTATTTATCCAATAAATTATATCACTCATATATTGATCTACCCCAGTCATTGATATCATATTCTCAATGATTCTATGATCAATAACAATCTTGAGGATAAATATAGAAACATATGAATATATTTCTTACAATCTCTCACTTGCACTAGAGTCAATCAGTCATGTATCTCATTCTGATTTTTATTTGTCATTGCCAAACTCCTTTAGCCCAAGTGTCTTGGTGAATGGATTCATAATATTAGGTTGTGTATAAGACATAATAGCTTCCACTGCACTAGCATATGGTACCATATTCATGTGTTCTTTTTCTTGGAAAGTCTTGCACAATCCTCTCTACTAAGAGCAACTCTAGTTCCAATTGGAAAATAGTCTCTTTTTGAGAGAGTCCTAGCAACCTTTTAGATATATCTCTATAAATATTTATTTCGAGAATATAGGTTGCTTCTCCTAAATCTTTCATAGAGAATTGTTTAGATAACCAAATGTTTGTACCTTATAATGTTGGTATGTCATTTCCAATAAGCAATATGTCATCTATATATAATACTAGGAAAATAATTGTGCTCCCATTAAACTTCTTGTAAACACAATATTCTGCTTCACATCTCATCAAAATTGAACTTTTCAATTGTTTGATTAAAGTGGACGTTCCAACTTCTAGAAGCTTAGTTTAATCCATAAATGGATCTTTGCATATTGCAAACTTTATTAGGATCGGACAAGGATGTGAATCCTTCAAGATGTGTAATGTAGACATCATCTTGGTTCTCCAAAAAATTGTACTCACATAAATTTGCCATATTTCATAATCATAGTAAGTTTCTTTTATACCTCAATACGAAATCTTTTGAACATTTCAAATGATTTAGATTTATGTCTCATGAAATATAAGAAACTATATCTAGGCATATCATCACTGAAAGTAATAAAATAAGAATATCACCTTCGGCTTGAATTTTCATAGCCCACACATTTTTGTGTATATTGTCCTAGTAATTTAGAAGCCCTCTCCACTTCCCAAAAATGGAGATTTGGTCATTTTTTCTTTAAGATAAGTTTGACAAGTTGTAAATGATTCATAATCATAATGATCAAGGTAACATTCCTTGTGTAACTTGTTAATTCTTTTCTCTCCAATATGACTAAACCTACAATGACAAAGATATTTTTTATTCAATAGACTATCATTTTAATTTCCACTTAGAAACACACATATCATTGAAGTTCACATTTGGTAAGACATTAATATCACGTTGGAGATACACATTCATATATAAAATATCATTATGATAAATATAGAAAATGTTGTTATTCAAAACAATACCAAATCTTAATTTGTCCAACATTCAAATTGAAATTATGTTTGGAACAAATTTCAGAACATAATAACAACAATCCAATACTATAACTTTTCTAGTTGACATTTTTAGAGAAACTGATCCTATAGTTAAGGCAACAACAGTTTCTTCATTCCCAACTTGGAGACTAACTTCTCCTTTCTTCAACCATCTAATGATTTGTAGTCTCTTGCTTCTCATGTTTTAGAGAATCAAGATACTTCTTGCAATTTCTTTTTCACTGACATTTCTCCTTGCAAAAGAAACACTCGATATTGCTTTGGTCAATTCTACCTCTTTTGTAAGGTTTGGTCACACCAACCCTAGGAGTAAGCTTCTTCTTTGGTTTACAATTTGTCTTGCCCTTCCTTTTATAGGAGTTTCGGACCACCATGACAGTTCCAATAATCAATCAACATATTGAGCATCTCATGCAAATTTCAATCCGTTTTTTTTATTGAAATTAACAATAAATTGTAAAAATGATTTAGGAAGTGCTTGAAGAATCAAATCTTGAGAAAACTCTTTCCCAAGTTTGCACTCTAACTTCTCAAGTTGTTTAATGTGATAAATCATCTTCAGCACATGAGGTCCAACTTGATCCTTTGCAGGAATTGAGGACCTATACAACCTTTTGGATTACTAGTATCTCGTAGTCCTTCTTTGACACCATACATCTTCTTAAGATGCTCAATGATAGTAGTTTGATCCATATCCTGGTGTTGCCTCTGAAGCTCATAACTCATGGATATCAAGATAATGCATTTAGCATTCAAACAATCTTCTTTGTATTTCTCATACACTTTGGTTGCTTCAGTGTTATACAAGCCCACTGGAGCAGACATAGTGGGTCCATCAATGGTGTTAATGAGTTTTTCATACATGAGAACTATTCATAGGTTACTGTACCAATCATCATAATTGGCTCCAACCAGTTTGGAGGTTTCAAGAATGAAGCACAATGATATAGTAGACACTTCGGAAATCTAAAGCCAATAAATATATTTACAATAAATGTGAGAGACAAATTATAATAATCAAAGAAATCATTATTTCTTCTAATTGGAATAAATTCATCTAAAAGTATGAATGAGCCCCTTGGTTGTCAAGTCATTTCTCATGCATACTTTAAAGTATTCAAATATATCATATACAATTTTATTAAAGAAATCTATATCAAATAGTCTCATGTTTGTCAGGTCGCTCCTATATGTATACGCACTTTAAAAAATTTAATTTTAAAAGTCTTCTAGTTGTGAAGTCGTTCCTTGTTATTAAATTCTAAATAAACATCACATGTCTCAACTGATTTAATTTACAAGTCATCTAGTATTCAGATTGTTCCTTGTAATTAAATTCTGAACAAACATTATATGTTTCAATTAATTTAATTTACAAACATAACATGTTTCAAATAATTTAATTTACAATCATCACATTTTTCAATTAATTTAATTTACAAACATTACATGTTTCAATTAACTTAATTTACAAACATCACATGTTTCAACTAATTTAATTCACAAGTCACCTAGTATTCAGCTTGTTCCTTGTTATTAAATTCTAAACAACACCATATGTGTCAATTAATTTAAAATATCACATGTGTCAACTAATTTAATAACAAGTCACATGGTATTCATATCGTTCCTTGTTATTAAATTCTAAACATATATCACATGTGTTAATTAATTTAATACATTATATGTATCAATAAATTAATACATCACATATGTCAATTAATTTAATATATCATATATAGCAATTAATGTAATTTATAAGTCCCCTAGAATTCAGGTGACAAGTAATGTCTCTTTCTCTTTTTCTATCAATTACAAGTAACATGTAAAAGCAAAAATACACATATACACATAGACTATTCTCCTTCATGTATATATATTAAATATATATCTCTTGATCCATGTATATATCTAAACACAGACACAATATATATAGATATATAATTACATATGTACAGCCATGTTATATGTGTATATGCAAAACATATATATCCCCGTAGGCACATATATATCCAAACAAGTGACATATTACTAAGGAGTAAAAATTCCAGGAGCAATCAACACTTCCTCAATTCACTTTTAGAGTTCATACACATATATAAATAAGATACAGAGGCTTGTGCCTCTTTATTATATAAGCCCGTTGCATTTATATAAAGGTCAAACAGTAGGCAAATCATTATATCTATTAACCCTATGCATTTATATAAACATAAAAAAAAAATATATATATATATATATATATCCAAACAGACACCCACTAGAACAAGAAAATATTTCAAGAACAACGTATATTACAGACAGTGCACTTACTTCAATCTCTTCTTTGCATACACAGAGAGACTACTCCCTCTTTCATGTATATTTATATACTATTCCTTGGAAAAGTAAAACACATGCGTGTGGTTTTTTAATACATTTATATATGCATATATTGGGAAAAAACACAACATACCTTCAGAGGGATATATATTTTAAAGGTGCATTGAGGCAATATCCCTTATGGAATATGCATACGATCACAGAGTTCTATCTCAAAATTGCACACCGTCTCACTTTCTGTAAAAACATTGCATCATATGCATACTCATAATTGCATCATATAAATAGAGATTTTTCCTTTTAGTGCTCTTAAATATATAACGCACGAAGGCAAGTGCCATTTCACTATGAATATATACACTATTTCTCCCAACTACAGACAAACTAAATTCATACAAAACAATTACATATAAATTAAACATAAAAAGTCATGCTCTGATACCTATCGAAAGAGATTTTAATGGTGTTCTTACCACACACAGCAGAATAAACATGGACCTATTTGTGTCTAAAAATGTATATGTTGGTGTAGCAGAAGTGATCGTTGCACAACGTTGGCCACATGCAATCAAATAAAGTGCATAGAATAAATATAAGAGAAGAAACAAGAGAATTTGTTAACGGGGTTCTGCCAATTGTGCCTACATCCTCGGGAGCGCTGAGCGGCTACCAATATATTATTAGATAATATGGATTACAAGCCCTAGCACACACATGGGCCCACCCGCCCATAGAGTATTTTTACTTGGTGCTTATATCTGGTGCACATTATAACAAGGGACTTGAGTCCAATATATAACATTGGTTACTCTACTCTGTTCTAATACTTGACAATGTGGGACAAATACAATAACATATTTCAAGCATCTCAACAATCTCCACCTTGATTGAAATAGACGAATATCTCGCTCCTCTAGGAATTCTACACAAGAATCTCCACCTTAGTGAATATATGACTTCACATTGTTCAATGTCTAATTCTCTTTAAATGTTTCCCTACATCATAGACCTTTTGAGTATCCTTGACGATGTTACCAAGAGCCTAGCTCTTCAAACTTGTAGTGCAGCTTCCCGTAACGCTATCAAATGGAACATGACGCCTAGCCACCTATTGCTAAGAAGTCTTTCGATATATTGGAATATCTACACAAAAGTTCATCAACAATCATCCTCTTCAATACTCAGTCAAACTGGACCTTGGAGCTTCCTTGGAAAGCCTCAACCGCTACCACCATTGTCTACTCCGACAATCCTAGTTCAAAAGAACTATCATACTCCACCATAAGGAGTATACCCACAGTACACACCTTGCGTCAATGCTAACTAATGTTTGTTCACATTCTTGCATCCAAGCCAATGCCGATGTCACATTCGTGCGTCTCTACTAATGCTCGTGTTACAACTAGCAGCAAAGCCAATATCCATTTAACACCCTACATCAAAGTAAGTCAGTGTCTCTGTGCTTTTGTAGATCTACTAACAATTAACATCCTTCACTATAACGTCCCAGACACGGCATTAGGATATTTCACTTCTCATCTCAATTGAGAACATTCTCTCAACATCTAGAGAGATATTGTCAGCACCTGTCTCTGAGTCAAACTTAACACATGAGTCTCTATTGTTCAATGTCTAATTCTCTTTAACTGCTCCCTTACATCATAGACCTTTTGAGTATCCTTGACGATGTTACCAATAGCCTAGCTCTCCAAACTTGTAGTGCAGTTTTCCGTACCACCATTAAATGGAATACGTCGCCTAGCCACCTATTGCTAGAAATTCTTTCGATATATTGGAATATCTACACAAAAGTTCACCAACAATCATCCTCTTCAGTACTCAGTCAAACTCAACCTTGGAGCTTCCTTGGAAAGTCTCAACCGCTACCACTATTGTCTACTCTGACAATCCTAGTTCAAAAGAACTATTATACTCCACCATAAGGAGTATACCCACAATATACACCTTGCGTTAATGCTAACTAATGTTTGTGTCACATCCTTGCATCCAAGTCAATGCTCATGTCACACCCCTGCATCTCTATCAATGCTCATGTTACAACTCACATCAAAGTCAATGCTCATTTAACACCCTACATCAAAGTCAGTCAGTGCCTCTGTGCTTTTGTGGATCTACTAACAATTAACATCCTTCACTATGATGTCCTAGACACACCATTAGGATATTTCACTTCTCATCTCAAATGAGAACATTCTCTCAACATCTAGAGAGATATTGTTAGCACCTGTCTCTGGGTGAAACTCAACACATGAGTCCCTATCTCCTCCTTGTTTCTAATCTAGTACATGAATTTTTGGGATTCTAGATCAATATATATCGCCCCCACAATAGTTTCGCCATGTTTTCTTCTCCTTCAGCTCATCTACTCTATCTTTGCCACTATCTTTGACGCACCTTGTGTAGCCATCACGCCTTCATCCTCTTTGGCTATTATCTGACGTCTGGGTTAAGAGGCATCTACCAATTGGCTCTGATACCAATTGTTGGTGCAGCGGAAGCGATCGTTGCACAATGTTGGCCACAAAAAATCAAATAAAGTGCATAGAATAAATATAAGAGAAGAAGCAAGAGAATTTGTTAATGGGGTTCGACCCATTGTGCCTACGACCCCGGGAGCGCTGAACGACTACCAAGATATTATTAGAGAATAAGGATTACAAGCCCTAGTACATCCATGGACCCACCTGCCCATGAAATGTTTTTATTTGGTGCTTATATCTGGTGCATATTATAACAATGGACTTAAGTCCAATATATAACATTGGTTACTCTACTCTATTCCAATACTTGACAATGTGATATACTAATACAATAACATATTTCAACCATTCCCAATAATTTATAACCAAAAATTGCATATAAAATGTTATCGATTGTAGTTACTTAATCTTTGAAGTTATTCTTCAAAATTTTGAAGACTATACATGTGTATCCACACCGAAACCAACCTTTGCTATCAACTCTTTGAATCAATTAGCAGAAAACATAACATTCTAAATCTAAGAATTTCTTACTCACAAAACTCTTTTATGTGTATGTGTAGCAAATAAAGAAGGATAAGATTACACAATTGTTTCTTTATTAATGTGCAGTACACTCAAGGAAAACCATTTTTCCTTTCTTTCTTACGTTGCATGAGTGTATTTCACATTAACAAATGAAATAATTGTATTATCTTTTTGTGTAATTTGTTCTCTTCTTTATTTGCTGCACATACATATAAAAGAGAGAGTAGTCTCTCTGTGTGTGCAAAGAAGAGATTGTCTCTCTCTTACTTAAGTATACGTGAAACTAATATACATATATTACGAATAAAATGAAGGAAGTGCACTGTCTGTAATATATGTTGTTTCTGAAATATTTTCTTGTTCTAGTGCGTGTCTGTTTGGATATATATATATATTGATGTTTATATAAAGGGAAAAAGATGTATACACTGATAGTGTAAGAGTTTTTTACACTGTTACTATATTATGTACCATTTATTTTCAATTATGTTTGATTTTTCAGAAAAATTAATCCCAATGAAGGGTGAATAATGCACTAATAGAATGGTGTATAATTCTTTACACCATCAATGCCGTCGCGCCCCGATTTTCGGCTACACGACCTCATTAGAGTCGCCACTACATTTTTTTTCAGTCAAAAAATGTAGAAAAATCTTTTGGCCCAATCACATTGGGCCTTGGACTTTGATATCCAGGTTCGGGAGTCAGTTACACCCTAGGGAAGGTATTAGCACCCTAGTTGCCCGTTTGAACGGTACCCTATTATATTGCATAGATTATTAATTGTGTTATTATTATTTTATTTAATTGTGTGATTAATTAATTAATTATTATGAAGAAAAAAATTGTTTTATTATTGTGTCTGACAAGATTGACCCCGATCCTACGTATCCCTATTAAGGGAATCAAGGCTTATGTAGTTCTTTAGGTAGAAAAAATTTATTTGTTAGGTTGATTTTATTTCTTAAAAAAATTAAAATTTAAACTATAATTTTTTAAAATGAGTGAAACATAGCCCTTATCTCCAATACCGCATCTCATATTAAAACTTTGTTAAGAAATTACATTTTTTATTAAAAAAACCGTTTTTTAATATGAGCGAAGCATAGCCCTTACGTCCAATACCGCGTCTCATAGCCACTAAACCAACAAATCCATTTGCAACCAATGGGTTTCTTACCTTCTGGTAATGAGACAAGTTCCCAAACTTTATTGTCTTGCATAGATTTATACTCCTCTTTCATTACTTCAATCTACTTTTCTAAATTGGAACTTTGGATGGCTTCACGAACGTTTAATGGATCATTATCCATTAAGCCATCACCTTCATGTTCCAGGAGAAAGCAAATGTAGTCATCTGGAATTGCACTTCTCCTTTCTCTATTGGATATACACAAAGTTATTGGCTCTTGCAACTCTTGTCCATGTTCTTGAGGGTTTTGAGTTTGACCTTCATAAATTACCAACTAATCTTGAGTAGGGAAAGCATCATCAGCTATGTCTTGAAGAG
>NC_032010.1:13078607-13079572 GCF_001865875.1 Lupinus angustifolius | reverse complement strand
ATATCCTCAAAGAACGTGGATGTACCCGTCTCAAATATGGATTTTAAATTTGGGTCATAAAATTTATAGTCCCTTGATTTTTCAGAGTAACCAATAAAGTAACTGCTCACTATATGGGAGTCCAATTTCTTTTCATGAGGCCTAGAAGGCATTGCCTCAGCTGGACATCCCCACACATAAAAATGCCTTAGACTAGACTTTCGCCCAGTCCAATGCTCATAATGTGTTTTGGCAGTTGCCTTAGTTGGCACCCTATTAAGAATATAAGCTGAAGTCTTAAGCGTCTCTCCCCAGAGTGACCTTAAGTGCCTCTCCCCAGAGTGACTCTGGTAAGGTAGAGTGACAAATCATACTCCTTACCATGTCCTTAAGAGTCCGGTTTCGTCTTTCAGACACACCATTCATGCTAGGCGATCCTGGCATGGTGTACTGTGGGACTATACCACATTCCTCTAGGTATTTGGCAAAAGGCCCTGGACGTTGTTCACCTGAACCGTCATATCTACCGTAGTATTCACCACCACGGTCAGATCTGACGCACTTAATCCTTTTGTCGAGTTGATTTTCAACCTCAGCCTTAAAAGTTTTGAACACGTCCGCCGATTGGGACTTTTCATGAATTGGAAAAATGTATGCATAACGAGAATAATCGTCTATGAATGATATGAAGTATTGTTGACCATTGTAGGAAGGCGTAGGGAATGGCCCACAAATATCTGTATTATCAATTCTAAGATGTCCGAAGCTCTATATGCACCAGATTTCGATTGTTTGGTCTATTTTCCTTTTATGCATTTGACGCAAACACTAAGGTTTGTGAAGTCAATGGAATCCAAAATCCCATCTGACACAAGACGCTCAATTCTCTTTTGAGAAATGTGACCTAGGCGCTTGTGCCATAATGCACCTGAATTGTTATTTTTAATTTTAAGTTTAGTACCACGTGATTCCACATTTAGGGTTTC
>NC_032010.1:13055787-13078507 GCF_001865875.1 Lupinus angustifolius | reverse complement strand
GCCATCGCCAACGTAGATGTATCTTTCAACATAATTAGGTTTTCGGTAGCTCAGGCAACCCTACATTGAAACACTGATGTTAGAAGTTGAACCAGAGTCTAACCATCAGGTGTTTCCAGGTACTGAAGTTAAATTGACCTTAGAATAGACCAAAGTAAGAAATGTATCTTTCTTAGCACGTCAGGCGTGATACTTTACGCATTTCTTCTTTTGATGTCCAGTTCCTTTGCAAAAGTAACATACATCATCCTTATTCTGCTTCTTTTGCATTGGACCCTTAGCAGCTTCATTCGTGGGTTGTGAAGTGTTTTTTCTTTTGCCCTTGTCCTTAGAGGTACTAACATAATGGGCACTTTCAGTCATTTCTCGCTTCAGTCTTTCTTCTTCTTGCACACAATGAAATGAGCTCGTTTAGAGTCCACTTCTCCCTTTGACAGTTATAAGAAATCTTAAACTGACTGAATTGTGCAAGAAGGGAAAGTAAGACCAAATGTATGAGTAAGTCTTCCGACATCTCAAGCTTAAGGGCCTTATGTTTTGAAGCAATATTGGACATTCCCATAATGTATTCCCTTATGTTTCCCTTGCCTTGATACCTCGTGGAAATCAAGTACTGTAACAGAGTACTTGTTTCCGCCTTATCGCTCTTTGCAAAGCGTTTTTCAATCTCCGCAAGGAAAACTTTGGCCCTGTTTTTCTCATCCGAGATAGTACCTCTAAAGACCTCTGGAATGTCGCGCTTAATAATCATTAGACTCATGCAATTAGAGCGATCCCACTTCTCATAATCCTTCCTCTCTTTAGAGGCACTGAATTCCGAAGGAGAAGGGGGTTGCTCTAACCTTAATGCATAGTCTAGATCTATACAGCCAAGAACAATTTCCATGTTATCTTTCCAGTCCTTAAAATTTTCTCCATTAAGGACCATAACCGAATTTAAATTTGCAGATATAGAAGCAATTGATGTAGCTGAACAGAACAAAAGACAAAATATTAAATTATGCTCACATCTTAAAATTATCAATGTGCTTTAAATAATGGTATGTCCAAATCAAGATATCTTGTGCTCCATTAATATCAAGTCTTTGGACAGTGATATTAACTGTAAGTGGTACTCTTGTTGTAATGATCAAACATTTATAATAAGACATGTCAACTGACGAACCTCTCTTTGGATTGATTCATCATTCACATGTATAAAAAAATTTAGAATTATAACATGTTTATCATCACAGGTGTGTATGATCTTCGGCAAAATATTAACTTTCCTTTGGGCCAATTAATACTTGCATGAATAATCATACACACTTACATCCAATATTCCTCATGAGTTATATCCATGAAAGAGGTCACTTTGATGACATTTCACTTCAATTGGCTCACTTGAAATAACAGACAACTTAATGGATAACCAAATAACAATTAAAGTCAATGCACAAAGATACCAAAGCCTCATTAAATCTTAAAATTTCCCAAAAAATAAATTTTCTTGGGCGAGGGTACTCTCGTTTGGGCGAGCCTGCTCTCGCTTGAGTGCAATAGAAGCCAATGCTTCTGTTCAGCTCTCGCTTGAGCGCAATAGAAGCCAATGCTTATGTTCAGCTCTCGCTTGGGCGAGGCACTCTCGCTTGAGCGAGAAACTCTCGCTTGGGTGAGCATGATCTCGCTTGAGTGAGAGCACTATGACAGAATACGAACATGGTGGTTTCTGCATCGTTCTTCTCCGAAAAATCACCCAAAAAATCAAGAAAAAACACCAGAAAAGACATTGATTCATTTACGAATCTCTGTATATGCACATGGAAAACAATCAATTTCTATCCTAATCGATCCATGGCATAAATAAAACATCAAAACCCTAAATCAATCCAGATTTTGGGGAAGAAAAAAGGAACCTAATTTCACACATGAATCAAATTAGGGTGGCTCTGATACCAATTGTTAGAAATTTTCCATGAATAATCCTTAGATTGAATGCAGAAATCCTAATGATAAGGGCTTTGTTCCTATAACTCAATTTTTATGCCCATACATAAACCCGAATGGAACAACCCTGATCCAGACCGAAGAAACCCCAATTGATTTCATGGTGAAGAAGAAAAACATACATTGATTAGCCATTTGGAATCTCGAAGGTATGTGAGTGTGATGATCTTTCAGATGTTAGAGCCTGATGGTTTTCCTCTTGCTTCTCTAGAGGGAAATCAGAAAGCAAAAGCCGAGTGTATCAACCTTATGGATTTGTGATGGATGTCCTGATGGTGTGTTATCTCCTTTTTTCACCTTATGGATAATGTTAACCTTTTAATCCACTTATTCTCATCAGCCACTGAACCAAACCTATTACTCTACAAATGAGGACCAAAACCCATAAAAGTAACCGAAATGATCACTACTTAAGTTGCAATAGTTCTAATTCAGTCCCGTCATGAAATCAGAAATTGCCTAAAGGTATCTACACTTATAATATTTCATGACACATATGCCCTTAGCCACCAAATTAATTACTGAAGATCATTTTATATTTGGCTAATTAAATAATGGTCATAACACAATTATAGAATTATATTTGTTTGCCATAAATTGTCAGAAATTCTAACATAAACATGGAGAACAGTTTATTATATAAGAAATATACGAATATATTTCCAACATATTGATAGTGTAAAGATTTACTTGAGTCAGTGTATCATCCATAATTTATTTGTATAACATTTATTTTAAAAGTCAACGATGATTGAAAATGAATAATGATTCTTATTATTTTAACAAACTCTTACTTTTTTTTAAAATTAAAAATCAATAATAATTATTACTTTTATTTAAATTTCAATGCCAAATCTTGATTTTTACCGTGAGGACTTTTGTTTCGATATGATTTTTTTTGTTTTGTTTAGGATGTTATCAAACTGCAATGTTTCACTAATTTTTTATTTATTTATTTATCCAGTATGTAGCTCGATAACTATTAAGAAGGGTGTTATTATTACTTTCAAAACCAACAATATTGATTTTATAATGATGTTTTCTGCTTTATTACTTTTTTGTTGGCTTATTTATAATTCAATTACACCATATGTAAAAAGGTTTTATATTTTCTTTGACATTTTCTGTAAGTTGAACATTTTTTATATTTTTTCTGAAAAAGATTATCATATTTTTTATATAAAGTTTATATATATATATATATATATATATATATTCTAATATGTGATTTACATTTAACTTCATGCTATGTTATACTATAATGAGTTAACATCATTTCATATTTAATAAGGACTCTTTAAAATTAGAATGTTCCTCAATATAATTCTCCTAGATGAAATATCGTATAATAAATTTATAATTTAAAAATTGTATACTTAATATAAAAAATAGAAATATAGATAAAATTGTATACTAAATACAAAAGCTAGTATTTTATTAGATAAAATCAAAATGTAACCTCTCTCTAGATTTATTTATTTCATAGAAATATGGGACATAAGATTTCAAACTTCAAACTTTTCTCTCTTTCCTAGGAAAAAGTACCAAATAATTGGAAGGTATTATAATCATGAGTTTCCTTTCACTTTGTTTGCTCTAGTATTGCATATGGTGGTAGATTAGGTTTCAATTTAAAATTTAATCTCGATTAATACTTATAATTGGGTAAGAAATAAGTCTTATCCAACTAGCTCAACTCAATTTATGCTTACCATAGATTTTTACGTATAATTTAATGATATATTTTTTAACCTAAAGTAAATAATATATGGTTGGATAAACTTATTTATATATATTATCAAGGCGTTAGTCTAGTAGCTTGGGTCATACTATATCTCTAAATAAATAAATAAAATTATAAGTTCGATTATTAAAAGCGATACTTATTGAGATGGACAATCACACCATTCAAAACAGAGTAATTCCTTACTCATAAAGTATGAATATCATTGTTTATATATATAGTTTCATCTTTTTGACCTAAACAATCAAATGACTTCTATAACATTCTTGTATAAATGATTTGTGTTATATTATTATATTATTAATTCTATAAACTTTTATACACATGTAAATAATTAACTAAAAATTTCCATATATTATTTAAAGTCACAAAATGGATAAACTTTACCCAATCTATCCTCATCCCCAATATTATGTTAGATTATATACACTTATACTATATTTATCATGGTAAGTTTTGCCCATGAGCATTCAATTTAAATTTGATAAACTAGTCATCTCAATCTCCCTCTCCTCTGGCTTTAAAACAAAAAAGAAAAAGAAAAGCTTAACTTAACCCACCAATTCCTATAAATATTGATTGATAGATTTTATTCCATTTTTTTCAGATATTTTCTTTGCATTTTCCCTTTCCTCTTTTTCCGCCTATTCCGTTGCTATAGTTCATGTGAACGTGATTGCTTCCTTATGAAAGAAACTCATATAAACATTATATAATACATAATTGTAGATTTTTTTTACTGGATCCACACCACTGTACCAAACACCAAAATCTTTGATTTATAAAATCCTCGTATTATTTTTCTTTCTTTGAAAATCTCAGATCTTCTTCTAACCATTACTTCCTCAGTTTCATATGATCTCGGTAAGAGAGACCCCTCTTGCAAATTAATCCCTCTTCATTTTTTCCTTCTTTTTGATTGTTTTCCTTTCTGGGCACTTGAAAAATTGAGTTTTTTAATGGTAATTTTGTGCCCCAAGTAAATTATATTAAGGTTTTATGGGTCTTCTTCATTTATTATTACTCTCAATTCCTTTGTGTGTGCATCTTGCATTGTATTTACCTTAGGCTAGATCCTATATGATTCACCAAGTACTAGGTTAGTTCATTAATGTCTTTCATGATTTTGTTTTGTCTTGTCCTTTTTTAACGTTTGTGTTGTTCTGGTTATGTTTGTATGCTAATGCATAAGATGTCCATGTTACATATGATTAAATGAAGCTTAAGCTCCACATTGTGGTGCAGATCTGAAGCTTGAATTACATTTTTCCCTCCTTGAATGGTATATTATGGACTAAAATTTGCTTCAAGAAAGTGATTAAAAGTAGATTGACATGATTCATTTAAGCTTAATTTCGTTCACGGGAACTTGAAATTGGTTAAATTCTATTATTGGAAGCAATTATTTTAGGGACTTCAGATTGTTGTAGTGGATCTGTTGATGTTACAAACTAATATTTGCTTCATGAAAGTGATCGAAAGTAAATTGATATGATTCATTAAATCTTATTTTCATTGATTGGAACTTGCAATTTGTTAAAATCTATTCACTGGATGCATTTATTTTTTTGACTTGATTTTTGTTGTGGATAATGTCACAGACTAGTTTTGATTCATGAAAGTGATTGTAAGCAAAATTACATGATTTATTGAAGCTTAATTTAGATGATTGGAACTTACAATTCATTAAAATCTATTAATTGGAACTTACAATGCACTAATATTTGCATTGTGGAAGTGATTGAAAGTAAATTCACATGATTCATTGAAGCTTAATTTCTTTCAATGGAACTTGCTATTTGTTGGAAGCAATTTATTTTACTCTGTCATAAGATTTTTGTTCTGTATCTTAAGTTTCTTTTACACACTAATCTACTTTTTGGGGATTTGTTAACCTTACTATTTACGTAATTCTGAAAAAGGGTTGTTTTTGTTTTCAGGTTCTATATGGCAAAACCAAGTTCAGCTGATGGTAGGACTAGAAGCTCAGTGCAGATCTTTATAGTAGTTGGTCTATGCTGCTTCTTCTATATATTGGGAGCATGGCAGAGAAGTGGTTTCGGAAAGGGAGATAGCATAGCGTTGGAGATTACTAAAAAAGGTGCAGACTGTAATATAATTCCAAATTTAAGTTTTGACTCTTACCATGGTGGAGAATTTAGCAAAATTGACGAAGTTGATTCAAAGGTATTTGAGCCATGCGATGCTCGTTATACTGATTACACTCCCTGCCAAGATCAACAGCGTGCCATGACCTTTCCTAGAGAAAACATGAATTATCGAGAGAGGCACTGCCCCCGCGTGGAAGAGAAGTTACACTGTTTGATCCCAGCACCCAATGGGTATGTGACTCCATTTCCATGGCCAAAGAGCCGTGATTATGTTCCATATGCAAACGCACCCTACAAGAGCCTAACAGTTGAGAAGGCTATTCAGAACTGGATCCAATATGAGGGTAATGTGTTTAGATTCCCTGGTGGTGGGACTCAATTTCCTCAAGGTGCAGACAAATATATCGATCAAATTGCTTCAGTGATACCTATAAAGAATGGGACAGTTAGGACTGCATTGGACACTGGTTGTGGGGTGTGTTTTTCATCTCAAATTCCTTATTGTTTATATAAAACCTCTTTTGTTATTCTTGTTCATGTTAATTTTGATTAGCACCATATTTACTTTGTTTTAGCTTTGTGTCCTTGATGTGTGGTTATTTTACTTAGGTTGCTAGTTGGGGTGCATATCTTTGGAGCAGAAATGTTATTGCCATGTCATTTGCACCAAGGGATTCTCATGAGGCACAAGTACAGTTTGCTCTTGAAAGAGGCATACCTGCTGTTATCGGTGTTCTGGGAACTATAAAAACGCCTTATCCATCTGCAGCCTTTGATATGGCTCATTGTTCTCGTTGCTTGATTCCTTGGGGAACAAATGGTGAGAGTCTTCATTAAGAATAAGAACTATCTTCTTTTCTATATAGCACTTGCTGTGAATAAGAAAGTACAACGATTATTTGCTTAACCTTGTTCTTGTTTGATTTGTAACGTTATATTATATAGTATTAGTTGTGTGATAGAAGCTGTTCAAAATGTGCATTTTGGGTTGTTAATTTGCAGATGGAATGTATATGATGGAAGTCGATCGAGTTCTAAGACCCGGTGGCTATTGGGTTCTTTCAGGTCCTCCAATCAATTGGAAGGTTAATTACAAAGCCTGGCAGAGACCTAAGGAGGATCTTGAGGAAGAACAAAGAAAGATTGAAGAGGTTGCTAAGCTCCTTTGCTGGGAGAAGAAATCAGAGAAGGCTGAAATTGCCATTTGGCAAAAAACCGTAGACTCTGAATCATGCCGTAGCAGACAAGAAGATTTAAGCGTAAAATTTTGTGAATCAACAGATGCTGATGATGCCTGGTTAGTATGGCCGTTATTTAATGTTACTCAGTTATATGTTTTAACATTGCATTATTGATATTATTTCTTTTATTTATTTCAACTCACCGTAATAACAAACATTTGTGTGTGAAGCTGAAGAGGGAAAAATAGGTTTAGATTAGAGAGAAAAGGTTGTGGAAAGGAATAATGAAAATGAAGAGAAAAAATGGCCATTCTATTATAAAGAAAATCCATAATCATGGACCAAGCCTCTTATGCTGTTGGAGGAGCCATCCTTAAAAGGTTGTGGAATACTGTTAATGCTAGGTCATTACCTGGAAGCTTGGTTGTTGTTGTAATACCTTAAAATCCAAGCAATGCTATACTAATGTTCAGAAATATGTACTGTGCTGACTTGGAATGACTTTGTTTTGTGGCTAGGTATAAGAAAATGGAGGCATGTGTTACTCCTAATTCTAAAGTTTCTGGTGGTGATCTTAAACCATTTCCACAGAGGCTATATGCCATCCCTCCTAGAATTGCAAGTGGCTCTGTTCCTGGAGTTTCGGCTGAGACATTCCAAGATGATAACAAAAAGTGGAAAAAGCATGTAAATGCTTATAAAAAAATTAATAGACTTCTGGATTCTGGAAGGTATCGCAACATTATGGATATGAATGCTGGATTGGGTAGTTTTGCTGCAGCTATTCAATCTCCGAAATTGTGGGTCATGAATGTGGTCCCTACTATAGCTGAGAAAAACACACTGGGTGTCATATATGAACGAGGGCTTATTGGCATCTATCATGATTGGTATGGTTTCATAACTTCTTCCTACCTTATTCATGCAGCTCTTGATCTTATGCCTTTAAATACGTGTTATATTGTGACCATTCAATTCATATACTATTATTCAAATAAATATTCAATTTTATGGAACTATATGATTTTGTTTTAACAGATTTACATGGCATCCGGTATAGAATTGTTAATAGCAGTACATTTTTTAGTAATCAGCTTTCCTCACATGGTTTTCCGATGTATTTATATTTATACCTCCCTGATCCAGGTGTGAAGGGTTCTCCACATATCCAAGGACATATGACCTTATTCATAGCCACGGTCTCTTTAGTCTGTATAGTGACAAGTAAGTGTTTATTTGGTTATAAGGTTATTCGGTTTCTCCTTATTTTTAAATTTGAATATGGTATCAATTCTTAATCAGTGTATTCGGGTGTTCTTAGCTTCTCTTCTTAATCACTTTGCTACTGAGCTTAAACATATTCCCTCAGAGTTGCAATATATTTAGCTTCTATTATTAGCACTAGCAGAAAAACCACTTTGTTAGTTTTCTTTGTTTCCATTATCAGAAGTTGAATTCATTCTTGTTCCTCAAAAGCCTTATGTGTGTGATAATTAAATGCAGATGTAATATAGAAGACATTCTTCTGGAGATGGACCGGATTTTGCGGCCAGAAGGCGCTGTGATATTCCGAGATGAAGTTGACGTCTTAATTAAGGTAAAGAAACTAGTTGGAGGAATGAGATGGGATACTAAAATGGTTGACCATGAGGATGGTCCCCTTGTCCCAGAGAAGATACTAATTGCTGTTAAGCAGTATTGGGTTACTGGTTCAAATTCCACATCAACATAATAATCACTGAAAGATAAGTTGAAAGACTTTGCCTTAGGCTGCCACTTCTGCATACGATCCTGACAGAGCGAATATGGTTTTGTGACGAGCATTTTGGCTCAACTAATCATCACACGACGACGGTCGGCAGATTAATGCTCAACTCTGGGTTTAAGGTTTCACATGTAGTGAGTTTATCAATAGACAAATCTATGAAGCTATGCTCGAGGTTTGTTGTATTAACAGTTTTTTCTCAACTTAACTATCTTGTTATAGGATGTTAAATTCAGAAGTCAAGTAGTCACTGGCTTTTTTCTAATATAGTTTTTCTTATCTTTTCTGAATTTTGAGTTTAAGCCCTTCTGTTGGCTCTTTATAGTCTCTTTTACTGGTTATAAGTAGAATTGAATTTGAATGTTAAATCTATCATTCATGTAAAGATTTATATACAGTCGGTACATCATGCACTGTTTATTTATATTACTTGTATTACTTTATACAGCCCCTTTTACTGGTTATTATAAGAAGAAAAAGAATGATGCAATGACAGTGTATACATACATCTATTTCTCTTGAATTTTCCCATTGATTCAGCTGTTACTGTGGAATGTCGGTCATCCATTTCAACTGGTTACCAAGAGTCTGTTATCATCACACGTTGTGAATGGTCAAAACAATGAAGATGGTGTAGGCAAACCTGTAACTTACATTCAATTGACTTGGGAAATTCATCTAGTTGAAGACCTACTTGAACTAAACAATTCCTTTTGTTTCATTTGCGAGTTGGATTTTGGAAAGGAAAAAAGGGAAAAAGAAGGCTTTAAAACTATCTCACAAATGTATTTTATGGTTTCCAAACCTTTTATTTCCCTTCCCTACCTCCAAAATGAGTATGTTTGTAAGTTAGGTTTTGGAGAATCTTGACTCTTATAAACCTTCCATTCCTAATTTCCCTTCGAAAACTCAACTCACAGACAGTCTTTTAATCATTAGATTCAATTGAATGCTTCTGGGCTCTCCACATAAAATATAACATCACAGCATGCCTTATTTGAGTACAATGAGATTTTTAGTGGAACCTCCCAACTGAGCAAGAACATTGCCAGGATAACCAAAATTAAAACTTTCACATGTGGCAAAGACATTGTATGTTAAGTGATGCAGATAATAAGATAAAACAACATGACCATAGAAAGAACAAATTGATGTACATTAAGAATCAACTGGACCAATTAAATTCATTCCTTTAATCTTTTTGGTTTCCCATATGTATCCTTGCACTGGATCCGAGTTGGGAACATTCACAGATATGTGGGGTTAACTCTCCTTTTAGCGGACATTTTTTTCATCCACAAAATTCGAACTCGAAACCTTACTTAAAGAGAATCAAACATATATCACTTGAACCAATCTCGTTGATATTCATTCCTTTATTTAAATAAACAATATGATAATCTAGTATTATTTTAAATGATTGAGAACAACATTTGTATTTTGTAGTCTAAATTAGGGGTGTTCAAATCCAAACCGATCCAAAACAAAAACCGCAAACCGATCCAAAGTAGACTGAAATCGCAAAAACCGAATGTATTTGGATCATATTGGATTTATTTTTTAAGGACCGATCGGTCCGGTCCGGTCTTCGGTTTCACGTTTGGGATCCAGACCGATCCAGACCGGACCGATATTATTAACTTAACTAAAATATATCACACAGCAAAAACGCCCTCCTCTCCTAAAATTCTACTCTTTCTGCTGGACCGATGTTATTGTTACCGTTGTTCTTACTGTTTCTGCTGGACTTCTGTTGTTATTATTTCTGTGGGATTGTTGCTGTTATTATTTATGATGGATCATGAAATTCTTAAAAATGATTGGATCATTAGACTATGTTGATGTTTCTAATATTGCTATTAAAAGAATCAAACTTTTCTTCACTGATCTAGTTACTACCTTGTTGCTGTTGTAGGCTAAAATTGAAGGGACTTATATGTTAATATCTAAAAAATAGACCGATCCAAACCGGACCGAAACCGCATATAATATTTGGACAAGATTGGATCGGACATCTTAATATAAATGGACCGGACCGGACTGCATATTAATTATGCGTTTGGATCAGATGATTTTTTGCTTAAAAACCGATCCAAATGGACCGCGAACACCCCTAGTCTAAATGATAAGAAATTTAAATGGGTAACATTTAACACACTAAGAGCAAATGTATTTGTTAGATATAGAATAAAATATGAATACCAATGAATAAGTCACACATAAAGAAATGGATAATTTTCACTATTATCAAAACTAGTTTATGTTGCTCGGTTCAACTACCGGTCTTAATACCAGAACGATACAATATGTATATCGATCATGCAATTATACAAGTCATATCAGCTGATTTTCAATTGAACTATATGGTCATATCACCTGGTTTCATTTAAAATTATTTTTTAATAAAAATTATTTATTTTTACTAAAATGTTGGTATGAGGATCAAACACACAACTACTACATTTTTTATACATATAAAACATGGTCAACCATATACATTTTTTAACAAGTGGTATAAATAAAAATAGTTAGTCTTCTTCATTGATTTCTCAACATTAATATTAATATAAAATATATATGTATATCTAAATTTATTGGTATGCAGTTTAATTAGAAAACCACTGATTGAACAATCATACCACTATAATGACTATACCGGTACTCTGACCAATTTGATGATCGATACAATATTAATAACATTGATAATTTTATTATTATAATAATACCTAATAAAAATATTTCTAATTTTATTTATATTTGTAAAGAAAATACTGACAACCAAATTCAAATATTTATTCAATTATAATCCGTATTATTTTCTTTATATTTTGGAAATGATACCTCATAGCCATCTTATATTTTAAATTAAGAAAACAATGTCGTGCAGTACCGCTTAATTATTTAACATTTTGTAGTTTAAATAAAAATATTAATTTATATGTATAATATATATAATTATGAGTTTCTAATTCTAGTTTAAATCAAGATTGTAAAGATCAAAAAGATTTAAATGTGAACTATATGTAGTATTATTCCATTGTTGCAAATTATAATTAATATTCAAATTATTATGATTTAAAAAGTGCATGACTTTCACACACAATGAGGTATAAGGTGGATGTACGAGACTTTTCCTTATAAATGAAGAGAGTGGACAGAAAACGCTAGGAGGGCTTGATTTGAAGATAAAATATAAAAAAAATCGAATATTTAAATTCAAATGATAATCAATAGGGTGTTGGTCTAGTGTTGTAATGTTCTGCTAGATTTTTAGAATGACCAAAAGATTAATGATTCGATTCTTATTGTTGGTTCATAAGGACTTTAAACTGCACCGAGAGGGGATGATGAATAGGTGGTTCGGTACTCAATTAACGCTTCTCAATTTAAAAATATATTCAATGATTTTCCTCTCTATTTAATCGATTTAAGTATGCCTTAATTAATTAATCTCAGAACTTAATCGATTAACCAGTTCTTGTTTCTTGAAAAACTTGTTTTCTTGATACACCAAGATGCAAAGGTTCACCTAATCTTGGTTGCATTCTATCAGAAGAATTTATGCAACTAATTTCACAGGAAAAAAAATGCAATGAACTTGAAAGATTTGAATGTCAAGTAAAGTAAATCAAATAATGCGAAAACGTAAAGAGTAAGGGAGAAGAAAAAATGAGATGGTTTTTATCCTGATTTGATTGCTAATCCACATGCAATCTACATTCAAGTCTCCCCTTATGATCTTGAGAGATTTTCTTCACCGTGGAACAATGTTTTACAAACACACTTCCACTAAGACTATCTTGTACTTAAGCTTGTAATGGTTTGTCTTCACATGCTTCTAATGGATCTCTCACCACTTCTAATGGACGATCCCGCCACTTCTAACTTCTCTACCAATATACTTGCACAGTGAATCTAGCTTCTAATGGCTCCTCACCACTTCTAACCAGGGTTTCTCCAACCTTTTCTCATCTTCATGATGATACCACATATCAAACAGAAATAACCAATATAGTCGTCTATAATGTGTACAAAAGAATAATACACCTAAATATGTTGAATATATACATACTTCCAGAATCTAAAACCTTCCCAAAAGTCTCACACAACCCATAACATGAAAATGTGAGATGCAGTTTTATAAACTTGAAATGACTTTGAAAATATTTTAATACTTCTTTTAAAGATTCATGAAGTATTCTATCTTTGAAATTTGAAAGTGGAAATCAATCTGATTCGATGTTCTTGCCTAGCAAATGGGAGAAGTTGGTTTAAAATACAATTCTATTTTAAGGTGTATTTAATAGATTAAACAATTTGCTTAATCGATTAACGATATTTAAAAACAAGATACCAGAAAGTGTAACTTCCATTTGTGTAGAAGATCTTGCTCCTGACCTTGGCACGGTTTTGATGAAGACACCAATATCACAAAAAGAAGTAAAAGGAAGAAGACTATGAAGACATAGAAGATTCAAGCTTCAAAGATATTAGAATTTAATTCTTCAATATATACATCTATCCTTATGCTCAATTTAGAATTAGTAGCAATGGTCAAAGAAATTCAAAGGAATTAAAACTATTTTCAAATGAATTGGATAAGTCTTTATTCAATGTCAATGATGCTAAGTAATGAGTTATTTGACCTGAGTAACATGTTATTAGATCTAGGTAACATGTTACCTGAACTGTGTGGCAGTTGGTAACAGGTTACTAGAGCTACATAACAAGTTACCTGACTACGAAAACAGTTATAAAGCATAACTAACATTGAGTAATTATTACAATGTATTAATCAATTACCACTTCGGACATAAACTTTTGGCAATCGATTACTCTGCGCGACAATCGATTACCTATAGTTGTTGGAAACTAGATTTTCAAATTTAAATGAACAACTTTCATCCAAAGTGAATTGGAAGCCTATTTAAAGGAAGGTTACTCTGCGCGACAATCGATTACTCTTCATGGAAGGTTACTTTGGTTGATTGGAAGCCTATTTAAAGGCATTGAGACATTCAATTCACATACAATCCATACACGAATCATAGAATAATTTTTCATAACTTAGTGGAACAACTTCTGCACTCTTTTGCAACTTTGTTTTCAAACTTTCAGATTTTCTGAAGTTGCTTTAAGTTCCTAAGTTCTAAAATTTTAAAGATATAAGAATATTCTTTACTAAGTATATATTGTGAAAAAGGATTGCAAGTTATAGAATTGTCAAAACTTGTAAATGCAATCATACTATTGATATATTCTTCATCTTGTTGTAAACTTTTCAGTGGATAGTTGTGACTGTTTAAGGTACAAAGGTCTCGGGGAGAGAATTTGTAATTGCGACTCAAATTATCTAGTGGAAAAATCTCTTGTGTGGCAAAAGTACTGGATGTAGCCTTCAGTGGAGAAGAAGGTGAACCAATATAAAATTCTCTATGTACTCTTCTTCTTCTACTTTCTTTGTGTATTTACTTTTGGTATTTACTTGGTTAATTTCTGCAACTATTTTCCGCTGCATAAACACTTTGATATAAAATTAGAAAAATCGACCATTTCTTCCAACAATTAATTCACACCCCTCATAGTTTTCATCTAATACTTACAATTGACACTAGAGCTTATTTTGGGTAAATTATTCTCAAAACCGATACTACTTCACAAATGGCCTCAACATAATTTTTTGGAGAAGGTTCCAACATCAATCACCCTCCAAGATTCATTGGAGAATTTTATGATGTTTGGAAAATCATGATGAGAATCTTTATAGAGTCTCAAGACCTGGACATATGGAATGCGATTTAGGAAGGACCTTATGAACCTTTCATTGTTGTTAATGGCATAAGGGAAGTAATGCCAAAATCCTCTTGGAATGAAGAAGATAATAAGAATATGCAATATGATCTCAATGCCAAGAACATATTCACTTCAGCCCTTGACATTGACGAGTTCTTTAGAGTATCACATTGCAAATCTACTAAGGAAATGTGGGATACTCTATAGACCACTCATGAAGGAAATGAGGAGATAAAAAGGTCTAGATTTGATACTCTCTCCCAGGAATATGAAAAGTTTTGCATGAAGCCTGGAGAGAAAATACTAGATCTCCAAAAGAGATTTACTCACCTTAAAAATCATCTAATTGCACTTGGTAAGGTATTGTCAAATAGTGAATTGAACTTAAAAGTTCTAAGATCACTTACAAGACAATGACAACCTAAGGTGACAACCATCTCAAAAAAGAAAAGTCTATCAAAGATGTAGTTGGCTGCCCTATTTGGAAAGTTGCAAGAACACGAGTTGGAATTAAGCTAATTTAAACAACATAAAGAACAAGAAAAGAAGAGAAAGAATATTTCTCTTAAAGCAAAAGTTGAGGTGTATGAATCATCGGCAGATGATTCAGAAAAGGAAGATATGAGCATGTTGGTGAAGAAGTTCAGCAAGTTCCTAAAAAGAAACAAAGGTGGTAAGGTTGGACAACCAAGAAGATTCACCAAGAGCAATGAATTTTCCACTTCAAATCAGAACTTCAATTGTTTTGAATGTGAGAAACCTAGTCACATAAAGATGGACTGTCCTACACTTAAGAAGAATCCTTTCAAGGCAAAACCTGAAAAGAAGACCGGTAGACGGGCTTACATTGCATGGGAGGATAATGACTCAAGTTCCACTTCAGAACCAGAAAATGAAGAGGAAACTCATCTCTCTCTAATGGTGTTTCATCATTCTAACGAGGAGGAGGTAAGTGAAACCGAACCTTTAGATAAGCCATCATTTTATAAATTATAAAATGCTTTTAATGACATGCATAATGAATTCGTCAAACTCATCAAAATCTGTTTTAAACAAAAAGAATGAGATTCATGCATTCCAAAATAAACCTTCTTCTTCTTCTTCTTCTTATCCGAACTGTATTGCTCTTGAAAATAAAATTTCTACTTTGAGTCTTGAACTCAATAGTCAAAACAAGAGTAGTATAAAATTGGATAACATGCTGAAAATGCAAAGACACTCCACCGACCGTAGAGGTATTGGTTTTTTTCAAACCGTATTTATATAAGAAAAAAGAAGTGTTTACAAAAATAAATTTTCAAAAAGCAAGTATCCATACTCATCATGTTTCTAAATCTAGAACTAGGATACAAAAGCATCAACCCGTCCGCACTTATTTTCAAAAATATGGGCATACACATACTACTTGCATGACTAGAAAATATGGTGTACCCCTAGGACATTTTCAATGGATAGAGAAAGGTGCTAACCATGTAGGACCCAAACTGAATTGGATATATAATATTACTTAACCTATTTCACAGGAATATTTGGGAGCTGCCATCGATTTATGGTATTTCGATAGCGGTTGCTCAATACATATGACAGACAACAAAGGAAATTTTTTTTATCCTTACTCCTATGGACAAAGGCTACATCACATATGGTGACAACAATAAAGGAAGAATTCTTGCAGTTGGTAGAGTCGGGAAGCCTCCTTCTACTACAATAGAAGGAGTTCTATACGTTGAGGGGCTGAAGCACAACATACTCAGTATAAGTCAACTTTGTGACAAAGGGTTCCATGTGGCTTTCTATCCCGATAAGTGCATCATTGATAGTAAGGTATCTGAAAACTCTAAACTTATTGGTAAGAGAATAAATAATATTTATATGATTGCTTTAAATGATTCTTATCTTCCCATTAAATGTTTAGCTAATAATGATCATGATGCATGGTTATGGCATAAGATAATTGCTCATATACATATGGATCATTGGAATAAACTGATCAAGAAAGATTTAGTTTTTGGTTTACCCAAGATGAAGTTTGTTAAGGACAAACTATGTAGTGCTTGTCAAAAGGGATATATGCTACCCAATATGAAGTTTTTGGTTCTTGACATAAAACTCCCGAATCAGAAAGGGGTATATGCTACCATTTAGTTTAAAAAACCTCAAAGCCCCTTGAACCTCCAATTCATGAGGGAATTAGAACCCTTTCTCCACCATCCATGCCATATCGGCATACCTGATGTAAGTGGGTTTAGGGCCAACAAGCTTAGCTAATTGTTCTACTTGAAGAGTAGGAGTATAGAAGGGGTCCCTGCCAATGTTAGAATGTTGCCCAAGACCCAAAGATGAACCACCATAATCCAAATTTATCACACGCCTAGGATGGTGAAGAGGACGGCTAATCTCAACAATTTGTTTCACTATTTTTTGTCTTCCTTCACTTATTATGGAAGAATATAGGATAGATTAATCGATTAATGGTAGAAACTGAATTAGGGTTTCAAAAGGGGGTGAATTTGGTAAGTGATTTGAAGAGGAATTTATGGGTTAGAAGATAATAGGAAGTATGGAAATGAAATGGGGTTGTTCGAATTTCAACTTGGTGAGGAAAGACAAGACAAATTTGAAGATGAAAGGAATTATAAGACAAAACACACAAGGTTAACTAGACATAACTGAATTGTACTTGAACATGTTTTGTAACTCGATTTAATTGATTAAGTGTTGAGTTAATTGATTAATGAGTTTGAAAAATTAACACAAATAATTGACTAAGTCCCTGTTTAATTGATTAAGTATTTAAAAAATAAGTCCAGGTAATCCATTAAGGGATTATTTAATCGATTAGCACACTTAAAATTTTCCCAAATAATTGATTAAAACACATAACAATCGATTAAATAAAGCACTTTTACAAATTCTAACACAATTCGGATTTGTCTAAGAGTTTTCTAAGAATCGACTAGAAAGAACCTATCCTAAACTATTATTACACACTAAACCAAAAACCAAATCATATGAAAACATATACAATCAAGAAATCATGCATTTTATTGCCGATAAGTGTGATTCTTTAGGATTAGCTTGATATCTAGCATACATGTAAACACTAAACATGGTATCTGGCATACTAGATGTTCAATATAGTGAAGAGTCAATCACACCTTGATATTTGGTTATCGCAATAGCTTTACCTTTTTCATCCTTATCAGGATAGCAAGAAGTTGCCATTTGTTGAAGCTTCTTTGGCCTTTTTTCAAGTTCTTGATTTTTGTCTTTGTCTTCTTGAATAAGATGTCGGTCTTTAGAATATGCATTCCCAGAAGAACCAGCAAAATCATCACACATACCTTTCATCTCCTCTTTTAGAGATGACTCATCAAATATAAAATTGTATACACTTTTTCATGGTCATTAGCCTTATAATAAAGTAGACTCGTTATACTTTGTCCTGATTAGAATATCCTAGAAATTTTTTTACATTCACTTTTGAATCAAACTTGCTTAGAAGATTTTTACAATTATTTAAGAAAATCATTTGTATCCAGAAGCATGAAAATGAGAAATATTTGGTTTTTTGCCTTCAAAAAGTTTAGAGGGAGTTATCAAAAAATGCCACACTAGGATTTTATTAATAACATTATCCATGTCACTGAAAATGATGTAACACTAAGAGTTAGAAGAGATACCTTATTACCTTTATAGCATAATTGGATAATGTTGAAGATGTTATACCCCAAGTCTTCAACATAGAGCACTTCTCCAACGATGTATCAAGAATCATTTCCCAATCTTTCTAACTTCGAACATATTGACTTGACAATTTTCTCCATGAGCGACATTATCTTTTCCCTAGGTGATAGCTCAATAAATCTTAATCTTACCATCCATCATGTGTCTAGAACATTCGTTGTCCATGTACTATTTTATATTCACATGTCCTTAGGCACACCTCCAAAACAAATTTACTTCCTTGTCTTGGGTACCCAAATGATCTCAAGTCCCTTGATGTTAGTTATTGTTGTTATCGTAGCTCGCATCAATTCTAAATGGCACGAAATAATCGTTACTGGCTGAGTCACGACTAGGTCGCTCTCTTTAAGACGTTTCGTGGTACTGCTAAAATTGTGCAAGCAGACTATCAACCACGTCATCCCCAGGATAAAATAGCTCAGTTCTCTGTTATAAGATTTCGTACTGCACTGTAAGAATCGCTCTCGAATACACCCACAATATGGCTACTAGTGGCAATTCTCGAATTCCTGCAGTATGGCTACTCGTGCCAATTCTTTTTCCACAATACTGACTACCAGTGTCAATTCTCGAAATTCCCACTTTGGTTGCCTGCGCGAATTCTCAAGTGCCACGGAAAGAAAGAGGGAGAAGGTTGTCGGAAATGCCTCTGCGGAATATAAGAGGGAGAAAGAGAAGTTGAGAGGTAAATGCCTTCAACTTGGTGCAAATTATAAATAGGGAAAGAGACCTCTATTTATAGCCTGAGGCCTCTAATGGCTCTCTAACGGCTCTTTCACCAACAGCTCTTTTACTAACGACTCTATTACCAATGGCTCTATCATAATGACCGAGATCTCCTCCAATGGCTCTTTCCTTGTTGCATGTGTATGTTGACTTGGTCAACACACAGTCCAAGCCCAAAAGGCCCTAAAAAATTAAATAAATAAAGTAATTATAAATATTTTATTAAAAAGAAGGTTGGGCCGCAACTTAAGACTTATAAAGTTTTTCAACTTCCCTCCTCCAAACAAAGTGTGACTAGTGAGTTTTTTCATTTCACTTCAAAACATCATTATTTTCTACAAATTCCAATAGTTATCTTGGAATCTTCTCCCTTAGAAATCCACATGTACTGTCCATTTGGCACACCATGCATTCTAATATGACAAGAAATAGAAGTATGACCACACACACCATAATAGAAACAAGTAGGGGGCTTATGATATGAAATTTTCGTAAAACCTACCCGTTTCTTGTATGATATGTTCTTTGCATGCGTATAACCCAATCCGGATCTATTCCCAACATTACTAGATGTAGCAAATAAGTTGTGAATACTTTTTGAGAAATTTGCAACTTTATCTTTTAAACTTTTATTCCATTTTCCATAAAAATACATTTTTCACAAATAGATATCACATTTAATTTAGAAGAACAATCACTTGAAGAGTTAGCATAGATAAGATCCAAGGTTTCACTTTCTAATTTAGGCTCATCAATAGAATTCTACATTTGACTAATTTTCTTTTCATATTCCAAAATTAACATTTTCATATCCTCATATTTTTCACCAACTTTTTAAGTTCTTCATGCATTTTTATATAAGCGTCATATAACATTGTGAAGAAGATCTTGCTCCTCATCTTGACGCGGTTTTTATGAAGACACCATGATCACAAAAAAAATAAGAAAAAGGAAAAAGACTATGAATACAAGATGATCAAGCTTCAAGGATTATTCATAAACTAAGTCTTCTTAGGTACTTCTACCCTTATTCTCAAAGTATAGTTAGTAACAATGCTCAAAGAAAGTTAAAAGTATTTTTATAAAGAATTGAAAACTCTTAGAGAAATATTTTATATGCCAATTATTGGGTTACTTAATCAGAGTAATAGGTTACAAGTACTATGTGATGGTTGGTAACAGGTTACTGATATTACGTAACAGATTACTTAACTATGAAAACAATTTTAAAAAATAATTGTCATAATGTAACTGATTACCTAAATGTAGTAACCGATTATTTTGAAAACAGAAACATTTGGTAATCGATTACATGATTGATGTAACCGATTACACTGTATTGTTAAACCATATTTTCATATCTGAAATGAAAGGTTTTCATCCAAACTCAGTGGGTTTCACTCTAATCGTGTCTCGGCCTTTGGAAGGGTATCATGGCTGATTGGAAGCCTATTTAAATATCTTGAAACTCCCATTTGTTAACACACAAGTCACGAAAATATTATAGAGAAATTTCACAACTTTTGTAAACAATTCTTGGCACCTTCAATTCAACTTTTGTTCTAAATTTTCAGAAGTTTTCTGAAGTTGTTTAAAGTTCCAATTCTTTAAGTTTTCTTAAACACTTTTCAAGGGTATTTGTTTACCAAGTATACTAAGAGTCAAAGGATTGCAAGTTATAACACTATCATAACTTGCAAAGACAATCCTGCCATTATTATCATTCTTCATCTCATTGTAAACTTGTCATCACAAGGGTGTGATGGAAGGGGAAGAGTTTACTTAGAATTGTTTTTTTAAGGGTGAGATATTTGTGAGTGTGTAAGGTACAAGTGTCTCAGGGAGAGAAATTGTAGTTGCAACTCAAAGTATCTAATGGAAAAAATATCCTATACGGCAAGAGTACTGGATGTAGCCTTCGGTGGAGAAGAAGGTGAACCAATATAAAAATCTTTGTGTGCTCTTCTTTTACCATCTTCTTGTGCTTACATTTTGAGTTTAACTTGGTTAAATTTCTGCAACAATATTCTGTTGCTTTTTCATTCTGATACATTTCAAAAAAATTGATCATTTCTCCCATCAACTAATTCACCCCCTTTTAGTTGTAATATTAGTTTCACAAACATATCATACATGGAGGATGTTAAGTGCCAAATTGTTAAGGAAATTTATATGCTTTTAGGGAACTTAGCGCGTATTTATGCTGCCATTACATACAATTCCCAATAACTTAGCTAATCTTGTATTGTTTAGGAAATTACCCGTGTTTTATCGTTTGCAGGTTTATGAATGATGAACAAAGGAGAAAAAAAAGAGAAGAATAAGTTTTTGAACAGCACAGGCATCGCCCGAGCAAGAGAATGATCGCTCAAGCCATAATTCAAAAGAAAATCACCAGAAAATACTAACACCCCTCGCCCAAGCGAGGGAATGGTCGCTCAAGTCATAATTCAGAAGAAAATCATCAGAAAATACTGACACCCCTTGCCCAAGCGTGGGAATGTCGCCCAAGCGCCAATTGAAGATCAAAAACTTGGTAGCTTATGTTTCTCCCTCGCCCAAGTGAAGGAGCCTCGCCCAAGCGAGGGAGTCTCGCCCTTGCGAGGTGTTTAAGCGAGGAATTGACTTTTTCTTTCGCTTAAGCGAGAATCCATAGCTTTAGCGAGAGAGTGGGAGTTGGAACTTGATATAGGCAGTTCTGGGCAGCAAATGAGGTTATCAAAAGACTTCTGAAGGAAATTTGGCACGAAAATATAGAGAAACACAAGGAGATTGGGATAGAAATCGTGGAAACGTTCACATTATTCCTTATATAATTTCATGATTCGAGTGTTGTAATAGCGAGAAGGAGTGATTAGATCTTGCTCTGGGATTCAAAATGTAATCTTCTAACCTTTGTAATCCTGGCTTCGATTCCATTGTAATTGTTATTTGATTTTGGGAAGTTCATCCCGTTCTTAACGCATGAATTTAATTTGATACTAATTTCTTGTTCTTGGGTTAAAGTTTAACTGGGAAGTTAAACTTGACACCAAACCTGGATCATCATTGCTCTAGGAATGGAGAATGATGCATGAATTACTTTTACATGGAACGTAATACTAGTTAATTGGTCAAGTGTCAAAGGAATTGGTATTTGTGCAATTATCTAATGATATATGCATCTGAATCAGTAACTTCACAATTCATTTGGAATTGAATCCGTGGATGTCATTGGGAAAGGATGATGCACTATGATCCCAATTTATTTTACTTGCTTTTTGTTCAATTTATGCTTTCTTACAATTAAACATAAAATTTTATAAACACACCATTGTAAATATATACTCAATTCATTCTTGTAGGAATTAGTGTAAATCCACTCTGCTCCCTGAGGAAGATATCCCAGTACTTTACCTGATTTTACTAGATGATACGGTGCGCTTGCCATTCCATAAATATCTAACAAGTTTTGAAAGTGCGCATGTCAAGAGGAGCACTTTGGAAAGCTCTCTCATTATATGTCATGGTTTTGATGAGGACAACTTGTGCTAATAAGAGCTTGAAGATCATCAACAAATCAACGTGCTTAAGTCTTTTGATTGGTACTAGACTTAGACTAGAGACTAGTTTAGGTTGAGTCTAAGGCTTAGGTAACCTTAACACATGTCTCATATGCATAAAACTT
>NC_032010.1:13055105-13055687 GCF_001865875.1 Lupinus angustifolius | reverse complement strand
ATTTGAGTTTTTGTATTTAAAATTACACATGAAAATATGTTGTTAATCGATTAAGGCATAAGTTAATCGATTAACCTAACTTTTTGAAAAGCTGTTGAAACTGAAAAACTTGGAAAACAGAATCAGTTACGTTTTTGAACAACGTTAATCGATTAACCAAGGCTTTAATCGATTAACTGGGCTGCAGAACTGATTCTTTATAAATTGCGTTTTCAGAATTGATGTCATAACTTGCATGTTGCATTTCTTAGAGAGTTAGAGCATATTTCGTGATATTTGTTGCATCTAGTTGATAGTGCATTTGTGAGTTTAGAAAGGAGAGAATTCTATGCTTTAGGATTGAGTGGCATTTCATGATATATTTCTCCTCATTTCAAACTAATACATTGTCATATTGCATGATTTTGTGTTAGCTGCTTAGAGTAAAGGTCTTATGTGTTAAATATGAGCTTTGTAATTGCTTAAGTTTACTCTATAGTTTTTGTTATGAAAAATTGTTGTAACATTGGGAATCTCGAGGTGTCGTACCACCTAAGAGATTGAGTTGTATCTTCATATTGCTTAGAGTTCTTGATAAGGAAA
>NC_032010.1:13053994-13055005 GCF_001865875.1 Lupinus angustifolius | reverse complement strand
GCTACAACTCAGGGGGAGCCTTCTAGAACAACACCACAGGACTCTGCTTTTGGTTTAGCTCAGATGGAAGCTATGGAGCAACGGCTCAACAACCGTATGGATCTTCACTTCCAAGGGGTGAAAGACTCATACTTTGCAGGAACGGAATAGTATGAAGAGCGTCAAACTGCCTATTCAGACAACCAATTTCAGGTGATGAGGAATATGATTCAATCGACTGCTGAAGCTCAGAATGCTATGTTTTGTTCAGAATTTCAGAGGTTATCTATGCTTATCCGGGGTGACCAGAACATTGCTATTCCTGATGATCAGATTGACCATCCTCCACCTCAACCATAGTTTAGAAGACTTTAGACCTAGGCCATCTTACCCTTAGGTTTATTTCTTCTTTGTGGCACTTTTATGGATTCAGTTGTTGTTTCCGTTTTCAGGACTTATTCGTATCTTTTTATTTGTCTCTGATTGACATATTATGGTTTGTAATAGTTGCTGACTACTTTAACTCTTTATGCTATGCCATTACTTTTGTGTTTTAATTATGTCGAATAGCTTATTTGGTTATGTGAATGGTTCTTGATCATATGAGATTTTATGCTGATTACATTGCTTTATATGCTAATTGAGTTGATTAAATCTTGTATGTTGTTCTCTTTACCTATTGGCTATCTCATTGTCTAAACAAGCGTATTTGTTCAAGACACCCAAAAATAAATAGGTTAATAGTTAAATCCCAAATTAATTCATTAACTTCGTTTTATGCTTAACTCATATCTCTGCCTCATTTTTTGACCTGGGTTATCTTTTTGATAATGTCAAAAGGGGGAGAAAGGTTGTTTTGTTGTTTTCGATTGTGCAGGTTGATCGTAATAAAGCTTCTGAAATATTCGCGCATCATATCAATCATGCCAACACAATCTTCAAGCTAATTGATCAAACAATTGTTATTACAATTGGTGTAGTGTTTGTCATCATCAAAAGGGGGGAGATTGAAAGTGCGCATGTCAAGAGGAG
>NC_032010.1:13045709-13053894 GCF_001865875.1 Lupinus angustifolius | reverse complement strand
TGTCATAACTTGCATGTTGCATTTCTTAGAGAGTTAGAGCATATTTCGTGATATTTGTTGCATCTAGTTGATAGTGCATTTGTGAGTTTAGAAAGGAGAGAATTCTATGCTTTAGGATTGAGTGGCATTTCATGATATATTTCTCCTCATTTCATCTCACATGTTCATGCATATTATTGATGCTTTTGTGAAGTTTTTACATTCTGTAATTTCTGTTTTCAAACTAATACATTGTCATATTGCATGAGTTTGTGTTAGCTGCTTAGAGTAAAGGTCTTATGTGTTAAATATGAGCTTCGTAATTGCTTAAGTTTACTCTATAGTTTTTGTTGTAAAAAATCGTTGTAACATTGGGAATCTCGAGGTGTCGTACCACCTAAGAGATTGAGTTGTATCTTCATATTGCTTAGAGTTCTTGATAAGGAAAGAACAAGGTTCTTGGCTGGGGCTACGCCGAAAGAAAGGTTTTCTTTGTCGGTAGGAAGGGAGTGAAACCATAGAATAAGGTTCTTTATTTTCTTGTGAATGTCTAAGTGTTGTAATTGGATGATGTGCTTGTAATAACATTGATTCAATTATAGTGAAGAAAATCTCCCAAATCAGTGGGGAGGCCTGGATGTAGTTTGCAAGTGGACACGCAAATGAACCAGGATAAAATTCGTGTTGCAGGATTTTTCTCTCTCTCTCTCTTTCTCTCTTTATTACATTTAATCGGTTAACTTGTATAGTATAATTAATTGCTATATTCTGTATCTTTGCTATACTGTTAATACTCTGATAAAATTGTAAGCTTTGTGTGTTCATTTCATTGTCGGTTAATTGTCGTGCAAGAAACCGAATTTGCTTAAGCTTACTGTTCTGTTTTAATCGATTAAGACAATTGCGTTAATGGATGGATGGCGCAGTAGACGCAAATCTTCGAGCACGTAAGGTGAATTAAACCTCCAAGTTTGCATGCTGAGAAGGAAAGCACATCGTAGAACCGTCATAAACCATCTTTATCTCTAAGGCACAAGGGCATGTGTAGGTATATCTATGTCCATCACTACTCCATGTCCCCTCTTAACATTCCTACCACTACGAACCATCGTTGAATTACCCTGGACAGCCACATGGCCAAGCCTCTTACGGTCAGACGACCTTGTTGTGTGGTATCATGTAATCCTTTTTAGGCATAGCCTTGCTCATGACATCCTCGTCAGAATCCTTGTCCACATAAGGCGCAAGAAACAAAAGTAACAGTATAAGTCTGTCGATTTGGGCACCGGACTCAATCCTATGAGCCACGATCTTTCCCAAGTGTAAATACACTTCACACCCAAGCTAGGGCTATTGCCTAAGCAATAAATTAATCAGAAACAATCACAACTTATGTTTGTTTTTCGCCCAAGCGAGAGACTATCGCTTAAGCGACCAATTCATCAAAACAGACTCAATTTCCTGCATGGTTCTCGCTCGAGCGCGGGGACTGTCGCTCAAGCTAAAAATCCATCAAAAACTGGCCAAAAAACATGTCTGGTCTTTGCCCGGGCGAAATACGGTCGCTCGGGCGCCAAAAACACCCAAAACGGGCCCTCTGGCCCTCGCTTTCCTACTAACTCTATGATAAAAACATCATTTTAATCCAATCTAAGGCATCCGAGACTTTTATCCATCTGGTAGAAGATTCATAATCCCAAACCACCCTTTATCCTCGAAAGTCTCGTTCCCGATCCCTATCGTGTTCATGATCATTTCAACACCTTTTCACAAGGATTAATCTCATGATCAAAACGACATTTCGATTTAAAATATTTCTTTCATTTCAAAATCATCATCTTTCATCAATATAAATAACATGCATATATTCAAAAAACTAAAACAGCCCCATGAACAACAAGATTTCATGGTTTCCAAAACATCAATTTCTAGATTCACGAAAAATCATGTTTCGGGTTCTTGCGTATAACAAGAGATAGGAAGGTTTTTTAGAAAATTTTGACGGTTAAAAATGTTCGTAACATACGCATAAACATCATACTTGAATATCAAAAACAATGAACGACTAGATTTACTAAAAGAATAAGAACAAAAGGAATGAGGTTTACCTTGAAGTTCTTGAGAGCCAAATGAAGAAGAATGTGGAATGAAATGTCAAGGGTGCTCTAGGTTAAATGGTCCTTTTAAAGGAAACGAATTAGCCTTAGAGAAGTGAGCCAAAGGTTTCAAGAGTAAAGGACTCTTTTAAAGTGGTTAAATCAGATTTAAGGCGAATTGAATCTGATTTATGGAGGCAAACTAAGGGTTTCCAAGATTAATGGTGCAATAGGTAAGTGAAGGGTTTACGAAATTTAGTATAAAGATGAGTAGTTTCTCTTGCTTGTCACGTAAGTTTCACTCAGGAAAATGAGGTGACTTTTTTGGCGAATCATTCGTGATGAGACCATGCCCAAGTATTGTCGGCTAATACTTGGTTGGATATTAAAATCTTCCGATTATGGTCAGAATTTCGAAATGCCAAATTCGGAGTGGAAAAATATTTAGAAATGCGTTTTGGGTAAAACTGATGTCTATCCTGACTCGAAATAATATTTCGAAGCCAATGGCGCAATTGGAATTCGATTCCGAGCTACAGAACTCAAAACACGTTTTTGGGCCGAATTCGGGCGAATTTTGGACCGACAGCAGTCCAAAATCTTTTCGTCACAGAAGATTACGGAAATTTATCACAAGCTATGAATTCACAAAATAAGACTAACACTCAACTATGGTTTAGTCTAATTCATTACCGATTAATTTCTAAAATTAATTTTTGTTAAAAATAAATAATTAATAAAATATATGAAATTTTCATGGTGTTACAATCCTCCCCTACTTACAAGATTTTCGCCCTTGAAAATGAAACGTACCTCTTAAGAAAATAGGTAGGGATAGGATTCCCATATGGCCTCCTCGATCCCCCAAGTTACATCTTCTCTGTTTTCTTGGCTCCAGATCACCTTAACTAGAGCAATTTCCTTGCCTCACAACTTCTTCACACTTTGATCAGCGATCCTCACAGGCATCACTTCAAAAGTGAGATTATCCTTTAGCTGGATTGCATCGGTTTGATGATATGCGATGGGTCACCAATGTATTTTCTGAGTTGGGATACGTGGAAAACATTATGTAGGTTCGATAGTAAAGGTGGCAAAGCTATTTGGTAAGCTATTGGCCCAACTTTTCTAAGAATTTGGTATGGTCCTATGAACTTAGGGGTAAGCTTACGGGGTTTAAGCACTCTACCAATGCCAGTTGTCGGAACCACCCTCATGAAGACATGATCTCCTTCCTCAAAACTTAGAGGGTTCCTCCTTTTGTCATAGTAGCTCTTCTGCCTACTCTGAGTTGCCTGCAAGTTTTCCCTTATCATTCTTATCTTTTCCGTCGTATGCTGAACCACATCGGGTCCTAATGTCAGATTCTCTCCTGCTTCAAACCAACACAACGGCGTTCTGCACTTTCTGCCGTATAGAGCTTCATATGGGGCGATGCCGATACTCGAATGAAAGTTGTTATTATAGGTGAACTCTATCAGATGTAGATAGTCTGCCCAACTTCCACAATGTTCCAGCACACATGCTCTCATCAAGTCTTCCAAAGATTGGATAGTCCGTTCAGATTGGCCATCCATTTACGGGTGGTAAGCTAAACTCATACTCAATTTGGTACTCAAGGCTCTTTGCAAACCATTCCACAACTTCGAAGTGAAACGTGGATTTCTATCCGAGATGATATTTGTAGGAATACCATGTAGTCGTACAATCTCTTTGATGTATAACTTTGTTAGCCTTTCCAAGGGGTATTTCATATTGATGGGTAGAAAGTGAGCTGTCTTCGTCAAATGATCCACTTTCACCCAAACTGCATCATAACCCTTTTGAGTCTGAGGAAATCCGCTTACAAAATACATTTCAATGCTATCCCATTTCCAAACGGGGATATCCAAAGGTTGTAGTTCTCCTCCGGGTTGCATGTGCTCGATCTTCGCCTTCTGACATGTTAAGCAAAGCGAGACATACTCTGCTACTTCTCTTTTCATACCGGACCACCAGAACATCTTCTTCAAGTATTGATACATCTTGGTAGCTCCAGGATGAATACTTAGTTTGCTATTATGGGCTTCATCCAAGATCGCCATTTTTGACTCGGGGTCTCTTGGCACACAGACTCGGTTTTTGCATTGCAACACTCCATCGGTTCCTTCTTGAAATTTTGGGGCTCTTCCATCAGCCAACAAGGTTCTCTTCTCTTGTAGTTCTCGATCGAAACTTTGCAAGCCTTTCAGTTGTTCCATAAATTCATTTGTTACTGTAAGCATACCTAACATCAAACTCTTAGGTTATACTTGCACCGCAAGGCTTAAATTCCTGAAATCCTCAATCAATTCCATCTCCTTGACCATCATGGTTGATATATGCAGAGACTTTCTACTCAAGGCGTCAGCCACCATATTAGCTTTCCTAGGGTGGTACTGAATATCAAAGTCATAGTCCTTAAGGAATTCGATCCATCGTCTCTGCCTCATGTTCACCTCCTTTTGGTCGAACAAATACTTCAAGCTTTTGTGATCACTGAAGACTTCAAATCTTACTCCATAGAGGTTATGTCTCCAGATCTTGAGAGCAAATTCGATCGCAGCCAATTCCAGGTCGTGCGTCGGATAATTCTGCTCATGTGTCTTTAATTGTCTTGAAGCATAAGCTACCACTTTTTGTTGTTGCATCAACACACAACCTAGTCCTTGTTTAGACGCATCACAGTACATGATGTAGTTTCCCTTCGGTTCTGGTAGAATCAACACAGGTGTTGTATTCAATCTTTTCTTCAATTCTTGAAAGTTCTCTTCACACTTCGTCATCTAGACGAAAGCCTTGTCTTTCCTTGGTAACGTAGCCAGTGGTAATGCCAACTTCGAAAATCCTTCAATAAACTTCCGATAGTATCCCGCTAAACCGATGAAGCTTCTGATCTCCGTTACAGATTTCGGAGAATTCCATTTCATCACCGTTCCTACTTTAGTAGGGTATATATACATCAATTCCTTCACTTGATATCACATGTCCAAAAAAATTCACCGATTCTAACGAAAATTCACACTTTGACAGCTTGGCATGGAGTTGGTTGTCTTTCAAAATCTGCAACACTATCCTCAGATGCTTCGCATGTTCCTCCTGATTCTTCGAATAAATCAGGATATCATCAATAAATACGACCACAAATGTGTCGAGATATGGATGAAAAATCTGATTCATGTAATCCATGAACACTGCAGGAGCATTAGTTACACCAAATGGCATCACAAGATATTCGTAATGACCATAACGCGTTCGAAAAGCAGTCTTCGGAATATCCTCTGACTTCACACATAGTTGGTGGTATCCTGATCGAAGATCGGTCTTTGAAAATTACGGTAGCTCCTCTTAGTTGATCCATTAAGTTGTCGATTCTTGGCAATGGGTACTTGTTCTTGATGGTGACTTTATTCAACTGTCAGTAGTCGGTGCACAACCGCATACTGCCATCCTTCTTCTTCACAAATAGCACCGGAGCACCCCATGGTGAAACACTAGGTCTGACAAACTGTTTCTGTAGTAAGTCTACCAATTGCTTTTTCAACTCCGTTAACTCCAATGGTGCCATCCTGTAGGGATCTATAGAGATCGGTCCAGTTCCAAGAACCAGATCGATAGCAAACTCTATCTCCCGCACTAGCGGCAAACTAAGAATATCATCCGGGAAAACTTCGGAGAAATCTCTAACCACGGGTAGGTTCTGAATCTCTTCTCCACATTTCTTCTCCAATGATGCCAGCATCATAAATACTTGAGCTCCATCCATCTAGAGTTTCTTCATTTGATTGGCGGTGATGCTTTTGGTTTCATAACATGATTCAATGAGGTTCTTAGGATCGCTAAAGATTATGGTTTTGTTAAAGCAGGTCAAGAGAACATGGTTGTTAGACAACCAGACCATCCCTAAGATGATATCTAATTGGGCTAAGGGTAGACATATCAGGTCTAATACAAAGGTTCGTTCATCTAAAGTTATAGGACATCCAGAGCACATAGTTGACACTATGACGAATTCATTAGTGGGTGTGGACACAATTAGATCATAGGGTAAGGATACTATAGGCAATGCTAATCGGTTGACAACATCATTAGATATGAACGAATGAGTCTCACCCGAATCAAACAACACAGACAAAGAAATCTCATTAATATGACATGTACCATGTATGAGGTCCTTATTGCCCTCAATATTCAGCTCCACTCACGGTGAACACCCTTCCTTTAGCCTTAGGTCTTGCCGCTTGAATAGTATTCACTTCTTCCCTTTTCAACTTAGGGCACATCGACTTGATGTGTCCAGGTTGGCTGCAGTGATAGCATACGGGGCAGTTGACACTGAAGTGCTTCCCTTTGCACCTCGAACACTAGGGTGGTGTGTTGTTGTTAGAGTTCCCAACCGGTAAACTCATTTGGTTGCTGGTGTTGATGTTGTTGTCTTGTCGGAAGCCTTTGTTGTCATAAGGCTTGAAATTCATCTACTGGTTCCCTGATGACGACGTATAAGGTTTCTGGTTGCGGTTGAAGGGCTTTCCCCTTCCATGTCCTTGCCCGAAATTTCTTTGGGGACCATAGGAATTTACGGGTGGTACGATACTTTTCAGCGTCGCTCCTTGCCTTCATGCTTTCCTCATACAGCCGACATCGGTTAACCATTGTTGCAAAATATGGTATCTATTGATGTACAAACATTACCTTCAGGTCTTGTCTGAGCCCGTCCTCAAACTTGGCACATTTGGACCTCTCATTCCACACTTGATTGTAGTGTGAGGCATACCTAGCCAACTCTTCAAATTTGGCAGCATACTCCCCAACTATCATGCTTCCTTGCTGCAGACGCATGAACTCCATATCCTTCTGGGTCCTCATATCAGCAGGAAAGTACTGCTGCAGAAATCTCTCCTTGAAAGTTCTCCAGGTGACAACTTCTTGATCATGCTCCATATAACGTCTGGAAAATTCCCACCAGTTCTCAGCTTCCTTAGTCAGCATATAGGTCGCATAGGTGACCTTCTGCTCTTTAGTGCGCATAAGTGCCTGAAAGATCCTTTCCAACTCCTAGATCCAATCATTTGCAGCATCTAGGGATCACAGACTGAATAGATGGCGCAGTAGGCGCGAATCTCCAAGCAGACAAGGTGAATGAAGCCTCCAAGTTTGCATGCTGAGAAGGGAAGTGCGTCATAGAGCCGTCACAAACCATCTCTAGGTCTAAGGCACAAGGGCATGTATAGGTATATCTATGTCCATCACTACTCCATGTCCCCTCCTAGGACATTGAGAATCGGTAGCTTCGAATCCTCGCCATACGGTCCATCTGAACAAGAACGCGAACCGAGAACAAGTAGAAAGAAATGGAAAGGAGAGAGAGTAAGCCATCTAATGAATATAATTCATTGACGGCATGGAATTACACAGAATATCACATCCAGAGCGACACGCATAATATACACAATATAGATCACAAACATAATGCACAATAATGAATGCGGTTATAACTCAGATCATGGGGATTAATATCCACGATCTCCATGTATGAATGTTATGCTTATTTCATCCATCCTTACACCAATATCCTCCCAATATACTATTTGGAAATAATCAAGAGTACAGTTCCCATAACAAGCCGATTTCATCGCACCAAAAATTATTCCTCGCAAGGAAATATATATATATATATATATATGATCGATCGGTTCCGAAGAACTGTCCATTTCAGGATGGTGTCGCATCAAACACTTTCTGGACATCCCTCTCATTGATCCTGATTGCAAAGAGGGGTTGTCAGAGATCATCTAGTTTGCGCTATGAGAACTGTCCAATCCAACAGAATACCTCATCTAGAAATACAGGGGACTCATCTCACCTAGACTCTCCCTCAAGACATTGCTGATGAATCACCGCCATCGTCGTCCCTCTCAACATCACGGGGCTCGTTCGTCTCCCATAAATTTCCTCTCCACTACTTCGTTATTTATAATGAATATGCACACTAACCAAAGTTAGCCGATTAAATTTTTTAATTAGTCTTTTAAAATGATCGGCCCATCCTAAGACATCTCCCAAAGGAATGCTTCTTGTGAGACTCGATCTTA
>NC_032010.1:13032215-13045609 GCF_001865875.1 Lupinus angustifolius | reverse complement strand
CATGTAATCCTTTTTAGGCATAGCCTTGCTCATGACATCCTCGTCAGAATCCTTGTCCACATAAGGCGCAAGAAACAAAAGTAACAATATAAGTCTGTCGATTTGGGCACCGCACTCAATCCTCTGAGCCACGATCTTTCCCAAGTGTAAATACACTTCACACCCAAGCTAGGGCTATTTCCGAAGCAAAAAATTAATCAGAAACAATCACAACTTATGTTTGTCTTTCGCCCAAGCGAGAGACTGACGCTCAAGCGACCAATTCATCAAAACAAACTCAATTTCCTACATGGTTCTCGCTCGAGCGAGCGAGGGGACTTTCGCTCAAGCTAAAAATCCATCAAAAACTGGCCAAAAAACATGTCTGGTCTTTGCCCGGGCAAAATACGGTCGCTCAGGCGCCAAAAACACCCAAAACGGGCCCTCTGGCCCTCGCTTTCCTACTCACTCCTAGATAAAAACATCATTTTAATCCAATCTAAGACATCCGAGACTTTCATCCATCTGGTAGAAGATTCATAATCCCGAACCACCCTTTATCCTCGAAAGTCTCGTTCGCGATCCCTATCGTGTTCATGATCATTTCAACACCTTTTCACAAGGATTGATCCCATGATCAAAACGACATTTCGATTTAAAATATTTCTTTTATTTCAAAATCATCATCTTTCATCAACATAAATAACATGCATATATTCAAAACACTAAAATAGCCACATGAACAACAAGATTTCATGGTTTCCAAAACAACAATTTCTAGATTCACGAAAACTCATGTTTCACGTTCTTGCGTATAACAAGAGATAGGAAGGTTTTTTAGAAATTTTGTACTGTTAAAAATGTTCATAACAGACGCATAAACATCATACTCGAATATCAAAAACAATGACCGGCTAGATTTTCTAAAAGATTAAGAACAAAAGGGATGAGATTTACCTTGAAGTTCTTGAGAGCCATATGAAGAAGAATGTGGAATGAAATGTCAAGGGTGCTCTAGGTTAAATGGTCCTTTTTACAGGAAACGAATTAGCCTTAGAGACGCGAGCCAAAGGTTTCAAGAGTAAAGGACTATTTTAAAGGGGTTAAATCAGATTTAAGGCGAATTGAATCTAATATATTGAGGCAAACTAAGGGTTTCCAAGATTAATGGTGCAATGGGTAAGTGAATGGTTTAAGGAATTTAGTATAAAGATGAGTAGTTTCGCTTGCTTGTCACGCAAGTTTCACTTGGGAAAATGAGGTGACTTTTTCGGCGAATCATTCGTGATGAGACCATGTCCAAGTATTGTCGGCTAATACTTGGTTGGATATTAAAATCTTCCGATTATGGTCAGAATTTCGAAATGTCGAATTCGGAGTGGAAAAATATTTGGAAATGCGTTTTGGGTAAACTTGATATCTATCCTGACTCGAAATAATATTTTGAAGCTAAAGGAGCAATCGGAATTCGATTCCGAGCTACGGAACTCAAAACACGTTTTTGGGCCGAATTCGTGCGAATTTGGGCCCGACAGCAGTCCAAAAACTTTTCGTCTCAGAAGATTACGGAAACTTACCACAAGATATGAATTCACAAAACAAGACTAACACTCAACTATGGTTTAGCCTAATTCATTACCGATTAATTTCTAAAATTAATATTTGTTAAAAATAAATAATTAATAAAATATATGAAATTTTCACGGTGTTACAATTTCTGCAATTAGCCAATATTTATACAAAATCGATTTTGCCTCTAAAAACGTTTTTTCAGTTATGCAGTTGAAAACAACAGAAAACACTCACGTTAATCGATTAAGCCATGGGGTTAATCGATTAACCAATGTATTTTTAATACATGATTAAATGATAAACTACTTATATGTTATATGCTCATACAATACATGATTTCCAAAATATAATACATTTAATGCACAAAATCAATGTATTCAAATGCATGAACCTAATTATCAGATATTTCTAGATGATGTCTCATTTTAGTGGATTAATTACTTTATTAAGTCTTGCGAGACTCACACCTAGGTTTATCTAACCTAGACTCAATATCTATAGCAAGCATCTTAGACTTCTAAAAAGATAATAAAGAATGATAACTTAAGTCTAATAAGACACCACTTGAGCCATCGGCATGTTGATTGTTGAGACGTATTCAAGCTTTAATTAACTCATTGTCTTCATCAAAACATTGGCAAAACTTCTCATATGTTATGCACAACTTATATACATGTTCTAGCAATTATATTATGTCTAATATACATATATAACATGTATGATAGATGCATGAACATACAATTAACTAGATGATATTTCTCATGGATATGATATGACAATTAAGATGGCACCTAGGTTCACCTCACCTATACTCACTTACTACGACACACATCCTAGACTACTTAGAATAACGACTCTAATTATATCCTAGTCTAGATTTGACCAAATGAGCATAAGGCATGTTGATTGTTGAGTCATCCTCAAGATTTAATAGAACCTTGTCTTCATCAAAACATAGGCAAAGTATTGCTAGTGTTATCCTTGACACTTTGCACTTTCAGTTTGTTGTTATTAATCTATTTATTTCTTCATCTTGTCTCGTCCTTATTATCTTATCTCTTCATTTGTAGTTTGACTCTCCCTTGAAACATCTTGGTAGATTAGTTTTATGTGTCTCTGTCCATCTCTTATTAAAATCTTCAATTTTATTCTCCTTTGCACAACACATGAATTTGATTTTATATTAAAATATTTACATGTTTAATATATGTATATGAATTGAAAGAGTTGATGGAAAGACTAAACTATACATCTTATATTTGTGACAACTCTTCAAAGAAGAGTCTACTTTTGTCAAATAAATTTCGAATTTCAAAAGTCATTTCTTTTCCTCACGTTATACAATAATATGTCTTCTATAATTAATAGAAAAATAATATGATTTGAAATGTTAGGAAATTAATAATAAAAATGAGAATAAGAAGAGGTCATGAGTTACCTGGAGTTTTGGACCTTTAATATAAAGAAAGAGAAGAAACAATAATGATAATAATTAAGATTAAGATGATTGGTAAAAATTGATTAGAAGATTTCCTTACGATACCTCATCTATTTCTTGGTATAAACCATATTGTTGAATTTTGAATGAATCAATTTATTCCTTCTTTAATTGATTAATTGTGTGTCTAATGCTTCCACGAAATTATGAATTTCTTGATATGATTTGAATTTATTTACTTTAAATTGCGAAATTATGGTTTAACATATAACCTTCAATCAAATTTTATATATTACAATCATTTATGAATTGATTTTTTGAAATTTATGATTATTCGTTCAAATTCCAATCTTTTATTTTCTACCATTGATTTTTTGGAATTCATTGAGGAATCAATTAACTCCAATTTGTTTGAGATAGTCAATTTGCCAAGCAATTAGAAATTACTATTTTAGTCGTTTAGTGAATTCAACAATTAACATTAAATATTCAATTATTAATGTTTGTTTTACATTATTTATTTGGACTCAAGGAAAATAAATTTCATAGCTATTCTGCTACATTTATTTTTACCTTATATTCTTAATTGTTTTTTATATAATAGAATCACAACAATCTATTACCTATATTTGATTTGGCTATATATGAATTGAATAAACCAGTGAAATTACAAAATTAAACACGTTGAAAGAGGTTTTTTTTTTTTCAAAAGTCATTTTCAATCTTCTTTTCAAGAGTAACGAATATTTAATTTATGTTTGTTTGAATTCTTTCTAAACTATATTGTTGAATTTTGATTTTTTATAATAGAGCCTCTAAAAAACATTTATGTCAAATATCACAATAACTATTATTTAAGATATCCAAAATTTTAAGTTAAGCTTAGAAGAGAGAAGTTGGAGAAAAAATGAGCATGTGAGAATTAAGTGTTAATTTAGTTTTGTCATCAATGCTATTCAAATTCCAGAACTTGATATGATTATATTCATATTTAAAAATCAAATGAATATTAGAAGTTTAGAGCTGAAACATAATCATATCTATTTCATAATTATGTAAAAGGTAAGAGATTCAACATTATAAAAATCATCAAATATTCATTGTGTTACACATAGTTTCAAATGAGAAAAAATAGAGATAAAAACAATATAATACTAAAAATAAATATAAATAGAGAATAACTCAAGATATTACATCTTTTTTACGTAGTTTAAATATAATTACGATTTAGTTTTTATGCATTATCAATATAAAGTTTTTCCCAATAACACCTAATTGTACAAGATTCTATAAATGACTTTTAAAGTAATTATTATGAAAGCAAAAAAATAATAATCGGTCAATATATAATTTATTAATGTTATAAAATATATGTACATTATTTATGCATTATGCAAAAACAAAGATTTTGAACATGATATTATTTATGTCGTTAAGATTTGTCACTTTAAATTATTGATTTATAGTTATTTTATGTGTTTATAATGTCACTATTTTGACTCACATGACTACTATTTGTTTCAACTCATAATTAAACTAATACATGTCTTTTTTAACTAAAAATTTGATATTTTCATGTAAATATAAATATTAAATATATTTTTTAATATCAGAAAGAAGCGACCCGTGCAAGTGCACGAGTATACTACTAGTTTATTATTATAAATTAATAGTAACATATATAAAAGTTATATAGATATATAATGACTTTAAAAGTAAATATGTCTAAAATAATAAATAAGAAAATGATGTAAGATGGAATTATAAATGATTAGTGAAGATAAAATTTGGCAAAAAAAATTACACATTCTAATTACCATTTTCCTTTCAAATAATAAATATATTGAGATTGAGTGTAACTAGTATAACTTAAATTAAAAGTAAACGGGTCCTTCCTCATAACTGGTGGAACTTTATTCGCAACAAAAACACATACAAATAAGTAAAACTTGAATAAATAACTAAAATTGTGTTATAAAATAAGCTAACAAATATAACTAACATAATTATAAACATAATTACAAGTAAGATAAAAGCACCATATTTTTCCTCACAAAACAATGTTGTTTTGTGATTTTATAAAAAATTGATTGAACTCACTAAGGTAATCTGGTTCAACCAACTAAGTCACTAATTTTATGTTTAAATTGATAAAAAAAATTCAATTTTAGTGCATGACCGGTAGAATGAGAATTTGTAGCTAAGTTTAATAACTACAGTAATTTTAATAACAACTTTATTCTTATCTCAAAAATAGCTTGGTGGCAACCACCTTCATTTCCCAATAAAATGTATAGTATTGAGCGCAATTTAGCTTGCTGATAAATAGCCATTGTATTCTTTCCTGTTTTGATATGATAAATGATAATTCTAATAGCATGAAGCATTCTACTAGCTTATGACAAATTTCCCATACATTGGCCTAAATTAAATTATTAATCTATTTTAGCTTACTTAGAATCACTATTATTTCTCCTTACCAAACATAGCTAACTATGGAATTTAGGGTAGGTTGTTTAGAATTGAGAATCATCATTCGATTAAACAAAATTAACTTTTTTTGTACTAAATAAAATTACTTTTTTTTACTTTTGGCTTCTCCGTTGGTCATAAAAGGGAAATGCTTCGTTCTAGAATTAATTAAACAAAATTAATTTGTTCCAGAATGAAGCATTTCCCTTTTATGACCGACGGAGAAGCCAAAAGTAAAATTTCAAATCCACAATGGGGCCTCATTACCAAAAAATTCCTAACCCGTAAATCTTATTTGTTACTTGAATACAAGGGAAAGTCATAATTGCCATTATAAAAGAGTCACTTCTTATTTTATTTTTTAAAATTATAAATCATCCACATATCATATCCATTATTTCAAAAAATGTATCACTCGTTGTATCACTTCCTCTGATTAATAGAAAAATATATTTATTAATTAATTAATTTTCTGACCAATCATAATATACAACACATTGAGTGACATACTTTTGAGAGAGAAAATATACTTTATTTATTGACCAATATCACTAATTTGAATTTAACCAAACATGATCATAATTAAAGATAAACTCTCCTCTAGAAATTTGGAACAAAAATCTTTTATATTTGCTAATATGTAATGATATTTTTAATATCAATGAGAAACATCCAACTCATAAATAAGTTACTAGAATTTAAAAAAAAATATGTTTCTCATTGATGGCATGACAAAAAAGTGATTCAAATTAACGAGGATAGAAGATTTTTGTTTTTCCGTGTATAAGAAGGGTTGTCAGTATCTAGGTTACTTGTTGCATCCAAACTATGACCAACCTTGGAGGGTTTTGGAGCACGTGTTGCTTGGTTGAACCAGACAATTGTTAATTGTTAGTGCTTGATCACCTTGCGTGGATAAGTGATGCATAGAGAGAAGTAGAAACAATATATTTTGCTTCTTTTGTGGGTAACTTCTCCTATTTAGAGTGTTGGATTTCAAGTGGATATATCGTCACTGTGTATGACGTGTTCTTGTCCTTTTTGTCAATCTTAGACTATGTTGTGAACTTGAACCGCATTACCGCATGAGTAATGTGACATGTCAACAGTTAGGTGACATGACCTTACATTTGGCATGAAGAAAGGTTTTTTGGTGCGGCAAATATTGACCTATCCTCTCTTGTCATGAATCCGCTCTTGTCATGTCATCCTATCATGTCATCCTTTCCCTGAGAATGATCGATAATCATAGGTTGGATTATATATGCCCGAGGATGAGCTTTTCTAATTTTGATTTTATTTTAAACCATGACCACAAGGAAATGAATTCTTTATAAAGTATTTCATTTTGATAACTCCATCCCCTCTCTTCTCCAACAATCCCAAAATGGAAGAGTAAGTATCAAATGCAAAAACCAATTACTAGAAAAAAATACTTCAAACAATGATGATGGAAATCTTCTATCTTTTATTAAGAACAAGTATGGTATAAGTTTCATAAAAAAAGGAGCTGAAAAACAAATAGGATCTGAATTTAGTATTGATGTAAAGCTCATCAACTGTAACATCTGGATCAACCTTTCTACCCCACACCTAACAAAAAGTTAAACCAAATGCTCAATCCAGAAACATTGAGCCAATAGCCCAATATAAATTGATAATATGAAAAAGGTACATTAAAAAAGATAGCTTAATAGAAGTTTCTAAGACCCAAAATAGCAAAAGCCTCAGCCATGAGTATTAACAGCCTCCCACAATAAATTCTTAGGGTCAGGGTTAGTTAGGTCCCTGGCTTGTAGGGCAGCAGTCCTAAGAGTCCTAATAGTCCACTGATTGGCCTCCCAGAAAGACAAACTCCTATAAGGTAAATTATGCTTCTTGCATAGATCTATCACTAATGGGGAAATTTTCCTCAATTGGCACCTTGGAAGCCTCGGAAACAAATGATGCTCAAGCTGGAATTGTAAACCACCAAAGAACCAATCCATCCAAGTGGAGCAAGAAATATCCAATGTTCCACTTGTCTGCTTCTCAAACCAATCATTGCCACTAGGTGCACCAACATAAACATTTGCAGCAAAATGGTTCAAACAAAATTGAACATGTTGAATTGAACAAACTGTGAAGCTCGCAAGCACAAACATGACCCTTTCAGGCCAATTTGGGAGGCATGAAACAAGGAGAGGGAACCAAGTCCAAAACACAAGGATTCCCATGATGTTCATAGCTCTATCCGGCACGCTACGCCGCGAAAACAGCAGTAGAAATGTTTGTAGATATAAGTTAACCCTGGCAACAATCATAACAGGATAGAAACTCCAGTGCTGATAACTGATCAAGAACCTGGCTAAAAAATCAAACTTTAACACCCTGCCATAGAATCTAGATGTGATTGATTTGAAGAAACTTGAAGAGACTGCGAAAACCGGCATGTGTTGGAGATCAGGGTCATAATCAAGACTATTGCAGGCAATGTGATGAGCATTGTGAGTCCATTTCCACCAAGCAATGCTTATCCCAGTCAAACAATTCCCAGAAATTAATTGTGCTAGTTTGTTGAACCCAGAATTTGTCATAACAACATAGTGACCTGAATCATGACCCACATAAGCACTTTGCATCCAAAGCAAACCCAACAACATACCAGACCCCAAATGTGCCCACACAGAGGTACATCTTAAAACACCATAAAGAACAATAAGGAACATGGCTGCAACAGAAGCTAGAGTGCAAAAAGTGACATGTTCCTTTTTATCAAAAAGGCCTAATTTTGAGAACTCAGATGCTAGTTTCCTATAATCTTTGGATACCTCAGAGACCTTGAAATCTTTGAGATAATAGCCAGTGAAGAAACTATCAAGATATTTCCATGCAGTACCAGGATGGTATGCAATGAATGAATCTGTTAGATCCTGGCCAGCAAGGTTCAAGATTAGAACTTCACCACCAGGGTGCACTTTAGACCAATCTGTGACATTATACACCTTACCTTGGATTGAGATCCATAAATCTTCTGGCTTATTGTGATGTTGAAGCTCCTCAGAAGTTATGTATTTTCTCTTCTCACCCTCCATGAAAGAAGACAAATCAAGCACAATGATGAATAACAGGAGAAAAATATAACAATGAGAATTTATAGATAGAGATTGGGTGGTGGTATATAATTCTGTAACACAAGAAAATGCAAACAAAGGAATACTCTTAATGGGGTTGTTCTTGAAGAAGACAAAGACAACCCCAAAGGTTTTTTCTTTTGATTTTGATCAAGTGGAAGGATCTAATACCCTTTTCAGTTTTCAATCTCTATCTCTTTTTCTGAGTTTAACTCATCCTCGTATCTACTTATAATGTTTTTAATGTAGGGTGTTTGAATGTTTTTTAATGTTGCCTCTATGTAACGTTACAGCGCTCACAGAAAACATGTTTAACTTTTTTAAAAGTGTAATAATTATATACCATTAATTTAAAGATTTATATATATATTCATTCCATTATTTATTATTTATTTGATTACTTTTTATAAAGAGTATTAAATATAAATGATAGATAATGAAATAATAGTATATAAAATACATGTATTATCGATACATACATTTTTTTTACTTTTTTAACTTAATATTTTAATAAAATTGTCGATCATGAAAAGCCACCCTGTTAAGTTATGAAAAGGCAATCTGTTAAGTTATGAAAAGTTATCATGTTAAGTATCCAAAGGCCTGGCTGGTTGTGTAACTTACATGTACACGTTCCCATTGAGTGTGACTCCATGCTTTTGCTTTTACAGGTGCATTATTCATTGGATTTGTGGTCCCCACTTTCTTGAGGGAAAGTTTCTTGAACTTTAAAATAAGACACCAAACTAGATAGCTCATCTGCTCTAGAAACAACCTCCCCTAAAACTGAGAAGTACCATTTCTTCTTTTTTCATGCTTATTTGTTTTTCTAATATTATTTTATAATTTAGGTTTTATAGTCTATCCCACATTTTATATTTTATGATAAATATAGCATAATATTAAGAATAATAACTTATTTATTTATTAATAAATTAAAAGTTGTTATAACTTGTTATAAATATTAGAAATCAATTATAAATAAAAAATATAATTTTGGGACGTATATGCAATCGGTGGAATTTTCGTTCAAAGAAGACAAGTTAGGTTCTTCGATTTATTTATTTATTTTCGTTCCTGCAAAATTTTAATTTTTTGTAATGATTCTGGATTTTTTTATGCTTATAGATATTTTGATGTTTTTGGAAATGTTTGTGCTTGTATTTATTCTTGGATTATATATTTTCATTGTTCTTCTCTCCTCAACAAAGAGTGTTCTTATTTAGCCACTTTTATTCGTATTTAAGAACAAAACACAAGGATTAAGAACATCACAATAATAATAAAATAAGAATGTTCTTATTCTATTAAGAACAATCAGTGTGTTCTTAACAAATCAAACTTCACAATATAATATAAAATATTAATTATATTTCTATGATTCATTTTTAATTAAATAAAACTTTTTAATTGAATAAGTATACAAAGTAGTATAAGAATAGAGACGTAGATTCCCGTCCTCTAAAACACCTTTATGAGCCTTCCTTGGGCTAAAAATAGAGTTATTATTAGGCATAATTATATATCTTAATATACCAGCAAGTTTTTTTTGGTACTATATCCTTAGGAATGATAATAAAAACCAAATTTATGAGTACCTATCTAAAACTATCCTGAATTTAATGGGTTAAACCTATTGTTATTAAGTTTGGTTTGAGTTCAGGTTTTACCCATTGTTAATTTTCGGATTTAATATAAGTTGTTCTCTACCCCAAACTCATCTCAGTTAATAAATTGAATAAATGAATATATTGATGTTATGAAAAAGCAATAGAACAGACAATATATATAAGCAATGGTTTCTGCCATTTGGAATAATACCAGCCTTCCAACAACTCAAATTGCAATATGTTGTAATCAGTACTCTCGGTTCTGCACAAAATTAAACATACCCTTAGTAAGGGCAACAATTATTGAATTAATTTTGGGGTTTCTCGTCGGGTTCGAGTTACTCGAAATCCAACGAATTCGAGTATAGTATTATTAATTATAACCCCCATTAAATTTGGGTTCGGATTTTGGATTTCAAGTTTAAGGTTGAATAAGTATAAACGCAACTCGATCCGTCTCGTTGTCATTACTATATATACCACCAAGTATTTTTTGGTACCGAGTTTAACCCATGAACCACTATTTCTATCTGTCTAATATTATACAACTAAACTGATGAAAAGAAGAAAATATTTGTCAAAACTGATTATTCGTATAAAAAGTTTCATATTTTAAAAAGTAGCAGATCAAAGAATTGAACCAGTGAGCCCCAGCCTATGAAGCACGGATTCGTCAAATACTCTCACGTGTCGGTATCTGACACGTATCCGACACGGATACGCTCAGATTCGCGAAAGATATGTATCCATAGAGTATCCAAAAATTAAAAAATAAAATTAAATAAATAAATATTAAGACACGTATTCGATTCGTTTTCAATAAAATATAGGATATATGGATTCGTTTTCAGTAAAGTATAAGATATATAGATTCGTTTCTAATAAAACAGGATAAAATAGTTTCGTTTCCAATAAAACATGATAACATAGATTCGTTTTCATTAAAATAGGATAAAATATATTTGTTATGGAGGGCAATGATTTTAGGATAGATTCGTTTTCATTAAAATAGAATAAGATAGATTTGTTATGAAGGGTAGTGATTTTAAATTTCCATATTTTTTACTTTGGATATTTTGATTTACACTTATAATTTCATCATATTTTATGTGTTTTTATTATTTTATACGCGTATCCCTGAACGTATCATATCCTGTATTTTGGAAAAAACATGTGTCGACGTATCGGATACGTATCGTATCCGACACATGTATCAGTATCCGTGCTTCATAGGCCCCAACAACTGCACTTGAAATAATTTAATTATATATTACAAATAATAATATTTATGTGTCTAAAATTATTTTATTTATTATTACATATCTAAATTAATTGTATATGATTTAATTATTGAATCACTATATTAATATCCTAACATATTTGTTACCCAATGCCACATTAATAACAGGATAAATAAAACTCATTTTAATAATCTTTCCATGGGAGATGTTTGTGAGATGAATAATGATAAAATTTCATTTACACTTAATAATACTCGAGACATAATTTGACTAATCATATGATATAATTTAATCCTAAAATCGCATCTCCTACTTCTCTAAAAGATTTGCATCCTATTAGTCTGTGTAATGTGGCTTATAAGGTGGTTACAAAGGTTCTGGTTAGTAGATTACGTCCTTATCTGAGTGATCTTATTGGACCTTTGCAGAGTAGCTTTATTCTAGGTCAGGGGACTGCTGATAATATCATTCTTGCTCAGGAAGTTATGCATTATATTCATAAATCCAAGCAGAAAAAAGGTGTTTTGGCTTTTAACGTTGATTTGGAAAAGGCTTATGATAGGGTCAATTGGGACTTCCTTGAGCACACGCTGGCTGACTTTGGCATTCCTGCTTCTATTGTGAAGATGGTCATGTGGTGTGTTAGAAATGACAGTATGTCTCTTCTTTGGAATGGCTCTCGCTTGAACACATTCACCCCAACTAGGGGCCTACGACAAGGTGATCCTATGTCCCCTTACTTGTTTGTTCTGTGTATGGAGAAGTTATCTCTTTTAATTCAGCAAAAGGTTGATTTGGGTTTGTGGCAACCGATCAAACTTTCAAGATGTGGCCCCCCAATATCCCATCTTTTGTTTGCAGATGATGTCCTTCTCTTTTGTAAAGCTACTAATACTCAGGTGAATTTGCTTTCCTCTATGCTTGATGACTTTTGTCAGGCCTCTGGTATGAAAAATACTGTTGAGAAGTCGAAGTTTATTTGCTCCAAATTTGTTTCCAGCGTCAGGAAGCGTAGTTTCATGTCTATTTGTCTATTGGTTCAGGGCAGGGTTCGGTGTGCTATCTTTAACCCACTTATTGAGAAGATCCAGAGGCGCATGAGTTCGTGGAAATCTAATCTTCTTAATAAGGCATGCAGACTATGTCTTGCTAAATCTGTTACAACCGCTGTCCCTATTTATATCATGCAAAGCATGTGGCTTCCTCAGAATGTTTGTCATGAAATGGATAAGATGACTAGGAATTTTATTTGGGGTGGAGATCCTAATAATAGGAGTCTGAATTTGGTGAATTAGAAGATTATTACCAGAAATAAAAAAGATGGTGGTTTGGGAATTCGTGATACTCGCACAGCTAATGTCTCTCTGCTTGGTAAGTTGGCTTGGGATTTGCTCCAAGGAAGTAACAAGATTTGGTGTAAGGTCCTTAAAGAGAAGTATCTTACTGATGGTTGTCTATTTTTTGCTACTAACAAGTACTCTTCGTCTCCTGTCTAGAAGGGTATTGTTAAAGCAACTAATATGTTGAGAAGCGGTTTCAGACTTCATCTTGGCGATGGTGATCTTTCGCTTTGGTATGATAATTGGTCAGGTTTGGGTTTGCTTTGCTCTATGGTTGTCTATGTCCATATTTCCGATACTCAGCTGACTGTGAAGGATCTTTGGAAAGACTCTACTTGGGATTTCAATTTGCTCTACACTCTAATTCATGTTCATGTGAAAGAGGCTATTGTGCAACTTATCATACCATCTTCCTATGGTCCTAATAACGCTTGGTCTTTGGATGATAGTGAAAGTGCGCAAGTCAAGAGGAGCACTTTGGAAAGATTTCTCACTATGTGTTTTGGTTTTGATGAGGACAACTTGTGTTTATAAGAGCTTGAAGATCATCAACAAATCAACGTGCTTAAGTCTCAAGATTGGTATTAGACTTAGACTAGTAATTAGTTTAGGTTGAGTCTAAGGCTTAG
>NC_032010.1:13031419-13032115 GCF_001865875.1 Lupinus angustifolius | reverse complement strand
ATTACTCTATGTTTTTGTTGTAAAAAGTGTTGTAACTTTGGGAATCTCAAGGTGTCTTACCACCAACGAGATTGTGTTGTATCTTCATTAGCTTAGAGATCTTGATAGATAGAATAGGTTCTTGGCTGGGGCTACACCGCAAGAAAGGTTTTCTTGGGCAGTAGGAAGGGAGTCAAACCAAGGGATAAGGTTCTTTAGTTTTAAGAAAGAGTCTAAGTGTTGTAATTGGAAGAATTGCTTGTAAAACGCTATTTCAATTATAGTGAAGAAAAATCTCCTAGATCAGCCAGGAGGCATGGATGTAGTTTGCAAGTGGACACGCAAACGAACCAGGATAAAAACCTTGTTGCAGGCTTTTTCTTTCCCTCTCTCTCTTTATTGCTTTAATCGATTACTTCGTATAGTTGTTTTTAATTGTAATATTATGTTTCTATACTATATTGTTGTAACTCTGATATATTTGTTAGCTCTGTATATTTGCTTCAATCTCGGTTGATTGTTATGCAAGAAACCGAATCTGTTTGTGTAATCTGAGCTATTTTAATCGATTAAGTTGATTGCGTTAATCGATTATTCTATGTCTGTTAATCGATTAATCTGGGGTTATTTCAGCATTATTTGTTGTTTTTTAAAAGCGGATACTCTGACCTCTACACCTATTCAACCCCCCCATTCTAGGTGTATTTTAGCCACTGA
>NC_032010.1:13030771-13031319 GCF_001865875.1 Lupinus angustifolius | reverse complement strand
AAGATAAAGATGATGATGAATCTGACTCCGATCTGGATGATGAAACAATGGATCTCCTTGTTCGAAAATTCAGAAAATTCATAAAAATAAAAGGAGGATTCAAAAAGTCATTGACTCGGATATTAGGGAATCCGTAGTCAACGACCCTTTCGTTCCATAGCATCTAGTGGACGATGAACCTAACGACAAGCCTAAAAATATATGGACTGATGATGAGCGCAAGAGGGTTCAGCATAACCTACGCGCCAAAAATATCATCACATCGGCCCTATCCTACGATGAGTTCTTTAGGGTCTCGCAGTGCCAAAATGCAAAAGAAATGTGGGACACTTTACAAGTGACTCACGAAGGCACTAGCGAAGTCAAGCGCGCTAGATTAAATGCACTGACCCACGAGTATGAGCTATTTCGCATGTTACCTAGCGAATCAATCAGTGATATGCAAAAGCGATTTACTCATATCGTAAATCATTTAGTTGCTCTAGATAAATCTTTTGTCAGAGGTGAATTAACTAATAAAGTTTTACGTTGTCTTGACAGGAAATGGC
>NC_032010.1:13030441-13030671 GCF_001865875.1 Lupinus angustifolius | reverse complement strand
GCTGTGTGGAAAACCAAGAAAGCTCACCCAATCGACAAAGTAATAGGTGACATATCTATGGGGGTGGTAACCCGTAGTTCCATACGAAATGTTTGTAACTTTGTAGCTTTTGTATCTCAGATTGAGCCTAAGACCATTGATGAGGCCATTGAGGATGTACACTGGGGTATACCTATGTAAGAAGAGATAAACCAGTTCGAACGTAACAATGTTTGGGACTTGGTCCCTAA
>NC_032010.1:13029708-13030341 GCF_001865875.1 Lupinus angustifolius | reverse complement strand
ATTATGAATTTCAAATGGACGTAAAAAGCGCCTTCTTGAATGGCTACATTCAAGAAGAAGTTTATGTTAACCAACCGCATGGATTTGAAAATTTTAAATATCTGAACCATGCTTATAAACTTAAAAAGGCACTCTATGGTCTTAAGCAAGCTCCTAGAGCTTGGTATGATATACTAAGTACCTTTCTTTTGGAAAAAGGGTTCAAAAGAGGCTTGGTTGACACAACGCTTTTTATTCGAAAATCAGAAAATCATGTATTACTTGTACAAATCTATGTGGATGACATAATATTTGGATCTACTAATGATATTCTTTGTAAAGAGTTTTCTGAGATGATGCAGGGAGAGTTCGAAATGTCTATGATGGGAGAACTCACATTCTTTCTGGGACTTCAAATAAAGCAGCTAGAAAGTGGGATATTCATTCATCGCGGTCAGAGTATCCGCTTTTTCGAAAATAACAAATTATTCAAAAATAACCCCAGATTAATCCATTAACAGAACACACATAATCGATTAACGTAATCACTTTAATCGATTAAATCAGCTCAGAAATTACAAACAGATTCGGTTTCTTGCACAACAATTAACCGAGATTTAAACGAATATACAAAGCTTACAAAATATCAGAATT
>NC_032010.1:13029243-13029608 GCF_001865875.1 Lupinus angustifolius | reverse complement strand
AACTCACATTCTTTCTGGGGCTTCAAATAAAACAGTTAGAAAGTGGGATATTCATTCATCAGGCAAAATATTGCAAAGAGCTACTTAAGAAATTTGACATGGATAAGTCTAAGGAAGCCTCCACTCCTATGGCATCTGCATGCTACCTAGATAAGGACGAAAAAGGAAAAGCAATAGAGGTAACAAATATCGTGGTATAATTGGGTCATTACTTTACTTAACTACAAGTCGACCTGATATCATGTTTAGTGTATGCATGTGTGCGAGATTTCAGTCTTTACCTAAGGAATCACATTATGTAACTGTTAAAAGAATCATGAGATATTTAAAAGGAACAACTAACATGGGATTATGGTATCCTCGGG
>NC_032010.1:13028235-13029143 GCF_001865875.1 Lupinus angustifolius | reverse complement strand
AGATCCCCATTAAATGCGATAATACAAGTGCCATAAACCTATCCAAGAATCCCGTTTTGCATTCTAGAACCAAGCATATAGAAATTAGACATCATTTCTTACGTGATCATGTACGAAAAGGTGATTGTGTTCTTGAATTTGTTGAAACTTCTAAACAGTTAGCAGATATTTTCACCAAGCCCCTTCCACGAGATACTTTCTATGTTCTAAGGAGAGAACTTGGAATTCTTGATGAACAATATCTTGATTAAAACTTTTTAGATGTTTGGTTTATGTCTTGCCTCTATATGTTTACCAGCCTCTTGATTTAAATGAAATTTTTTGAAATGCAAAATTATGTCTCATGATAACTTCTTTTTGTGATTATATATGTTTAGATTAATCCGTTAGAATGCATGCATAAGTCCCAAAGAGCTGAAACTGTACTGCTAGCTAAAAACCATTTTTTTCGTGTTTAATCGATTAAACATTTAGTGTTAATCGATTACCTGGGCATCAGTTTCTGAAAAATCATTTTTACATGATTTTAATCGATTAACCATGCCCGTTAATCGATTAAAACATGCAGGTTAAGTGCAGACAGCACTTCGGTTTCACGCTTTTTCAGCATTTTTTTCCATCTCTTCTTGCTTTTGAGTCTGTGAAATTGTAACACAAATGACCCAAGTGCATTAAGCTAGATAAACCTCACCCCTAACCCTCTCAAACCCCCTAGAAATCTCAAATTTCATCCATATTCCACTACATTCCCGTTTTCCCCAAATCAAAACCCTAGGTTAGGTTTGCCACACTCCTTCTCTGCTCGGTCCAACATCAATTCGGATTCTACATAAAAATGGAGCAAGGTGGCCCAAAAAGATTCAAAACTCCTGCCAATCGTGGAAGAAGACAGGAAGCTGGCTCATCCT
>NC_032010.1:13026826-13028135 GCF_001865875.1 Lupinus angustifolius | reverse complement strand
TTTTGACATTATCAAAAAGATAACCCAGGTCAAAAGTAGGCAGAGATATGTAGTTAAACATAAAACAAAGTTAATGAATTAATTTTGGGATTTAACTATTAACCTGTTTCATTTTCGTCGGCTTGAACAATGTGTTTGTTTAGACATTTAAAATAACTAAGAGGTAAGGAGAACGACATACAAGAATAACCATATCAATGAGCATGATAAGCAATGTAGTGCAATAACTAGCTTAAATCATGCACCATAAACATCTCATATGATCAAGATCCATTCACACAACCAAATATTTTGACATAATTAAGCACAAAACTAATAACATAGCATAAAGAGTAAAAGTATTCAGCAACCATTACAAACCATAATATGTCAAGCAGAGACAAATAAAGATGCACAAATAAGTCTGGAAATAGTAACAACATCTGAATCCATAATAGTGCAATAATGAATAAATAAACCTAAGGGTAAGTTGTCCTAGGTCTAAAGTCTTCTATACTATGGTTGAGGTGGAGGAGGATCAATCTCATCATCAGGAATAACAATGTTCTGGTCACCCCTGATCAGCATACACAACTTTTGAAATTCAGAACAAAACAATGCATTCTGAGCTTCAGCAGTAGATCGAATAAAGGCATTCTGAGCTTCGGCTGTGGATTGAATCAGATTTCTCACCGACTGATATTGGTTGTCTGAATAGGCAGTTTGACGCTCTTCATACTGTTCCATACCTGCAAAGTATGAGTCCTTCAACCCTTGAAAATGAAGATCCATGCGGTTGTTGAGCCTTTGCTCCATAGCTTCCATCTGAGCCATACCGAAAACAGAATCCTGTGATGCTGTCCTAGAAGGCTGCCCCTGATTTGTAGCATTCTGATCACCCATGCCACCCTGATCATCATCATCGGATAACTCCAGATCAATAGTAGTGTAGTCTTCCTGGTATTGCTAAGTAGTACCATTCTTGTATATACCCATTTTATGAATTAGACTTTCACCAACCAGATGATCCTTGTCAGTATACTCCATAATAATGGTGTCAGAAACATCTATATGCAGATAATCCACAATGCGTGAAATTAATATACTGTAGGGAAGCAACTTTGACTGAGAGAGAGACACACTGTTCATAATCTTCAATATTTCCTCAGGCCAATTAATCATTACATTATGCTTAACAGCGTTCATGAATCGCAAGTCATTCATGGTGGGCTGCACATGATTTGTGTTTCTCTGTACCAGAATATAAGCAATGATATAATGTAACAGCCTGTTCTCAACAGATAATGACCCAGCCTTGGTCAGTTGACTC
>NC_032010.1:13026253-13026726 GCF_001865875.1 Lupinus angustifolius | reverse complement strand
AATTTGCATAAAATTCCCTAACTAGAGCAGGGTAAACTTGTCCCTTTAATTCCAGAAATTTAACGGCTCCCTGAGCCTCCATATCATGCGGAAAGCTGAAGTTCTATTCTGCCATCCAGGTTAAGTCGACATACCTTACATACGTGGGTTTGTGTCCTAGGAACTTCGCCAAACGGGTCTCTTGCAGAATGAGCGAGTAATAAGGGTCACCGCGGTCCCGAGTGGAGGATGAGCCAGCTTCCAGTCTTCGTCCATGATTGGCAGCGGGTTTGACCCTTTTTGCGCGACTTTGCTCCATTTCAATGTAGAACCCGAATTGATGTTGGACGAGGCATAGAAGGATTGGGCAAACCTAACCTAGGGTTTAATTTGGGGAAAAATGGGAATGTGATGGAATAAGGATGATAATGTGAAATTTCTAGATGGTTTGAGAGGGTTAGGGTGAGGTTTATCTACCTTAGAGCACTTGGGTC
>NC_032010.1:13025358-13026153 GCF_001865875.1 Lupinus angustifolius | reverse complement strand
AAGCAGATGCCATAGGAGTGGAAGCTTCCTTACATTTATCCATGTCAAATTTCTTGAGTAGCTCTTTGCAGTATTTTTTCTGATGTATGAATATCCCACTTTCTAGCTGCTTTATTTGAAGTCCCAGAAAGAATGTGAGTTCTCCCATCATAGACATTTCGAACTCTCCCTGCATCATCTCAGAAAAATCTTTACATAGAGTATCATTAGTAGACCCAAATATTATGTCATCCACATAGATTTTTACAAGTAATACATGATTTTCTAATTTTCGAATAAAAAGCGTTGTGTCAACCAAGCCTCTTTCGATCCCTTTTTTCCCAAAGAAAGGTACTTAGTCTATCATACCAAGCTCTAGGAGCTTGCTTAAGACCATATAGTGCCTTTTTAAGTTTATAAACGTGGTTCGGATGTTTAAAATTTTCAAAACCAGGCGGTTGGTCAACGTAGACTTCTTCAATGTAACCATTCAGGAAGGCGCTTTTTACGTCCATTTGAAATAATTTGAAGTTCATAATAGATGCAAAGGAAAGAAGCATCCTGATGGCCTCTAATCTGGCTACAGGGTCATAGGTTTCATCGTAGTCAATACCTTCCTCCTGGTTGTAGCCTTTGGCCACCAAGCGTGCCTTATTTCGAATGATTAATCCTGATTCATCAAGTTTATTTCTGAAGACCCATCGAGTACCAATCACGGGATGATCTTTAGGTTTAGGGACCAAGTCCCAAACACTGTTACGCTCGAACTGGTTTAGCTCTTCTTGCATAGCTATACCCCAGCGTACATCCTCAATG
>NC_032010.1:13025022-13025258 GCF_001865875.1 Lupinus angustifolius | reverse complement strand
ATTTAATATAAAACATTTGCATCCGAAAGCATGAAGATGGGATATGTTTGGTTTACGGGCTTTCAAAAGTTCATAAGGGGTTTTATTTATATTAGGCCTTAGAAGGACTCCATTTATAACATAACATGCAGTATGCAATGCATCTGCCCAGAAGTATTTGGGGATATTACTTTCATTAAGCATGGTTCTCGCTCATTCCTCTAAAACGCGATTTTTCCTTTCGACAACTCCATTTT
>NC_032010.1:13024091-13024922 GCF_001865875.1 Lupinus angustifolius | reverse complement strand
AATCAGGAGAAATCATCAACAATAACTAGAGCATAGTAGCTACCACCAAAACTCATGATTTGTGATGGTCCAAACAAGTTCATATGGAGTAGTTCCAAGGGCCTTGAAGTGGAAATCACAATTTTCTTTTTAAAGGAGTTTTTGGTTTGTTTACACTTTTGGCAAGTGTCACAAATTTCTTTGGTTTTAAAATTTAGTTTTGGTAGCCCCTCAACTAGTTCATTTGATGATAATTTATCTAGATTTTTTACATGGATATGTGCAACGCGTCTATGCCAAAGTCAGATGTCATCTTCTTTAGAGATAAAGCATTTTGAAAATAAGGTTGTGACATCATCCAAATTAACCATGTCAATATTATTTATACGATGACCAACAAATTTAACATTATTAGATAAGATGTCACGAATAATACAACAGTCAGAATCGAAAGATACACGGTTACCTTTGTCGCAGAGTTGGCTTATGCTCAAGAGATTATGTTCTAATCCTTCAACATAAAGGACATTTTCAATAAGAGTTTGAGATAAGTTACCAACTGTTCCGGTGCCAAGGATCTTCCCCTTGTTGTTGTCTCCGTACGTGACGTATCCTTTATTTTTGAGTGAAAGATCCAGGAAGTTTGATCTGTCACCTGTCATATGTCTCGAATACCCACTGTCTAGGTACCATTTCTGTCCTTGAGTTCGAAGACATACCTGCAAAAAAATCACTTGCTATTCTCAGTTACCCAATTGATATTGGATCCCTTTCTGTTAGTAATTGGGGAGTCATCTCCCTTCTTTATCCACATATAAACGCCACTAGGTATACCATACTTTCTGATGTAAC
>NC_032010.1:13023617-13023991 GCF_001865875.1 Lupinus angustifolius | reverse complement strand
CTAGAACAAAGCATATAGAAATTAGACATCATTTTTTACGTGATCATGTACAAAAAGGTGACTGCGTGCTTGAATTTGTTGAAACTTCTAAACAGTTAGCAGATATTTTCACCAAGCCCCTTCCACGGGATACTTTCTATGTTCTAAGGAGAGAACTTGGAATTCTTGATGAACAATATCTTGTTTAAAACTTTTTAGATGTTTGGTTTATGTCTTGCCTCTATATGTTTATCAGTCTCTTGATTTAAATAAAATTTGTTGAAATGCAAAATTATGTCTCATGATAACTTCTTTTTGTGATTACATATGTTTAGATTAATCTGTTAGAATGCATGCATAAGTCCCAAAGAGCTGAAACTGTACTGCTAGCTAAA
>NC_032010.1:13022932-13023517 GCF_001865875.1 Lupinus angustifolius | reverse complement strand
TCTCTTCTTGCTTTTGAGTCTCTGAAATTGTAACACAAATGACCCAAGTGCATTAAGCTAGATAAACCTCACTCCTAACCCTCTCAAACCCCCTAGAAATCTCAAATTTCATCCATATTCCACTACATTCCCGTTTCCCCCAAATCAAAACCCTAGGTGTATATTCAGGGTCAACTGACTAAGGCTGGGTCATTATCTGTTGAGAACAGGCTGCTGCATCATATCATTGCTTATATTCTGGTGCAGAGGAACACAAATCATGCACAGTCTACTGTGAATGATTTGCGTTTCATGTACGTTGTTAAGAATAATGTGATGATTAACTGGCCCGAGGAAATATTGAAGATTATGAACAGTGTTTCTCTGTCTCAGTCAAAGCTGCTTCCCTACAGTATCTTTATTTCACGCATTGTGGATTATTTGCATATTGATGTTTCTGACACCATTATTGTTGAGTATACTGATAAGGATCATCTGGTTGGTGAGAGTCTGATTCACAAAATGGGTATATACAAGTACGTCACTACTTGACAATACCAGGAGGACTACACTACTATTGATCTGGAGCTGTCCAGTGATGATGAT
>NC_032010.1:13022372-13022832 GCF_001865875.1 Lupinus angustifolius | reverse complement strand
ACTTTCAAGGGTTGAAGGACTCATACTTTGCTGGTATGGAACAATATGAAGAGCGTCAAACTGCTTATTCTGACAACCAATATCAATCTGTGAGGAATCTGATTCAATCAACAGTCGAAGCTCAGAATGCCTTCATTCGATCTACAGTTGAAGCTCAGAATGCACTGGTTTGTTCTGAATTTCAGAAGTTGTCTATGCTGATCAGGGGTGACCAGAATGTTGCTATTCCTGATAATGAGATTGATCTTCCTCCACCTCAACCATAGTTTAGAAGACTTTAGACCTAGGATATCTTTCCCTTATGTTTATTTCTTCTTTATTGCACTTTATGGACTCAGTTGCTCTTACTGTTTCGGAACTTATTTGTGCTTTTTCTGTCTCTGTTTCACATTTTATGGTTTGTATGGTTGCTGGATATTTTTACTCTTTATGCTATGTTCTTATTTTTGTGTTTAATTAT
>NC_032010.1:13022052-13022272 GCF_001865875.1 Lupinus angustifolius | reverse complement strand
GTGATTCTTTATAAACTGCGTTTTCAGAACTTAAGTCATAACATGCATGTTAGATTTTAATAGAGTTAGAGCATATTTCGTGTTAATTGTTGCATCTATATGACATTGCATTTGTGAGATTAGAAAAGAGAAAATTCTATGCTTTAGGATTGAGAGAAATTTCCTGTTTAATTTCTCATCATTTCATCTCACATGTTCATGCATTCATTGATGTTTTTGT
>NC_032010.1:13018067-13021952 GCF_001865875.1 Lupinus angustifolius | reverse complement strand
GCAAGAAAGGTTTTCTTGGGCGGTAGGAAGGGAGTCAAACCAAGGGATAAGGTTCTTTAGTTTCAAGTAATTGTCTAAGTGTTGTAATTGGAAGAATTGCTTGTAAAACGTTATTTCAATTATAGTGAAGAAAAATCTCCCAGATCAGCCGGGAGGCCTGGATGTAGTTTGCAAGTGGACACGCAAACGAACCAGGATAAAAATCTTGTTGCAGACTTTTTCTTTCCCTCTCTCTCTTTATTGCTTTAATCGATTACTTCGTATAGTTGTTTTTAATTGTAATACTCTGTTTCTATACTATACTGTTGTAACTCTAATATATTTGTTAGGTCTGTATATTTGCTTCAATCTCGGTTGATTATCGTGCAAGAAACTGAATATGTTTGTGTAATCTGAGCTATTTTAATCGATTAAGTTGATTGCATTAATCGATTATTCTGTGTCTGTTAATCGATTAATCTGGGGTTATTTTAGCATTATTTGTTGTTTTTGAAAAGCGGATACTCTGACCGCTACACCTATTCAACCCCCCTCCCCTTCTAGGTGTATTTTAGCCACTGATACCTAACAGATAGTGCTTCTAGATCTTATACAGCTAATTCAGGCTATTGGTGGCTTAAAAGCAATGAGGTTTTGGGTTCCTTATAGTCAAATTGGACTTGGCTTTGGCGGATGCATGTACCTGCAAAGGTAAAGTTTCTTTGTTGGTTAAGTATGCATGAATCTTTGCCAACTAATTATCTTCGTTTCAAAAGGAATATGTCTATTTCGTCAACATGTAATCGGTGTAATTTTCATACTGAGGATCTTCTACACACTATCCGAGACTGTGGGCACTCTTCTTCTCTTTGGCATCGTTTGGGCTTTTCCGAGGTTTCCTTTTGGGATAATGACTCTTGCGTGTCTTGGTTAGATACAAATGCTAAACGCAATAATGGCTGCCTCTTTTTAGCCGGTGTCTAGCGGTCTTGGAGGTGGCGCAATAACTCTATTTTTGGTAGTGCTCCTTGGGATATTTCCTATGTCACTAGGAATATCCATCATGATTTTAGCGATTGGTGCTCCATTATTAACTCTTCTATTGACCCTTCATTGCCTCCTATCCACTAGTGTCGGTCGGAGAGTTGTTGGGTTAAGCTAAATGTTGACGGCAGTTGTAGCTTGAGGGATCATTCCATCAGAGGGGGTGGTGTTATTCGCAGCGATTGTGGGATTTGGATCTCTGGCTTCTCTACTACTTTTGGCATAGGATCTTCAATTCTAGCGGAGCTGCTGACTATTGAGTTTGGGTTAAAGCTTGTTTGGAATTTGGGGTATCGGAATGTAATCTTGGAAAGCGATTGTCTTGAGGCTATCCACTTCATTTCGGGAAGAGTCCAAGTTCATTTGGACAGATTGGCAGGAATTATTCTCAGTATTAGTGACTTGCTCGAGAGAAATTGGGAGGTTAGAACCTATCATATCTTCAGAAAAGGGAATTCGGTGGCAGACTTTCTGGCTAAGCTCAGCCTTGGATCTCTTGAGACTTCTAGAATTTAGGACTCTCCTCTTGCAGAAGTTTTGTCTCTCTTGGAGTTGGATATTGTCTCTTTGACTTAGTTTTCTTTCCGCTTTTTTTTTTGTGTTTTTATTTCCGAAGCACCAAAAAATATATGATATAATTTATTTTATATATCTACTAGTGTGGCGACAGACACTTCATGTCGGTCAGCTCACATTTTTTACTTTATGATATTAAAGATTTAAGTTTTATATATTTTATTTTAGTGAATCAGAATATTTTTTATTAAAATGTAATTTACATTGTAATTTTTATTTGATGCACTATATATTATATTTCTTTGTTTTTATTTTAATTGTCAAAGTTAGGTGAGAGAGTGATTAATATGTTGGTGGGGGTTACATATGATAATATTTTTTTATAAAAACTAGCAAGTTACCCGTGCATTTGCACGGGACGGTATTTTTTTGCCGCATGATTAAGAACACATATTACATGTGCATTTATGATTAAAAATATGTATGTTTCTCGTGCATTTGCATGGTTAAAAACATATATGTTACAAGTGCATTCATATTGTTAAAAATTATTAATTATATATAAAATCATACAGTCAGACCATACGGTTTGACGGTTTAAATCAGATAAAAATAATACGGGACCTCTTCTGGTTTAACATCTTGCTCGACTTTCCCAATATTATTTTTACACATACATAACATGATATAGTTAGTTGTATCCTATTAATCAAAAAAATCATCAATAAATTTATAATTTCATTATTATTTGATTCTAAAATAAGATTAGTATAAAAATAAATATTATTATTATACTCTAAAATAACTACAAACAATATGTTATGATTCATATTATTATTTTAATATTGTTATAGTAACATTATATTTTAATATTGCATTGGTAATCATATTCCTTTTATTTTTAAATAAATCACATATATTATAGAGTTAATTTGTTGTATCATCATCTTATTATATTTAATCGTTTAACTTAATTGATTAATTGTGTATAATGTCATTTTTGTAATTGATCCATAAAATTTGATATTTTATATTTATTTATGACATTAAAAATATAATTATTTATTTATCAATATAATTATAATTATGCATTAATTTATAGTGTTAAATAATTGTGTAATATGTTTAATTAATCATTTACGTTATACAACTCAATAAATCAGAATAAATTATAGATTAATGAAAATATAAACAAATTTTCGGAAATGATGTAAAACATTAATGAGTATATATTACTCAATTAATATTTCATAATTTCATTAATTATAATACTGCAAATTTATATTTCATTTTTGTAACTGATCCATAAATTCAAACAACAAATTGAATTAAATATTAATATTCTGAAAATTTATTATTTACAATTTGGAAAATTTATATCATAAATAAACATTGCTTAAAATTATGGCATTATTACAAAACACAATTATTAAATTTATATCATAAATAAACATGCTATTAAAGATTAAATAGAAATTAATTCAAAAACACAATGAAAAATCAAATCACAAAACTAATTTTAAGAACAATTATTTAATTTTTAGATAACGGAATAAAAGATATTCAAAGACAATTATGCCTAATAATTTTGGCTTCTAAAATGTAACTAACAATTGATTAATTGTGTATCGTTTTTGTAACTGACTGAAAAATGTTGAATTTTTATGTTTCTTTATGACATTATTATTTAATTATTTCTTTATCATTATAATTATAAATATGCATTAAATTTCTAATGTTAAACTAATCATGTAATATGCTCAATTAATCACATTTGACATGAAGTTCAATGAATCATGATAAATTACATATAAATATAAATTGATCCATAAATTCAAAATTTGTAATGGATCCATAAATTCAAACAAAATAGAATATAAATGGAATTGAATATAAACATATTTCACAAATTTATTATTTACAATTATGAAAATTTATATCCATAATGAACATTGCTTAAAATTAGCAAATCATAAATAATTTATTCAAAATATAAATCAAATCAATTAATGATCATAATGAAATGAAATTTTTTTAATAATGTCATTATTGTATCATGTTAAAGAGAAATGCAATCACAAAACACAATAAAAAATCAAATAACAAATATAATTGTGGAAGACAATTATTTAGTTTTTAGATAAAAGAGCAACATACATTCAAAGACAATCATGCCTAATAATTTCAGTTTCTAAAGTGTAACTACCAATTAATATTACTCAATTAATACATTCAAAGACATTAATGAGTAATTATTACTCAATTAGCATTCCACAAATTTATTAGTTATAATTATGCAAATTTATATTATATTTTTGTAACTCATCCATAAATTCAAACAAAACA
>NC_032010.1:12995431-13017967 GCF_001865875.1 Lupinus angustifolius | reverse complement strand
TTATGATGAGAATAAAAAAAATTAAAGATTATTCTTACTTATATAAAGTTGACACATTCAGATAGTGAAAAAAATAACTTCGAATGAAAAATAACAAACACATAATAAAATTAAAGAACTATTATTCTACAACCAGATAATGAATATAACCTCTAATCGTTGTATTATAGGATGTGAGGTTTCTTTTTTGCAAATGTCAAAACAAAGAATGTGACCAATTCATATTTCCTGCTGTAGAAAAATAACCACACAGGAAAAAATATTTTAACAAATATCATGTGATAAAAAATAATCAAATTCATTTGTTGTGCAAAGGAGAATAAAATTGAAGATTTTAGTAAGATAGGGACACATAGACATAACACTAACTCGTAGATATGTTTTAAGGGAGAGTCAAACTACAAATGAAGAGATAAGATGATAAAAGTGAGATAAGATGAGAAGATAAATAAATTCATAACAACAAACAAAAAAATACAATATTGTAACTTGTAACTAAATGTGTGTGTATACATATAAATGGAGTTCGGGTACATAACATAGTTATTGAAGGTTTGGTCATTGTTAGGGATGAAATCCTTCTAAATCAGACACTAAGAAATATGATTATTGGAAGAACAAATCTACAAAATAATGAAATCAATCGTACCATATATACAATATAAACAAATCAAAGAAAAAAAATAAGAATACACATACATAATAAACAAAAAATCAATTAAAATATCTAGAAAATAAGAACATGTCTAAAAATAAGAACATATCTAAAAGTAAACAAATGAATGAAAAAATAAAAACAAATGCACTTTAAACAACATATTTACAAAAGAAGAACAAATCTACAATTTTGAAGATTGAGTAGCGGGATACAGAAGCTACCATATTAAGTTAATGAATGAAAAAATCAATAAAAATACACTTTAAACAACATATTTATAAAATAAGAACAAATCTACAATGATGAAGATTTAGTAGCGGGATATAGAAGTCATCATAGTAAGTTTAAACGAAATGAAGATTGACGAATGAAACATTGGATTGTAGACATATGAGATAAGAAGAGAGAAATATGAAATGAAAGGGGGAGAAAAATATGTAGATATGAAATGATAATGGTGGAGAAGTAATTGACATGTGAAAATCAATCCCCTTTACTGTGAGATGTAACTTCTTCATGGAATAAAAAACATATGTGCCCATTAATCATTAGAATTAAACTGTACAATGAACAAAAAAGGAAGATTGACATGTTTTGGAAGAAAATTTTGATTGAGAGATTGACACATGTCATGAGGGACATTTAGTTTTGATGAGAGATTGACACATGTCATGAGGGCTTGAGAGATTGACACATGTCATAGGGGACATTTTTTTGTTATATAGGTAATAGATAGATTAAAAAGGATTAAGTGTAAAATAGGAAAGAGAAAATTATATCGTAGTGATAGTCACATCATATTTTTCCTTTATATATAGTATAAGGTGTAAATAAAAAAGTTATGGTAGAAAAATATACAAAAACTGAAACATGATTATATGGTTTTTGTTGTGAAAATAGAAATATGTGATTAACAAAATAGAAAATAAAAATTATACTATAATGAATGATTATTTTGTATTTTCTCTTAATATAGAATAAATAGATTTTGTACTAAGGATTCGTCAGAAAGTAGGTGGAGATTAATTAATCTCTTTCAAATGAATGTATGACAGGGATACTATAGTCGGATCCTTTGCCCGGGAATTGAATTGGTGGTCCAAGATATTTTGGGATCCATTGATGCGAATTAGCCTTGCATTCATATTACATGGCGCGTTGCGGTGACCCACTGCTGTGTCACAAATTGACAATCAATAAGGAATTAACGAATAAATCAATAAATATAAAAAAAAACATAATATTTATTATCAACGTAAAAATTTATTTTATATAGTCGTTATGGCGCGTTGAGGTGACCCCACAGCTGTGTCACAAATTGGCAAATCAATAGGGAATTAACGAATAAATCAACAAATACAAAAAAAAGTATAATATTTATGCATTAAAAATTTATTTTATATAGTCGTTACATTATTTATTTAAAATTTTATAATCTATTAACAATATAATAAAAAAAATTCCTTCATGCCACATGTCACATTCTCCTCACATGTTTTCCCTTCATGTCACATGTCACATTCTCCTCACATTTTCCCATCTTAATAAAATGTTCTAAGTTATTAAAAAATAAAATAAAAAAAACTCATTCATGTCACATGTTATTACTATGTACCTTCCCACACTATCCTTACTTTTTATATATTTTATATGTTAATAATTTAATAATAATTAGCGATTGGTCTATGTTGCTATCCCACCAAAATTGAGTGTTTACCGTACCTATATTTTGTTATGTTAAAATGTAATAGACATTGAATATTAGATGAGATTGAAATCATTTTTCACATCCAAACTATTTCTTTACACTAATCTATGTATATTATTTAAGGTTTACTATTAATCTGAGAATAATTGCATTGTTACACCTCATCAAAGTTTTGTAACACTTTTCCAAATGAATTTTAATATTTCAGATTCTTTGAATTTTAATTTTTCTCTATTATAATTGAAAAATAAAATTCCAAATTGAAGTTTTTTATAACTTTTAAATATAATTTTAATAAAAAAACTCATTTAGTATAATGATTTGATTTTCATTTTTCATAAAAAAATCGAATTTAAAATTGAAAAAATTATTTCATTTTCTATAAATTTTAAAATATTTATTTTAATAAAAATAATATGGTATCATGTTTCAGACTTTCACTTTGTTATTTCTATTAGAAAATTCAAATTAAAAATATAAATGTACATGTAACATATGTTTCTTAACCATATAAATGTACATGTAATATGTGTTATTAATCTTACAGTAAAGAAGTATTGCCCCGTGCATCGCTGATGCACGAGTATCTTGCTAGTAATCAATGATAGTTAAGTATGAATATAAATGATACAATGTCAACATATAAACTCATTCATTATTCAGTAATAATAGTAAATGAACAAAACGTGTGTGTTATCATATAAGAAGTAAGCAAGGTTAGTCTATATACGACTCTGTGGATGTTAATACGTACTTTCTCCCTTTATTTTTGTAACTGCCATTTAAAAGACTATTTTTTAGTATCACTTTTAAAATTTAAAACAACATTGATTACTCACATATCAATTATATTTTATTGTGGGAATAAAAAAAAAGAAGTAAGTTGGAAAGAAATTAAATAACCAAAATAATAATAATAAGAAGGGTATAAAGGAAAAGTAATATTTTTTTGTTTAAAGTAAAGACATTCCATGCTTTTCTTAATTTGCATAAAATTTTTATAACAACATTTATAATAATTAAAAGAATTTAATATGTATGTACTCAAAATATAGAAATTTTCTACACTATCAACTATCATTTAAGGTTAATGTGGTAATTATTATTGACTCTTGAGTAAAAATATATTACAGGTGTAAAATACTTTATGTAAGCAATACATAAATATTAAGCTCAATTTAAAAATAGTTATAAATTCAAGAATTAATGAATCTCGGATTTGAGTTTTGTGGATGGAAAAAATGTCCGCTGAGAGAGTTAGTCTCACATGCCTGTTGATGTTTCCGGCTCGGACAGGATTGCCTCCAGTGCGAGGATACCCGTGGGAAACCAAAAAAAATATCACTTAATTATCTAATGTTCACTTATTATAAAAAATAAAATGTCAATTCAAAAACTTAATATTCAAACCTACAATTTAGAATACCTAACTAATTCGTTAGTTTTGTTTTTAACAAATCCATATGAAGAAAAGAGTTGGATATGTATATTGGAGGACATATTAATATCTATTATTTATATATAAATTGAATAAGATGATGATTTTATATTACTAGACATCATTCAATTTTGACATGTAATAGTTACAAGGTTAATTTTATCCATGCTTTTATTCAATGGGCTGGTGACATTATGATTAAAAACATCTTAAAATTATTTGTCAAAAATACCTCTATCATCATTTATGAACATGCCAAATCATGATTGGGAGGAAACATGACAATGGTTATATGATGAAATTTTTTACGACCAAAGGAATATCTCCAATAATCAAGGTATCCAATAATTATATTACATTTTATTATTTTAATTTTCTTTGATGTAAATATATTATATTATATAAGACTTTACACTTTATAGCGTTAGCGCTTAAGGATGAACAACTACAAAATCTAACTTTACAAGATATTGGTAAACTACTTGAAGGAAATCAAAGAAGTTTAAAAGATTATCCTTCAATGTCATACCCAAATAGGTATATAACAAGTCAATTATGTAACAGACTAATATATGACGAGTTTAATTATGATACAAATGAATTAAAGAAAAATTTCAATACTCTTTTCAACTCTCTCCCAAGTACTTCCATGTTATTAACAATTTATATATTTAACATTATTCTTATTTAATCTATTTCTACTAATAAGATGAACTTTTACATATTCAAATCATATTACCTAGAAAATAATCTAAGATATTCTAGACTCTCATGCAAGTCGTTAACCATCAAAAGAGTCACATGTTTTTCCTATATGGTTATGGAGGAACTGGAAAAGCGCATATGTAGAAAACATTAACATATGCATTGGGATCTCAAAAGCATATTGTATTAACTGTGACTTCAAGTGGTATAGCTTCTTTATCATTACCCGGGGTATGACATCACACTCTAAATTCAAAATACATGTAAAAACTTTTGACAACTCCGTTTGCAACATTCATCAAGAGTTTGAACTTGCAGAGTTATTGAAACAAACAAAGTTAATTATATGAGATGAAGCTCCAATTATACAAAAGTTTTGCTTTAAGACACATGATAAAAGTCTTGGCGATATAATGAGAACAACAAATGACTCAATTTTGTTTGGAGGAAAGGTTGTAGTATTTGGATGTGATTTTAGACAAATCTTACCAGTGATTCCAAGAGGGTGTCATTCAGATATTATACATTCTATAATTAATGCATCTTATCTTTGGCATCATTGTATGGTTTTAACTCTTATAAAGAACAGGTGTCTACAAAATCATGACAGTGCAACAAATATCAAACAATTCTTTGAATGGATACTAAAGGTGGGAAATGGAAAGTTATCTAAGTCTAATAATGGTTGTGCTAAAATTCATATTCTAGAAGAACTTCTGATTGTAGATTATGATATCCCAATTGATGCCACAGTCTCTAGCACCTACCCAAATTTACAAGATCATTACAAGAACAAACAATTTCTTCAATGTAAAGCAATACTAGTATCAATAAATGAGATTGTTGATCAAATCATTGACTATGTTTTGAGTCAAATTCCAGGTAAATGATATTCAATTCACTTTAATTATTCATTATCTTAAACGTATTAGATCTATTATACTTATATTAATAAATACTGTAATGTATAATTAAATGTGATGAAAAAGAGTACCTAAGCTCATATGAAGTTGATATGTCTAATGCTAATGAAAGTGAAGCATTCATCATATTAACTCTCAAATTTCTAAATTCACTTGCAATATCTAGCATTCCAAATCATATGATCAAGCTGAAAGTGGACATTTCAATTATGCTATTAAGGAATTTAGATCAATCTAAAGGATTATGTAACGATACAAAATTGGTGGTCACTAAGATGACTAATCATGTATTTGTGGCAAAGACGATGTCTAGAAAAAGATGGGAAACATTCATTTATATTCCTCAATTATCAATGTCACCATCCTAATTTCCATGTCCTTTCATGCTTATCAGAAGACAAAGTTCCCTATAATTGTTTCATATGCAATAACTATCAATAAATGACAAGGTTAGTTATTAAAAAGTGTGGGGTTGTATTTATCTAGACTAATATTCAGTCATGGTCAATTGTACATAGTTGTTTCAAGAGTTCAAAGCAAAAAGTGATTAAAGATATTGATACATACATGATAAGGATGATAAGTCAATAAAGGCAATAACAAATGTGATTTATAAAGAAGTTTTCCAAAATCTGTAACATATATTTTACAACTAATTTTGCATTATGTTTCAAATATTTCTTTCTAACTAATATTTCTTTTAAATAATAACAAATTCAATATCATATCATTGTTCAACAGCTTTACATCAGCAATCAAATACATATGAACCAACTTTTATGAGATAATCTTTAATGACATTGTTATTAACAAATTATTATGTTATTATTTAATTAAATTCATGAAATAAACAATACCACCCATGCGAATAAATGAGTCTCCTACTAGTTATATATACATAGAATAAAATGATGATTTTATATTACTAAATATCATATAATAGTTGGTTAATTTTATCCCTATAATGCTTTTATTCAATGGGCTGATGGCATTATTATGATTAAAGACATCTTAAAATTATGGCATTTATATGACAAAAAGCTATTTTTGTCCTAAATTTTTTGACTCTCTCCATTTCAAAACGTTAATAGCATATCTCATTATTTCCTTGCACCTCGATTTGCCTAAACTGTCTGTCTCACATCTATTCATTCTTCTTAACGGTAAGAGATGACTTGGAAACAATCCAAACAAAAAAAGACATATTTAGTAAGGGCAAAGTCACTCCTCAACAAAATTTCTTCTCTCATTAACAATAACTTCTCTTCAATTAATTGTTTATAGAAACAGCGTCCAGTTTAATTATCGTTTCACCTATGTGAACTAATTTATATTTATATTAACTTGTTTAATTGTAAATCAAATCTTTGGATTCATTGCCATTTTTATACGTTTTATTTCATGGACTATAAGTTTAATTTTAAATAATTGTCATTTAAATGTATAATTGTGTATACATATAAATGACAATATATTCATTGTCATTTTTAAATATTCATTGCCATTTTTATACGTTTTAAATAATTGTCATTCAACTATTTTCTATAATGAAGATCTCATACATGTTTTTAAAAGAAAATGAGGATCTATTTATAATTCAGATATCTTTTACCGTTAAGTTTTTTTTTTTGCGGCCATATTTTTTTTTATAGAAAACAATGTTATTCCAAACATGACATTTCACACTCACATCATGTGTTAAATAATGCTATGTTCACTCTAAAATTTAAATAAATGGTAAATAAATCTTATTGATCTTTTTTCAATTTCTTTCAAGCCCTCTTTATTAACTTCTGGATGGCTTACCATAGGTTACTAAAAATAATTTGATAGCCATCCAAGCGTTGTATATTGGGACTACATCTGCTGTTCCTCTTTGTGTACCATTCCATGTACCATTAACTCTGGTTGGTTGAAAAAAATTATGTAAGTTCAAATTATAATTATTAAATACTTTTCTGACCAATCAAATCTCCTAGTACATGAAATGACATAAAGCTGTGGGACAGCAAATGTGCTCCCTTGTATATTGAAGGTTGCTTTATATCTTGGGTGAGTCATGGTACCTTGTGAAAGGAAGATAGGATAACTTCACAATTTATCTTTACTAAGTTTCCTAAATAAAAATATTTACATAATTTGGAGGAAAAAGTATTTCTATGACAAACAAATAGATTATAAACAATTTATCAACACTAATTTTACAATGCCATTCTTAGACATATATTATTTATATTTTACATATCAGTTGCATTATCTTTATTGTTGTTAGATTTATATTGTTTATTTTTAATGTGGACAACATATTGTTTATTTATATTGATATTGGATTATCTACTATCTTATTATTAATCAATGGAATGAGATGATGCTTTTTTTATTATTAAAATAGATATATCCACGTTGTTACACCTGGCCTGTATTTATAATGAGCTATTTTTTTCCACATAAAACTGGCTATAAATATTAATACATATACAATTCACTCACATTTAAAATTAGCTACAAATATTAACACAGTACAAATTTGATATTAATACAATATAATAAATTCAATAAAAATGTGCATGATTTAAGTGTTGAGAATAATATAATTCATTTACCTAGTTTCATTAATTGATTAATAGATTATTTATTGGTTAAACAATCTGTTATTTCTGTTATAAAAGACACTGTGGCTGAAATAAAGACGACATGAAGTATTATTCAATTTTTCTCACTTCTTACATCTCACTCGATAATCGATTACTCATATCTTAATCGATTAAGTTCTTCCTTTTTTCCTTTTTTCCTTTTTTCTTTTTTTCTTCCAACAATGGTATCTAGAGCTAAGTGATCAGGGATCTGTGGAGGTGCCAAGTTAAGGTGCAAGAAGCTTCAAGTGGTGAAGCTCACACTTGTGATTAGAGACTCAAGGAGAAATGGGGTGAAAGTGAAGCTGCAAAAGGGATATGGCGACCTCACATGGATTCTCAATGAGTCTTTCAATTCTTGATGGGAAGAACTATGACCATTGAAACATTCAAATGAAGGCAATATTTGGGTTCCAAGAATATCTTGATGTTGTGCAATCTGGGCTGCAAACAACAAAGGAAGATTTTGTGGAGTATAGGGAAGCCAAGAAGAGGAATTGCAAGACAATGTTCTTGATTCATCAATGTGTAGATCGTGCCAACTTTGAGAAATTTTTTGTAGCTTCTTGTTCCAAGGAAGCATGGGAAAGCTTGGAGAAAAGTTACTCAGGTGGAGTGATGGTGAAGAAGGTGAGGCTTCAAGCACTCAGAAGGCAATATGAGTTGCTGAAAATGGATGAGCTAGGGACAATTGCAGAATACCTTACAATAATTTGTGGTTTGATCAATCTAATGGAAGGGTGTGGAGAGACACTATCTGAGCAAGGTGTGGTGGAGAAGATACTCAAAACACTCACTCAGAGGAGGCAAGGATGATGACTCAGAAGAAGAGGTGTTGCTACTAGCCAAAAGAGAATAATTCTATAAAGAAGCTAGTGATTCAGATGATGCATTTTTGATGGTGACAACTCAGTGTGATCAAAGTTCAAACAGTTGGTATCTTGACACAGGGTGTTCCAATCACATGAGAGGGCATAGGGAGTGGTTTGTGAACTTGGACAATTCTGTTGAGACAAAGATCAAGTTTGCATATGATAGTGTCATCACTGCAGAAGGAGTTGGTAAAGTGATGATCAATAAGAAGGATGGATCAACCTCCTACATCTCTAATGTGTTATATGTGCCAAGGATGAAAAACAATCTACCGAGCCTAGGCCAATTACTTGAAAAAGGGTACAACATGATGTTGAAGGATAGGATGCTGAAAGTGTTCAACAAAAGGGGAGTACTGACCTTGAAGGCTCCTCTCTCCCAAAACAGAACCTTCAAGATGTGTATTCAACTTGGAGAACACAAGTGTTTGGAATCCATTGTTGAAGACACATGGATTTGGCATCAAAGAATTGGCCACCTCACCTTTAGAAGCTTGGAATTGTTGAGCAAGAAAGGAATGGTGACTGGACTACCTAGCATCAAAACACCAACTGAATTGTATGAAGAATGTCTCATAGGTAAGCAAAGAAGAAACTCATTTAGTTCTCAAACCAACCATGTCCACTAGATCACTTGAAGTGGTGTATACAGATGTGTGTGGACCTTTTGAAGTTCAATCATTTGGAGGGAGCAACTACTTTGTGACCTTCAAGGATGACTTCACAAGGAAGCTATGGATCTATTTGATAAATAAAATGAGTGAAGTTTTTGATATGTTCAAGAGCTATAAGGCACTCGCGAAGAAACAAAGTGGAATAAAACTGAAACTGTTAAGGAATGATGGTGGGGTGGAGTACAATTCTCATGAGTTTCACCACTTTTGTAAACAAGAGGGCATAACTCATGAGGTAATTTCACCATATACTCCTCAACATAATGGAGCAGGTGAGAGGGTTAATAGAACTGTCCTAAATATGACAAGAAGCATGATGAAGACAAAGAAGCTACCCAAAAGGTTTTGGACAGAAGCAGTCTCTATATCAACCTATATCTTAAACAGATGTCCAACTAAATGGCTATCAAATACAACTCTATAAGAAGCTTGGCTAGGGCTTAAGCCAAATGTGAAGCATCTCAATGTTTTTGGCTCAATATGCTACAAGCACATACCAGATTGTAGAAGAAAGAAGTTGGATGATAAAGGAGAGAAACTGATATTCTTGGGTTATCACTGAATAGGAGCTTACAAGGTGTTTAATCCTGTAACAAACATTATCTCATACAACAGGGATCTCAAGTTCAATGAGGCTGAATCTTGGGACTGGAATGAACACAATGCATGCTCAAACAAATCAGTTAGGATGGACATTGGCAACATGTAGAATGCATCAAAACCTCACACAAACAATGATGTAAATTTTGATGTTGATGAAAGACCTCAAAGACAAAGACATATGCCATCAAGGTTAAGAGATTATGAGGTGTTTAATGATTCAACAATCACTCAAGAAGGAGATTTTGTGCATATGGCTCTGCTAGCTGAAATGGAGTCTGTCTCATTTGATCAAGCAATCAAAGATTAGTGTTGGATTGAAGCAATGAATGAGGAAATCAATTCAATAGAAAAGAATGATATATGGCAACTTATAACACTACCAAAGGGTAAGAAGGCAATCTCAATAAAGTGGGTGTACAAGGTGAAATTGAAGCTAGATGGAACAGTTTCAAAGTACAAGGCCAGATTGTGAAGAAGATCTAGCTCCTGACCTTGGTAAGGTTTTGATGAAGACACCAACTTCATATAAAAGAAGAAAAGGAAGAATACTTTTGAAGACAATGAAGACAAAGCTTCAAGAAATTAGAATCTAAGTCTATAGGTACTTCTATCCTTATATTCTAAACTATACACTTTGTAGTAATGCTCAAAAGTATTTTAAAAGAAAATTGATAAACACAAGTATAAATGAAAACAATTTTCAAAATACTGCATAACAGGTTACTAGATCTAAGTAACATGTTACTATGACTAAGTAACAGGTTACAGAACTAAGTAATATGAGTAAGAAACGAGTTATCCAACAAAAGTTGATCAGGGAAATCGATTACACCATGTGGGTAACCGATTACACAACACAGTAAATAATTACCAAGTTGGATAGAGCAGTTGGGTAATCAATTATACCTTTTTGAGTAATCGATTACTGTTGAAAGATATTTTATGAGAGGGGTTGTCCTCCCCTCCCAACAGATCGTCTCTTAGCAAGGTGCCAACTTGTTGAGAGGGTTATTTCTCTCTCATTTTCTCGGCGTGTTCTTTTTATTTGATTAAGTAAGAGAACTCGATTTTATTCTTTGTTCGCCATCTCGGCTTAGTTGAAATAAATTCCAATGCCGGTATAATGGTTTCAAGAATATTCCAGTTACAACTTACTTCTTAATAATCATGTGAATGCGTTATTCCTTCTTTGCCCCATCTCGGCTTTGTTAGAATAAATTCTAATGTCGGTATAATGGTATCGAAGCAATCCCTTATTACATAATTATTAAGTACATTTGAATACCATCTCGGTTTTGTGGAATAAATTCCAACACCGGTTTAATGGTATTCTAATGTACAAAAGTGATGAATAGTTAGTAGTTGTTAGAAACAAATAAATAATTAAAGAACAAAAGAATAATAAATTTAAGTGACCTTTTATTTATTTACTCCCTTTCGGGTTCATTTTATTAACACACCAAGCTTCTTCCTTAACGAAGGTTGGTATTAAAGAATAAATAAATTGCGGAAGATAAATAACAATAAATAAAAGTTAGTAAGTTAGTTTCATCAATTTTGTAAAAAGGTGTTTTCAAGAAATAAATTTATTGATAACACTTTACTATTTTACAATTTACACCTATTTCAAGATTCAATTGTAGTATAGTATAGTATAGGGTTATGTCGAACCATAAGGAATTTCCTAATAGAATGAATCATATGAATATGTCAAAGCACAAATAATGAGTAAACATAATTTGTTGGTTTTTCGGTTTGATTTACACATAAATAAATTAACAAGAAAAATAAACTAAGTATTCACAAATTCTTGAGGAGACAAGATCATTTTGAATAAGGAAAATATTTCTCAACTTCTTATGAGTTTGAACTAATTAGACAAGTCCTTATATTTTACTTTGATTAACTCCAAACACCAAGTTCTAAAATCCTCCTTTTAGTGTATGTCCTAAAATGGTAGAATGATAATCACTTATATTTATTACTAAACAATATTAAGTCCATAAAGAGACTAGGTTGTCACACCCTAGTCATTGGCGACTCTAATATTGAAGTAATAATGAATATAAGATCTTAAGAAAAGTATGCTTAACTTGGCAAATAAACTAAGTAGTACAACTACTTCTTAGTTTATTTGTTAAGTGTTTGAGACAAGTAATTTTATTGACTTGAAATCATTTTTTAGGTGATCAATCTAAAAAGAGCATTAAGAACGTCTCAAACAAATAAAATTAACTAAAACACCAACTTGAATGATTAAAATTCAAATGATTAAGAAGAAGTAGAAAATTACATAACCTTGTTCAAAAGAAAATGTTTAGGAGCATGAGCTATCCATCCAAGGATTGGATGCTTTTGAGTTCCAAATGAGAGTACAAAATTGATTTTTGCATCTCATTTGCCTTCTCCTTTTCTCCTCTTGAATTTTAAACTAAAATTAAAAACTTACTTGTATAATAAAGCTCTAAAATACTAAGAAATGAAGAGTGAACTTCAGAAAGGATTTCTAGTGAGAGACTTGTTAATTTCAAGTGTTGTTGGCCTTTTTTGCTCGAATGAATTGGTCCCTATTTATAGAATTTCTTTCTGGACAGCTGAGCTGCTTGGCTGGACCAGTAAGCAGCTGACCAAACCCTTCAGCATGGGTTTGGTCCCTTGATCAAGTAGCTTAGTCACCTCCTTGTGCTTGACTCATCAAAGCTAGTTGTGGGCTATGAAACCAACTATTGTGAGCTACTTCTGAAAAGCCTATGGTGGACTACTTGAGGTGAGGTCATGGGTGACTTCATGTTTTGCTTAATGGTTATGTCAAGTTTGGGTGCACACTGCTTAGCACACCTATTTCACCGCTAAGCTGCTTGTTCACCAGCTTTGACCGTGTTGACTAGGACGTGGCCTGGTGCTTGCTGATCTGGCCAGGAGTTTGGTTCTCCGCTAAGTTGCTTGGTTGGACTGCTAAGCTGGTTGTTCAGCAGCTTGGGCATGTGACAAGCTTGTGTCTGACCATGTCAATTGGAGGTTTGACCGTGCCAAGACTAGGCTGGTCTTAGGCTGAGCGACCAAGCAGGTCCGTTCAGCTACTTGCTTGAGCAGCTTGATCTAGGTCAAGCTGGTATCCAGGTCAAGCTGGTGTCCAGGTCAGCTCAGCGGGGCTTGGTCCACGCTTAGCTGCCTGGTTGAGCACCTTAATTTTCTTGACATTTTTGCTTTTTGATCATGAGTCTTTTTTCTCTTCTTTTCTTCATTCTAAATCCTGCAAAACACATAAAAAGGAAATACACATACAAATATACAAGATTGTGATATTTTATACAAAAAGTATTGTTTTAAGTTGGTTTTTCTCAATTATGCTTAAGATAAGTGCCATAAAAGTGTATGAAATTTAGGTATGTTTAGCACTTATCAATTACTGGCTGTGAAAAACAATTTCTCATTTGGACAGACTTGTTGGGTAATCGATTACTGAGAGTTGTTACACCAATTTTCAGATTCAAACCACACAACTTTCAACGTAAACAAAATGGTTTCATTCCAAAAAATCCTACCTTTTCGTAAAGGTATTCTGGTTGATTGGAAAGTCTATATAAAGGCATTGAAACTCATTTCATACACACACAATCAGTACACAACTCAGATATAATTCATTCACTCAAATCGATAATTTTCTGAAATACTTGTTCTACACTTGGTGCAACTTGTTCATAACTTTTAGAACTTATTTTGCAAAGTTTCCTTAAGTGTTATTGCAAGTTATTCAAACCTTCTGAGCATTAGTACTAAAGTATACAAAGAGTTATTGGATGGCAAGAGTTAAACTTCAAAATCTTGTAAAGGCAATCCATTGCCATAGTTAAACATTTTCTTCATTCAAAGTATTGAATTACTTTCTTTCACAAGTGTGCGATAAGAAAGGCGATAAAGTCACTTGGAAAGGGTGTTTTCTAAAGAGTGATATAGGTATTAGAGAGTGAGTAAGGTACAAGGAAATCTCAGGGTGAGAAATTGTAATTGCTACTCTTTACATTTACTTGATTATTTATTCATATCTTTTTCCCCTGCTATTAACTCTTGAATTGTGCAGAAAAATCAGTCATAGTTTTAAACAAATAATTCATCCATCCCCCCTCTTAGTTGTCATCTCAGTCTTACAATTGACACTAAAGCTTTTTTTTTGAGTAATTTATTCTCAAAACTGATCATGTTTCTAAGATGGCCGCAAGATCATTTCTAAGAGAAGGTTCCAACATCAATCGACCTCCAAGCTTTGTTTGAGAATGTTACGACTTCTGGAAGATCAGAATGAGAATCTTCATAGAGTCTCAAGAACTAGACATTTGGAATGCAATTGAGGAAGGACCCTATGAACCCTTCACAATTATCAACAGTGTGAGGGAAGTGTAGCCGAAATCCTCATGGAATGATGAAGACAAGAAGAAAGTGCAATATGATCTAAAAGCAAAAAATATCCCCACTTCTGCACTTGGTATTGATGAATTCTTTAGAGTATCAAACTGCAAATCTGCTAAAGAAATGTGGGATACTCTAGAGACTACACACGAATGAACCGATGAGGTAAAAAGGTCGAGACTAAATACTCTTTCCAATGAATACGAAATTTTTCGTATGAAGCCTAGAGAGAAAATACTTGATTTACAAAAGAGATTTACTCACCTTACAAATCATCTTATTGCACTTGGAAAAACTTTATCAAATAGTTACTTGAACTTAAAATTTCTAAGATCATTCACCAAAACATGACAATCAAAAGTTACAACCATTTCTGAAAAGAAAAGTTTATCAAAAATGTCTGTAGCTGCTTTGTTTGGAAAATTGCAGGAACATGAATTTGAACTCAGTTAGTTTGACCAACATGAAGAGCAAGAAAAAAAGAAGAAGAATATCTTTCTCAAAGCAAAGGTGGGTAGATATGATTCATAAGGAGATGAATCTGAAAAGGAAGAGATGGAAGATATGAGTTTGTTCGTAAACAAGTTCACAAGTTCCTTAAAAGGAACAAAGGCACAAAAACTGGACAAATGAAGAAATTTACCAAGAACAATGACGCTTCCACTTAAACTAAAATTTCGCATGTTTTGAATAGGGTAAGCCTGGTCATATGAAAATAGACTGTCCAAACTTGAAGAGGAATATTTCAAAGGCAAGAATGAAATGAAGACTGGACAAAGAGTCTACATAACTTGAGAAGATAATGATACTAGTTCTGCCTCTGAACCAGAAAATGAAGAACAAATACATATCTCATTAATGATATTTCATCACTCGGATGGGTAAATGAATCTAACCTATTTTATTCTTCTGAATTGCAACTTGCCTTTAATAATTTGCATTATGAATACGTCAAACTCACCAAATTATTTTGAAAACAAAAAATGAGTTAGAAGTATTCAGAAATAAACCATAATCTTCTTCATGTCAAAACTGCATTACTCTTGAAAAGATCTGGACAAAATTATCAAACTTCAGAGACATTCTACAGACTGAAGAGGTCTTGGCTATTCTAAGAGTCAAGTTTCTAAGAAACAAAATGTCTCAACAATGATAAACTTTCAGAAACAAAGCATCCATGCATTTAATAGTAATAAATCTAGGATACATAAACATCATCCCATATGGACTTACTGTAAGAACCATGGGCGTACACCAAACACTTGCATGATTAAAAAACATGGTGTACCCTTAGGTCATTATAGATGGGTTGAGAAAGGTGCTAACCATGTAGGACCCGAAGAACATCGGGTACCTAATATTACTTAACCTGTTTTGTAGGAAAATTTGAGAGTCGCTTGTAATCTATGATATTTGGACAGTGACTGCTCAAAGCACTTGACAGGTGACAAAGATAAGTTCTATGTCCTTACCCCAAGGGACAAAGGCTATGTTACAAATGATGATAACAAAAAAGGAAAAATACTTGGAATTGGTAGAACCAGTAAGACACCTTTAACAACTATAAAAGGAGAATTATATGTCGAAGGACTCAAGCACAACTTGTTGAGCATAAGTCAACTATGCGACAAAGGATTTCATGTGACATTCTACCCGAATAAATGCATTATCGAAAGTAAGGATTCTAATAACTCTAAACTAATTGGTAAGAGGATAAATAATATTTATATGATTGACATAGATTCTTCTTTACCAATAAAATGTTTAGTTGTTTATAATAATAATGATGCATGATTTTGGCATAAGAGAATTTCTCATATTCATATGGATCATTTGAATAAACTAATTAAGAAAGATTTAGTTGTTGGTTTACCCAAAATGAAGTTTGTTAAAGACAAACTATGCAGTGCTTGTCAAATGGATAAACAAACAAAGATTTCTTTCAAGCCTAAGTATATGGTTTCTTCTGATAGACCATTACAGTTACTACACATGGACTTATTTGGCCCCTCAAGGACCAAGAGTTATGGTGGTAACTACTATGCTCTTGTTATAATAGAAAATTTTTCTAGATATACTTGGACTCTATTCTTAGTTCATAAGAATGAGGCATTCAACGCCTTAAGCAAATATGTTAAAAGAGTTCAAAATGAAAAATCTCTAAAAATCGCTGCTATAAGAAGTGATCATGAGGGAGAATTTCAAAACGCTTCTTTTCAAGAATTCTATGATGATCTAGGTATCAATCACAATTTTTCTACTCCTAGAACACCACAACAAAATGGTGTTGTAGAGAGAAAGAATCAGTCCTTAGAAGAATGTGCTCGTACAATGTTGAATGAAACTAATCTCCCAAAAAAAATTTGGGTTGATGCAGTTAGTACGACATGTTATGTTTCAAACAGAGTTCTTATAAGACCAACTCTCAAGAAAACCCCTTATGAACTCTTTAAAGTTAGAAAACCAAGCATTCCTCATTTGCATGTATTTGGTTTGTAAATGTTTTGTTTTAAATAATGGTAAAAATAACTTAGGCAAGGTTTATGCAAAAGCTGATGAAGGACTCTTCCTAGGCTACTCTCTTACGAGTAAAGCTTATAGAATTTTCAATAAAAGAACTTTAGCCATGGAAGAATCTGTTCATGTATCTTTTGATGAAACCAATCCTATAATAAATGATGAGTTAATTCTTGATGAAGAGGACTTGTCAAGTTCCCCTTTAAAGGAGGATCATTTTACCAATACAACAACCAATACTAAGCACTTGAAAATGGATGATACTCCATCTTCTCAAGAAGAGCATATTCATTCTGATTTACCCAAAGAATGGAGAACACATCGAGACCATCCTATTGACAACATCATTGACGACATAAGTAAGGGTGTCTCTACTTGTTTAAAGCTAAATGATGCTTGTTTAAACATGACTTTCGTTTCTCAAATAAAACCTTCTAAGATTGATGATGCAATCGAGGATGAACATTGTATTCTTGCTATGCAAGAAGAATTGAACCAGTTTGAGAGAAATGAATTTTGGGAACTTGTTCCTAGACCAAATAATAGACATGTTATAGGAACTCGTTGGGTATTCCGTAATAAATGAGATAAAAATGGAATTATTGTTAGAAATAAATCTAGACTAGTAGCACAAGGATACAATTAGGAAGAAGGAATAGATTTTGATGAAACCTTCACTCTTGTTGCTAGACTTGAGGCTATTCGGTTGTTACTTGCATTTTCTTGCTCTTTAAATTTTTATATCAAATGGACGTAAAGATTGCATTTCTTAATGGTTATATACAAGAAGAAGTGTTTGTATAACAACCTCAGGGTTTTGAAGACTATAAACATCCTTTTCATATCTATAAACTAAAGAAAGCTCTTCATGGCTTAAAGCAAGCTCCGCGTGCTTGGTAGGAACATCTAAAAAACTTTCTTATTGAAAAAGGTTTTACAAAAGGAAAGGTCGACAGTATACTATTTATTAAGAAAATAAATCATCATACTCTTCTTTTTCAAATATATGTAGATGGTACTATATTTGGTTCAACTAATGAAACCTTGTGTAGTAATTTTTGCAAAATGATGCAAGAGGAGTTTGAAATGTCTATGATGGGGAAGCTAAATTACTTCCTTGGATTACAAATCAAACAACTCAAGGATGATATTTTTGTGAGCCAATCCAAATACTGCAGAGATTTGCTGAAAAGATTTAAAAATGGATGACTGCAAGCCAATTGTTACTCCTATGGGTTCTGGTACATACATTGATACAAATGAAGCTGGAGAATGCATTGATATATCAAAGTATCGGGGTATGATCGGTTCCCTACTTTATTTAACTGCCACTAGACTTGATATAATTTTTAGTGTCTGTTTGTGTGCTCGGTATCAATCTAAACCAAAAGAGTCACATATAGTTGCTGTCAAAAGAATCATTAAATATCTAAAAGGCACAACTGAAGTTGCATTATGGTATCCAAAACGAAGTGTATGTGATTTGGTTGGATATTCAGATTCAGATTTTGCTGGATGCAAAACTGAGAGAAAAAGTACAAGTGGTACTTGTCATATATTAGGTAATGCACTGGTCTCATGGTCATACAAGAAACAAGCATATGTTGCTCTAAGTACTACTGAGGCAGAATACATAGAGGCATGTAGTTGTTGTGTCCAAGTGTTGTGGCTTAAACGACAATTGCGAGATTTTGGCTTAGACTTAGGTTGCATACCCCTAAAATATGACAATACTAGTACTATAAATCTCACAAAGAATCTAGTAATGTATTCTAGAACCAAACACATAGATATAAGACATTATTTCCTTAGGGACCATGTCCAAAAGAAAGGTGTATCTTTAGAATTTGTTGATACTCATGACCAACTAGCAAATATTTTCACTAAACCATTGGCAAAAGAACATTTCTATAAAATTAGACGAGAATTAGGCATACTTGATGAAGCTTACTTGCCTTAAATGCTTATTCATGATTATATGTTAGCTTCATTATGCTTATAATATTCCTACTTGTATTTAAAATTGCTTAAATCTTCTCAAAATTTTAAAATTCATGGGTATGTAACCGATTACATATGTTCAGTAACCAATTACCAGGCATCAGTATGCCTGAAAATTCAAAATTCTGGGTACAGTAACCGATTACTCTAGAGAGTAACCAGTTACAACATTTAGCAGGAAGCTTCAGTAATCGATTACCCACCTATGTAATCGATTACCTAAGGTATCTGTTTGAAATCTGGGAATTGTTTTATGTTGACTAACCAATTACTCACTGCGAGTAACGGATTACTTTGAGCAGTATTTAAGTTTCCCTCCTCATTTTTCAAACACTTCTTTTTCTTCCTCAAACCCTCTTTTTCTTTTTCAACCTAGAGTTTCCCTAAGATCTTCATTTTTTATTTGATTTGGTGAGTTTGAGTCGTTTTATATCACATTTTCAATCCTAAACACTTCTATTCCATAGATTTCGTGTTTAGTGGCCCCAATAAAAAAACCTCAAATCTCTCAAATGTCTAAACCTAACTTTTTCAAAAATTCAATCAATGGCTTCATCATCAAGAGCTAAGAAGCAACGTACCAGTGTGCCTCAAATGAAGCAAGGAGCTTCACCTTCTGAGGCTAATCCTTTGGATTTGGCATATCTTCTTACAAATGATGTTCAATGCCAAACATTCTCAGAGCATTTTCTTGGACGCTCCATCTTCGCTCCTAAGTATGGTAATGTCAGTAACTTTGAGTTTGAAGATTTTCATTTCCCCACTCTTCTAAGGCAACAAGATCTTTTTGATTTCTGTGAGGAATCAAAAGTCTATTACCCTGAACTTGTTAAATTATATTACTGTAACTTGAACTTTAGGAAAAATCGTCTAACATCCTATGTAAAAGGAAAATAAATTATTTTGGATATTAAGACCTTTAGTTCAATTTTCTGTAACATACCTTCTCAAGATATCATAAAATATTTCAGTCTTGCATACAATTGGGATAATTATGATAGAAAGAGTTCTACTATTATATGTATAGAATCTCTAAGAGGGAAATAGAAATGCGTAAGCAAATGACGTTAGGTGAAACTATAAAGAGTAGATATATTCTAGCTGTAGGAAATCTCGATCTCGAAGATCGCTTGCTTCATCACTTTTTGAGCTTTGTCATTCTTCCAAAATATTCAAATCATTCCCAAATTAATCACATGGAACTACAATTTATGTATGCTCTTAAGCATAACCTTTCAATCAATTGGGCTAACACAATAATGAGACATATGTGGTCTGTTCGAGAATCTCACAGCCCTCTGCCATATGCAATCTTCATAACCAACATACTTGAGCATTTTGGTGTATCCACTGCTGGTGAATCCAAAGTTACACTTGATGCATGTGATAGTAAGATTGATGTGGATGTGATCCAAAAATGGACTTCTTCCAAGATCCCATTGATAGACTCTATAAGCATCAAAGTGATAAACAGGCTACACCTGCTGATCCTAATGTAAATGCCTATGCTAACCCTCCTGAACAACAAACTTATGAGTTTCATGTTGAGTCTTCTTCATCTGTTCCCATGCCTACCAACCAGGTGATCATGGATGAATTATTCTCTCTTCGAGGCTACATCTTTAATCAGATGGATGCTCTTGACGCTCACAATCAAAAAGTCTGATTCGAGCTTTAATGTATTTCTTATAAGATAAATAACATGGACCTTGATGATAATAACACTGAACCTGAATCTTAGATCTCGTGTTGTCTAGGAATTATGTTTGTAATGTTGCATGATTGTAAATAATTTGCTGTTTTTGTTGTTGTTTTTATGGTTATGGTTTGAATAATGTTTGAACATCTTTTAAATTTTATGCTATGCGATATCACTTTTATGATTACCTTTATACTTGTTATATACATATTTTATGCTATATATATATATTTATCTATATTGTGTTGGACTCTTTGGTTTTCTTCTTTTTGATGAAGTCAAAAGGGGAAGAAAAGTTGGAAAAGTATATTTTCTGGATAAAACATTTCAGGCACATAACTCCAAATCAAAGGGGAAGCATACAAAATAGGAGGAGCATACTCAAGACAAGTCAAGAATATCACAAAGTATGCTACTCTCAGAAAACTACACTATCAAGAAGATATTGGATTGTCATCATCAAAAAGGGGGAGATTGTGAAGAAGATCTTACTCCTGACCTTGGCAAGGTTTTGATGAAGACACCAACATCACATAAAAGAAGAAAAGGAAGATTACCTACGAAGACAATGAAGACAAAGCTTTAAGAAATTAGAATATAAGTCTTTAGGTACTTCTATCCTTATACTCTAATCTATATGCTTGGTAGTAATGCTCAAAAAATATTTTAAAAGAAAATTGATAAACACAAGTAAAAATTAAAACAAATTTCAAAATAATGTGTAACATGTTACTAGATCTAAGTAACAGGTTACTGTCACTAACTAAGAGGTTACATGAGTGAGAAATGAGTTATCCAACAAAAAATGATCAGGGTAATCGATTACACAACATAGTAAATATTTACCATGATGGACAGAACAGCTGGGTAATCGCTTACACCATTTGAGTAATCAATTACTTCCTGTGAAAATTAATTTCTCAGTTGGACAGACTTGTTGGGTAATCGATTACATCAAGTAAGCAATCGATTACTGAGAGCTATTACACCAGTTTTCAAATTCAAATCACACAACTTTCAACCCAAACGAAATGATTTCATTCCAAATGAATCCCACATTTTCATAGAGGTATGCCGCTTGATTAGAAAGTCTATATGAAGGCTTTGGAACTCATTTCAAACATGCACAACTTCATAACATAACTCATATTGAAATCACTCACTAAAACTACAATTTTATGAAATACTTGTTGTACACTTGGTGCAACTTGTTCATAACTTTCAGAACTTGATTTGCAAAGTTGCCTTAAGTGTTATTGCAAGTTATTCAAACCTTGTGAGCATTATTACTAAAGTATACATTGATTTATTGGATTCCAAGAGTTTATAACTTCAAAATCTTGTAAAGGCAATCCATTGTCATTGTTAAATATGTTCTTCATTCAAAGTTGTGAATTACTTTCTTTCACAAGGTGTGATAAGAAAGGGGATAGAGTCACTTGGAAAAGGTGTTTTCCAAAGAGTGATATAGGTGTTAGAGAGTGAGTAAGGTATAAGGGAATCTCAAGGTGAGAAGTTGTATTTACTACTCTTAATATCTAGTGAAGAAATCTCTTGTGTTGCAAGAGTACTGGACGTAGACTTCGGTGGACAAGAAGGTGAACCTTACATTTGCTTGATTATTTCTGCATAATATTTTCCGCTGCTATTAACTCTTGAATTGTGCAGAAAAACCAGTCATATTTTTTAAACAACTAA
>NC_032010.1:12995095-12995331 GCF_001865875.1 Lupinus angustifolius | reverse complement strand
TTGGAATTAAAGGGACGTGTCTACCCTGCTCTAGTTAGGGAGTTTTATGCTAATTTTAGATACAAGGATGGAAAGTATTGGTCAATGATTTCTGGTAGTCTGTTTGAGCTGAGTGATCATTTGTTTCTGAATGTTGGAGGTTTATCATCGTCTGGTTTCTGAATAGGGGATTGTTCTTGGGTCAAGGACAATTTTGACCACGTTGATGTGTACAAGTCATTCCTTCGGGGCCCTCA
>NC_032010.1:12994353-12994995 GCF_001865875.1 Lupinus angustifolius | reverse complement strand
TATTGCTTACATACTAGTACAGCGGAACACAAATCACGCACAGCCTACTGTGAATGATTTGCGTTTCATGTACGCTGTAAAGAATAACGTCATGATCAACTAGCCTGAGAAGATTCTGAAAATCATGAACAGCGTATCATTGTCTCAGTCAAACCTGCTTCCATATAGCATTTTCATATCTCGCATTATCGATTATCTGCACATTGATGTTTCTGATACTATCATTATTGAGTATACTGATAAAGATCACCTGGTTGGTGAAAGTCTTATTCATAAGATGGGGATATACAAGTATGGTACTACTTGGCAGTATCAGGAGGACTACACTACATTTGATCTGGTTTTGTCTGATAATGATAATCAGGAGGATATGAGTAATCAGAAGGCAACTACTCAGGGGGAGTCTTCTGGAACAGCACCTCAGAACTCTGTTTTTGGTCTAGCTCAGATGGAAGCTATGGAGCAACGGCTTAACAACCGTATGGATCTGCACTTCCAAGGGCTGAAGGATTCTTATTTTGCAGGCATGGAGCAGTACGAAGAACGTCAGATTGCCTACACCGACAACAAATTTAAGGAGCCGAGGAACATGATTCAATCTACCGCTGAGGCTCAGAATGCCATGTTTTGCTCAGAATTTCA
>NC_032010.1:12981573-12994253 GCF_001865875.1 Lupinus angustifolius | reverse complement strand
AGGTGTATTGTAACCACTGATACCTAACACTTTTATGATGACCTTTTAAATTGTTATATACATATTGTTGTATGCTATATATATTATGTCGGACTCTTGGCTTTTATTCTTTTTGATGAAGTCAAAAGGGGGAGAAATGTTGGAAGAGTGTATTTTCTGTTAAAATTATTTCAGGCACATAACTCCAAATAAAAAATGGAGCATACTTAAGACAAATCAAGAATATCACAAAGTATGCTACTCTCAGAAAACTACAATGTTAAGGAGATATTGGTTTGTCATCATCAAAAAGGGGGAGACTCTGAAGAAGATCTGGCTCCTAACCTTGGCAAGGTTTTGACGAAGACATCAACATCATATGAAAGAAGAAAATGAAGAATACTTATAAAGACAAAGCTTCAAGAAATTAGAATCTAAGTCTTTAGGTACTTCTATCCTTATACTATAAACTATACACTTAATAGTAATGCTCAAAAGTATTTTAAAAGAAAATTGATAAACACAAGTATAAATGAAAACAATTTTCAAAATACTGTGTAACAGGTTACTAGATCTATGTAATAGGTTAGTGTGACTATGTAACAGGTTACCAGAACTACATAACAGGTAACATGAGTGAGAAACGAGTTATCCAGCAAAAATTGATCAGGGTAATCGATTACACCATGTGGGTAACCGATTACACAACATGATAAATAATTACCAAGTTGGACAAAGTAGTTGGGTAATCGATTACACCTTTTTGAGTAATCGATTACTACCTGTGAAAAACAATTTCTCAGTTGGACAAACTTGTTGGGTAATCGATTACATTGATTACGTAATCGCTTACTGAGAGCTGTTACACCACTTTTCATATTCAAACCACACAACTTTCAACCCAAACGAAATGGTTTCATTCCAAACAAATCCTACCTTTTCGTAAAGGTATTCTGGTTGATTGGAAAGTGTATATAAAGGCATTGAAACTCATTTCATACACACACAATCAATACACAACTTAAATATAATTCATTCATTCAAATGTGTAATTTTCTGAAATACTTGTTCTACACTTGGTGCAATTTGTTCATTACTTTCAGAACTTGTTTTGCAAAGTTGCCTTAAGTGTTATTGCAAGTTATTCAAATCTTCTGAGCATTAGTAATAAATTATACAAAGAGTTATTGGATTTCAAGAGTTTAACTTCAAAATCGTGTAAAGGCAATCCATTGCCGTAGTTAAACGTTTTCTTCATTCAAAGTATTGAATTACTTTCTTTCACAAGGGTGCGATAAGAAAGGGGATGTGAATTCAATTTGTCAAATGGATGTGAAATATGCATTCCTGAGTGGTCCATTAGACAAGGAGGTATTTGTAACACAACCACCTGGCTTTGAGATTCAAGATCAAGAGAAGAAAGTGTATAGGCTACATAAGGCACTCTATGGGTAAACTAAACACCCCGAGCCTAGAACAAATGAATAGATGGATTTTTGTTGAAGCTAGGATTCCTGAGATGTATAAATGAGCATGGTATCTATAAAAAATGAGTATCTACTGAAGCATCAATAATTAATTAATTATAAGTAGATGACTTGATAATCACAGGCAGTGACAAGGGTGAGATTGATTGGTTTAAAGCTAAGTTGAAGCTTGAGTTTGAGATAACTGATTTGGGAAGTCTGTCATACTTCCTAGGGATTGAATTTCTCAGAACAAATGTAGGGATTTTGATACACCAAAAGAAGTACATTTCTGATGTACTTGAGAGGTTCAACATGCTAGAATGCAACCCAGCTGCAACTCTTGTTGAAACCGGTCACATTCTAGGCAAGGAAAACCCTGAAGATAAATCACTTGACGCAACTCTCTATAGGCAAATGATAGAGTCTCTAAGATACATTTGCAATTCAATACCATACTTAGCTTATGGTGTTGGATTGGTTAGTAGATACATGGAGTATCCTAGAACTTCACATATGCAGGTAGTAAAGAGGATACTCGGATATCTCAAGGGAAGTATGGACTATGGTGTTATGTTCCCTGCTAACAAAAGCAGAGAACTTAGCACAATCTATGGCTATACAGATGTTGATTGGTGTGGTGATAAGGATGATAGAAAGAGCACAAGTGGATACCTATTCAAGCTTGGCAATGCAACTGTGAGTTGGTGCTCTAAGAAGCAAAATGTTGTTGCCCTATCATCATGTGAAGCAGAATATATTGCAGCCTGTTTGGGAAGACAACAAGCGTTATGGCTGCAAGCATTGCTCATGGAGTTAGGAATGCCAATGGATGAACCAATCTTGTTGCTTGTGGACAACAAATCAACCATCAACTTAGTAAAGAATCCAGTGTCGCATGGCAGAAGCAAGCATATAGAAATCGAGTATCATTTCTTGAGGGATCAAGTGGAGAAGAACAACTTGAAGCTAGAATTTTACAAAACTCAAGAACAACAAGCTGACATACTCACCAAACCAGTTAAAATTGATGATTTTCAAAGACAGAGAAGATAACTTGATGTGATAAGCTTAGCTAATATGAATTAAGGGAGAGTGTTGAGAATGGTGTAATTCAATTAGCTAGTTTTGTTAATCGATTAATAGATTGTATAATCGATTAAACCGTCTGTTATTTCTGTTATAAAAGACATTGTAGCTAAAATAAAAAAGACATAAAGTATTATTCAATTTTTCTCACTTCTTACATGTCACTCGATAATCGATTACACATATCTTAATCGATTAAGTTCTTCCTTTTTTCTTTTTTTCTTCCTACATTAATTTCAATAGTATTTATTCAATATGAATGATGTGTATTAATATACCCATGCACGACAAATCATTCAATTTTGTGTAATAAATTTATTCAATATCAATTTCAACCTAAACTATATGTCCATCAAAATAATGTGTATTAATTTAATGAGTCATTCACTTTCTAGATATTTGTGTATGATTCAATTTCAATGTGTAATAAATTCTATAATGGTAAAACGGAATGGAGAGAAATCATAAGGAAAAAGCGTAATACAGTAAAAATGGAAATGAAAAAAAAACTTAGGAAGGAGAGTGGTTGAGTCAGGTTATATTATCTAATTAGCATGCTAATGATCGAAAATATAATGAAAATATAAAAACCCTTACGTTAATCACTTCCCTCTCACTAATATTTTAAAGCGTTTTAAGTCTAATTGTTTTTTACAAAAGGTAAATGTATGTATATCACAATCAAAATCAAGTAGTAATAATAACTACAAAAGATTCACTCACATTTCGTAGCTCAATTTAATTAATTGCATTTCATAATGGAGAAAATATACGGGTAAACAGAATCTCTACAAAATTGTTTTTTATTCACTCCTAAACAAAGTTACATTACTACTACAGAATATACCAGAACTATAACAATAAAGGATAATAAAGATTAAATCAAAGCAAAAAAATAATGGAAGACACTAATGCGTGATAAGGATGGACATGTCCTAACACGATAATAACAAATGTTGTTTATAAGGAAGTTATCCAAAATATTTGACAAATATTTCTCTTCATATTTCATACTCAATTATGACTATAATACATACTAAATTAATATATTTTTCCACTCTCTACTTTTTTTTAATGTATTTTTATCTTTATCATGTTAAAGACAACCTAATCCATGGAGAACAATCAATTGGTATTTTGGTAGCAACAATTATACATAGACAATCAACTTCAAACACATCATCAACTAAAGTTAGACTTTATGTGTTTTTCAACAATGTCCTAAATACATGATACCAAGATAAAATAAAGTATATAATCTCAAAAATAAAATTAGTTATCAGCATGATAAAATATTAAATTGATAGTCAATCTTTTTGTATCATAATAGTCCACATAAAAAAATTATGCTTTTTAAAAAATCATAAAAGTTTAAATGAATTATCTTTCATTTTTAATATGCCTAAAAAAATTTCTCCTCCTTATTTATCGTCATTGAAAAAAATAATATCAAGCTCACATTTATCAAGTTCGAAACTTTAAAATTTAAGTGATTCAAATACATTTCATGTTATATCTCATATTTTATTATCCTCTTTATCTAAAACCATTTCATTTTTTGTAAAAAATTGCAATAAATATATGAGAGGTGTCCAAATCAATTTAGTGGGCCAAATAGATGTCAGCTAAGTGTAGACGTGCCATTTGAATATCGAAGTGGATAAAAAAATTAAATCTGACAACTAAAAGTGATCCAAAAAATCGTGGCCTAAAAGTGATTTCTGAAAAGTGTGACCTTAACATATAATAACATGTAAGAGGTCATGGTATAAAAGTGATTTTAGAAATCGTGTCCCTGAAAGTAGTCTTTAAAATTGTGATTCAAGATTAAACAACGTGTAAAAAACTTTGGCCTAAAAACGGTTTTGAGAAATGAGAACCATGGCTTAAAAATGGTTTCCACTTTGGTCTTTTCCTTATGCTTTGTTTGGTTTAAAGGAGAAAATAGAAAGATAGAAGATAAAAAGAAAGAGTATGAATAGAGAGAAATAAATGAGAAAGTGAGTTGATTATAAGAGTTATAGGTAGGAAAGAAATATGAAAGAATTAGAAGAGAGAGAAATATGTTTTAATTAAATAGACAATTTTATCATTTATACAAATAATAAACATATAATAAAGACAATGATATTATAGTAAATGCAATAAAAAAATTCTGCTCTAACTTTTCTTCTCACTTTAGAGAAGAAACAAAAAGTTGGTGGGACCCACAACTTTTATATTCTTTCATCAAATTTATCATCTTCAATTCTCAAACCAACTCACATGTATGATTTTATTTCTATACTCTTTCAATTATTTCTTCATTTTTGGTAGATAAAATTTCTTCATCATATAAATTTCACATATTTTATTCAATAGATCTATCATCTTCAAGCCTCAAACTCACTCACAAGTATGATTTTCTATTATTTTAATTACTGTCTTTATTGGTAGATAATCATATAAATTTCGCATATATATACTTATACAAATTGTGTTCACCAAATTTATCATCTTCAAATCTCAAGCCAAATCATAGGTATGATTTTATTTTTGTTGTCTCTCAATTTTTTATTCTTTTGTGGTATATATAATTTTTTCCTCCTATAAATTTCACATATTTTATTCAAAAATCAATCAACTTCAACTCTCAAACTCACTCAAGGTATAATTTCCTATTCTTTTAATTAATATATTTGTTGGTAGATAATCATATAAATTTCGCATATATATAATTTATATTATTTCTCACTTTTTCAAATTGTGCTATCCAAATTTATCATCTTCAAATCTCAAATCAAATCATAGCTATGATTTTATTTTTGTTGTCTTTCAATTTTTTCTCCATTTGTGATAGATATAATTTATTCATCATATAAATTTCACATATTTTATTCAACAAATCTATCATATTTAACTCTCAAACTCACTCAAGGGATAATTTTCTATTCTTTTAATTATTGTCTTTGTTGTTAGATATATTTTATATTATTTCAATTTTTTCTTTGTAGACTCTTTCAAATTTTCGTTTGTTGAGATATAATTTGCAATTTCTATATAAGTGTACAAGACTAATGTATTTTTTTATTATATCTTTATTGTTCTCACTTAAACTATGGATCTGTCATGATATTTGTTTCAGCATTTGTAGAAGAGAAAACACACCTCCTAGACTACAATAATTAGAGGTTTCCAATACTATTTGAGTGTAATTATAACTCTTTCTTAGGATGCCTTTTTATTGTAACAGGACTTATATATATAATTATATGTACATTGTAATGTTCTTCTTATTGTTCATTATGAAATTTTTTATTTCAAAATGGATTAAACTATTAATAATTTTCATATATTAAAAATATTAATTACATATAATAAAACAAATGTTGTTAATGTTCCCAAGAAATTAGTTGAGTGTTACTAGAAAGAAGAAGAAAATTGTCAAGAAATAATATGTCAATATTAATGACATTAAATTGGGAGATGTTAATCCATTTTCCTCCTTCGCCAATGACCAAGAGAATAAATCAGTTTCAACTTTAATTCCTAATTTTAAGGTGCTATTAGCATGCATAACAACGATGATGTTATTAGCATTAATAACAATAAATGTAATTCTTATAATACCAAAGATTCCAAAGATTGAAGGTTCATTAAGTTTATTTAATTTTTTGTAATTACTAAGGATGTTATTATTGGCATTAATAACCATAATTTTAATTCTCATAATAATTTTACTATTAATTCTTATAGGAATCAAGAGCATGACATTAATGACACCATGATTTAAGGAAATCAAATCTCAAACCAAATCATATGTATGATTTTATTTTTGTCGTCTTTCAATTTTTTCTTCATTTGTGATAGATATAATTTATTCATCATATAAATTTCACATATTTGATTCAACAAATCTATCATCTTTAACTCTCAAACTTACTCAAGGTATAATTTTCTATTCTTTTAATTATTGTTTTTGTTGTTAGATATATTTTATATTATTTCAATTTTTTCTTTGTAGACTCTTTCAAATTTTTATTTGTTGAGGTAAAATTTGCAATTTCTATATAAGTGTACAAGACTAATGTATTTTTTTATTATATGTTTCTTGTTCTCACTTAAAGTATGGATCTGTCATGATATTTGTTTCAGCATTTGTAAAAGAGAAAACACACCTCCTATGCTACAATAATTAGAGGTTGCCAATACTATTTGAGTGTAATTATAACTCTTTCTTAGGATGTTTTTTTATTGTAACAAGAATTTTATATATAATTATATGTACATTGTAACGTTCATTTTATTGTTCATTATGAAAAAAATTATTTTAAAACGAATTAAACTTTTAATAATTTTCATATATTAAAAATATTTAATACATATAATAAAACAAATGTTGTAAATATTTCCAAGAAATTTGTTAGTGTTACTAGAAAGAAGAAGAAAATTGTCAAGAAATAATATGTCAATATTAATGACATTAAATTGGAAGATGTTAATCCATTTCCCCCCTTCGCCAACGACCATGAGAATAAATCAGTTTCAACTTTAATTCTTAATTTTAAGGTGTTATTAGCATTAATAACAATAAATGTAATTCTTCTAATAGCAAAGATTGAAGGTTCATTAAGTGTATTTAATTTTTTGAAATTACTAAGGAGGTTATTATTAGCATTAATAACCATAATTGTAATTCTCGTTATAATTTTACTATTAATTCTTATTAGAATTAAGAGCATGACATTAATGACACCATGATTTAAGGAAATCAAATCCACACATTCAACAACAAAAATTAACCAATTAAAAAATTTCAAAATGTAATTGATTATTTATTTTCTACGTACTTATTCAAAATTCACAATATACATTTCAATCATAGGTCTTCAAATATTAAAGCGATTCCATATTTTAAGTAACATATTTTATTGAGGCTATTCCATATTTTTAATTACTTCTTTGTTGGTAGATAATCATATAAATTATTGTCTTTGTTTGTAGATAATCATACAAATTTCATATTCTTTTAATTATTGTCTTTTTTGGTAGATAATCATATAAATTTCGCATATATATTATTTATATTATTTCTCACTTTTTCAAATTGTGTTAACCAAATTTATCATCTTCAAATCTCAAACCAAATCATAGGTATGATTTTATTTTTGTTGTCTTTCAATTTTTATTCATTTGTGATAGATATAATTTATGATACATATTTTATCTATCATCTTTAACTCTCAAACTCACTCAAGGTATAATTTTCTATTATTTTAATTATTGTCTTTGTTGTTAAATATATTTTATATTATTTCAATTTTTTCTTTGTAGACTCTATCAAATTTTTATTTGTTGAGGTATGATTTGCAATATTTGTATAAGTGTACAAAACTAATGTATTTTTTATTATGTGTTTCTTGTTCTCACTTAAATTATGGACCTATCATGATATTTGTTTCAGCATTTGTAGAAGAGAAAATACAAGACTACAAGAATTAGGTGTTGCCAATACTATTTGAGTGTAATTATAACTCTTTCTTAGGATGCTTTTTATTGTAACAAAAATTATATATATATATATATATATATGTATATTGTAACTTTCATTTTATTATTCATTATGAAAATTTTTATTTCCAAACGAATTAAACTATTAATAATTTTCAGATATTAAAAATATTGAATACATATAATAAAACAAATGTTGTTAATATTCGCATGAAATTAGTTGACTGTTACTAGAAAGAAGAAGAAAATTGTCAAGAAATAATATGTCAATATTAATGAGATTAAATTGGGATATGATAATCCATTTTTCTCCTTCACCAAAAGAATAAATTTGTTTCAGCTTTAATTCCTAATTTTAAGGTGTTATTAGCATTAATAACAACGAGGGTGTTATTAGCATTGATAATAATAACCGTAATTCTTATAATAGTAAAGATTGAAGGTTCATTAAGTCTATTTAATTTTTTGAAATTACTAAGGATGTTATTAATAGTATTAATAACCATAACTGTAATCTCATAATAATTTTACTGTTAATTCTCATGGTAATCAAGAGCATGACATTAATGACACCATGATTTAAGGAAATAAAATCCACAAATTCTATAACAAAAATCAAAATTACAATTAAAAAAATTCAAAATGTACTTGACTATTTATTTTGTATGTTCTTATTCAAAATTCACAATATATATTTCAATCATAGGTCTTCAAATATTAAGGTTATTCCATATTTTAAGTAACATATTTCATTGAGGCTATTCCATATTTTTAATTACTGTCTTTGTTGGTAGAAAATCATATAAATTTTTGTCATTGTTGGTAGATAATCATATATATTTCATATTCTTTTAATTACTGTCTTTGTTGGTAGATAATCATATAAATTTCACATTTAGAATTTATATTATTTCTCACTTTTTCAAATTGTGTTGACCAAATTTATCATCTTCAAATCTCAAACCAAATCATAGGTATGATTTTATTTTTGTTGTCTTTCAATTTTTTCTTCATTTGTGATAGATATAATTTATTGATCATATAAATTTCATATATTTTGTTCAACAAATCTATCATCTTTAACTCTCAAACTCACTCAAGGTATATTTTTCTATTCTTTTAATTATTGTCTTTGTTGTTAGATATATTTTATATTATTTCAATTTTTTATTTGTAGACTCTTTCAAATTTCATTTGTTAAGGTATGATTTGCAATTTTTTTATAAGTGTACAAGACTAAGGAATACAAATCCACACATTCAACAACAAAAATCAACATTGCAATTATAAGAAAATTCAAAATGTACTTGACTAATTATTTTGTATGTCGTTATTCAAAATTCGCAATATACATTTCAATCATAGGTCTTCAAATATTAAGGTTATACCATATTTCAAGTAATATATTTCATTGATACTATTCCATGTTTTGAATCAAATTATACTCGTTATAATATAATGCATGTTTGATTTATATTTTGTGTGAATTATTTTTTATTTATATGTTACTATCATTATGTTATTTAATTAAAAAAATATTATTAAATCATAATATAATATGTTTTCCAAATAGATTAAAAACATTGTCTCATCTGAATATCTCATCAAATCATTCAATATGACAAAATAAGATATAACAATAATATTATAATTAATACTCAAGGATTTGAAACATAATTAGTATATTCAAAACTACACAATGATTTGAAACATGATTAATATATTTAAAACTACAAATTAATACAAGTACACATAATATCAATTATAAAATCAAGAGTTTGTATACAAATCGAATACTATAAAACGTAATGAGCCACAATTTGAAATTAATATAATAATAGTTTTATTTTTATTTAAATTATTACTCGAATAAACATGTCCTTCATTTGATTTTTTTAATTATGTAATTGATTCTTCTACCTCTATTTTATTAAGAGCAATTATAATATATACAAATTTGTATCATTAGGACACATATTTGATTTATATTTTGTTTGAATTAATTTTTATTCTTTACTTCAAATAACATTCACTATAGATATATTTTGTTTGGGGTTTAGTGCTTGCTTTTAAATTCTAATATTGCGATGTTACTATTACAATATTAAAACAATAATAACAATTACTATCATAAAATATTTTAATTAAAAGATAACAATGGTAGATCTATTCATAGGGACATATAATTATTTTTATTAGGAATATATAAAAATAACAACTCAATTATGAAAATCTTCTTACTATTTTGATTAAAATTACCATAAAATATTGCGTCATATCCTCACATAATGTATTTTTCAAATAGATTAGAAACATTGTTTCATCCTAATAGCTCATCAAATCCTTGACTATAATAACATAAAACAAGAGTATTAAAATTAATACTCAAGGATTTGAAACGTATAATTCAGACTAAAAATTGATATAATTGCACATAAGGTCAATTATAAAATCAAGAATTTGTGTATAAATCTAATAGAACAAAACATAATGACCCACAATCTAAATTTAATATAATAATAATGTTATTCTTATTAAAACTAATGTCAAACAATATGTCTTTGATTTAATTTTATTGTGGTCATGTAAATGATTCTTCTAACTCTATTTTATTAAAAACAATCATAAGATATATACAACATGTATTCCAATCACATAATAACTCTTCAAATATTAAGGCCTATAATTAATTTCTTTATTTTAAGAATTTATATTTTTATGAGTAAAATAGAATATAATGAACTTATAATTTATTAAAAAATTGTAACTCTCATAATTATCTCTTAGTTATTGAAATAATGATCGAAGGAAATACTCATGTTTCTTTCATTAAGGATATTTCAATTAAAAAATTTCATTAATGTTATTTCATATTTTGAATCAAATTAGGAAGTATAAAATTGTCCTCATTATAACGTACATTTGATTTATATTTTGTGTGAATTATTTTTTATTTATATGCTACTATCATTATTTTACTTAAATAAAAGATAACACAAAAGAATATAAGTCTTTTATTAAGAATATATAAAAATAACTACTCAAAAATGAGAGTCTTTCTACTATTTTGATTAAAATTATCAAGAAAAAAAATCTTGATAAATCCTAATATATTATGTTTTTCAAATAGATTAGAAACATTACCCCATTTAAATAGGTCATCAAATCATTCAAAATGACAAACTAAGATATAACAATAGTATTAAAATTAATATTCAATGATTTGAAACATGATTAATATATTTAAAACTACAAATTAATACAAGTACACATAATATCAATTATAAAATCAAGAGTTTGTATACAAATCGAATACTATAAAACGTAATGAGCCACAATTTGAAATTAATATAATAATAGTTTTATTTTTATTTAAATTATTACTCGAATAAACATGTCCTTCATTTGATTTTTTTAATTATGTAATTGATTCTTCTACCTCTATTTTATTAAGAGCAATTATAATATATACAAATTTGTATCATTAAAACACATATTTGATTTATATTTTGTTTGAATTAATTTTTATTCTTTACTTTCAGACAACATTCACTATATATATATTTTGTTTGGGGTTTAGTGTAACACCGCGAATTTTAGGATTTTGAATTATAAGATTTTATTAATATTGTTATCAATTATACTTTCGAAAATGAATTTCTGGGAATTTTCGGTAAAGAATTAGACGAAACTCTAGTTGAGTTTTAGTCTTGTAATTCTATTTCCAATTTATTGGTAGAGTTTCATGATTTTCGGAGACAGTCGGTTTCGGACCGCTGTCGGGGCCGAATCTCACCCGGTACGGCTCAAAAAGTGGTTTTTGAGTTCCGTAACTCGAAATCGAATTCCGATTACGCCGTTGGCTTCGTAATTTTATTCGAGTCAATATAGACCCTGAGTACACCCATACCTATTTTCTAAATATTTTCACTCGGAATGCCGAAATCTGAAATTCTAATCAGATATTAAAATCGGGCGATTGATAATACCGATCGAGTTAACGAGTTAAAATCGGAATCCTTGAAACCAAACCACCCGTAGTTGACAAGTTAAAGCACGCTTCATTAAGGTGAGAGAGAACACATCGTGACATAGTGGTGTCCGAATATGACACTCGGATCTCCTAAACCATCTCAAAGGTTTTGGAGTTAACTTGAGTTTTAAGAAACCCAAGATTTTTATATTTGAATGCTTTTGAATATATATGATTGTTAAGGAAATGTGTTGAATATTGTATATGAATGTTGTTGGGAACTTTTCTGTGTGCAGGTGTTTGAAAAACCATGTTTAAAAGTGTCTCGGTTGTCGAAAATGGCAAAATTGGTATTATGTCCAAGTCCCTGTCGCTTGGGCGAGAAACTCTCGCCTGGGGGAGCACAACCTCGCTTGGGCGAGGACTGGGCGAGGAGAAGTTTTGGTTCTGGAACTCCCTCGCCTGGGCTACAGAATCTCGCTTGGGCGAGAAAGCCCAAGATTTTAATGAGTTTCTGTAACCCTCTCGCTTGGGCGAGAGATGTCTCGCTTGAGCGAGAAGAGGCCTCGCTTGGGCGATAGTACCTTCGCCTGGGCGAGGAAGGCTTAAGTTATTTGAGATTTAAAGATTGAAATAAGATGATGTTGTGAACAATGTGATGAACCCGGGTAGGGTGTGTTGTG
>NC_032010.1:12980448-12981473 GCF_001865875.1 Lupinus angustifolius | reverse complement strand
GTTTGTGTTTATGCCTTGTTGGGCAAGTATCTGACTTCAGGTCGTGAACTAGGGGGTACCCTAATAAGGATATATGATATCACTAAGCAACGATCGACCGACCGTAAGAGGCTTGGTCATGTGACCGTCCAGGATTATTCGGTGATGGGTTGTAGTGATTGAGATGTTACCTTAAGCATGTACGGTTGACGTACTATCGGGTCCCAAGAGAAGCATTCCTTGTCGGGAGATGGCTTAAGGATTAGCCGATCATGTGTTTGATTAATACCATTTGCATTTGACTCTGACTAAGAATGCATTGCATTGTGACCATGAATTAGTGGAGAGGAAACGACGGGACGACTTAGAGCACCGTGATGTAAGTAGGGACGGCACTGATTGGACGGTGATTCGCCAACAATGTCTTGAGGGAGAGTCTGGGTGAGACGAGTCCCTTGTATTCCTGGGGAGGTACCCTGTTGGATCGGACAGTTCTCACATGCCAAACTAGGCAATCTCTGACAACCCCTGGATTGCATTCGTGATCAATGAGAGGGTGCCCAGAAAGCGTTTGTACGACCTAGGTCCGGGTAGGACTGTTCCTGAGGGAACCGATCGATCTATTTTTAATTCCTTGCGAGGATATGTTATTTCGGGTGCGTACAAAGAGGCTTGGTATGGGACCTGTACTCTCGATTATTTCCGATTAGGATGTTGGATGGATATTGGTGTAAGGTGGATAATCATGACATATCATGCATACATTATCACTGTGGAAGTGAATTCCCACATGTGAGTTACAAGCATTGTGGATTCCTACGTTTATGTATGTGATATGGTTATGAGTAAAATGTTGATTGTATTACTTGATATATTGGTAATGTTGGAATTCATGGTAAGTTATGAATTTCTTCGTGATGTCAATGATAAATGATGAACTATATGTTAAAATATATTTTATGTATGAGTGTGATATTCTGAGTAAGTCCATGCCATCAATGAATTTATGTTCATTAGATGTCTTACTCTCTCTGCTGTATTGTTCT
>NC_032010.1:12972897-12980348 GCF_001865875.1 Lupinus angustifolius | reverse complement strand
GCGTTGTTCCCTCCCACGGTCGGAGGACGTGGTCAGATTGTTTGGGTGCTCCGTCATCCAGTAGAGCCACGAGAAGCCGGGTTCTTGGAGGAGGTCCCTGCAAGAAGGCTTCGGTTTTGAGAATGTCATCCCCTCCGAATTATGCCACTGGGTTATGGCATAATGAAGTGGAGGAAGAGGAAGAAGAGGACGAGGTCGTTGAGCTCGTAAATGTAGAGAGCTCGGTGGAGGTGATCGACCTCTTGTCTGACTCGGAAGAGGACCCGAGTGAGGGGTCCAGCATTCCTAGAATCTTTTGAGTTAGCTCGTGGCCAGTCAATGCCCCTTTGTTTTTGGTGGGGGCTGTGTTTCTTTTTGATTTTGTATATGTTGGTGGCGATGTAGTTTCCGTCTTTGTTGACTTAATTTGTATGAACTAATTTTGACTTAACTGAGGTAGTTTCCGCCTTTGTGATCTAGTTTGTATGAACTAATTATGACTTAACCGATTATATGCATTGGGTTATTCAGGAAATTGTGAATCAGGTTAAGTTATCATTCGATAACGATAAGTTGATTTTCCGCATTAGAGTTACTTAAAGTGATGTCCCGGAAAAGGAAGATTTGAAAAGGAGGCAATTTTATATAATTCATTTCAAAAAAATTTTTACCCATTTTTCCGCAATGTTTTTTAGAAGTATTTTTCGGGGCGTTACATTTAGTGCGTGCTTTTAAATTCTAATATTGCAATGTTACTATTACAATATTAAAACAATAATAAGAATGTTATCCTCAAATTATTTAATTAAATGATAATAATTGTAGATATATTCAGGGGAAATATAATTATTTTTATTAGGAATATATAAAAATAACAACTCAATTATGAGAATCTTCTTATTATTTATATTAAAATTACCAAAAAATATCATATCAAATCTTAACATAATGTGTTTTTCAAGAGTTGTTTACTTACGGATGAAGAACTACTAAATCTTACATTATTAGACATTGAAAAGTTACTACAAGCCAACCGAAAAAGTTTGAGAGACTATCCATCAATGTCATACCCAAACGGATATATAACAATTCGATTAGGCATTAGTGGAGTTAAAACATAACTTCAATCTTCTTTTCAATTCTCTTACAGGTACTACAACTTTTCTCTTACATGTACTACAACTTACTCACATTTTCAGGAATGACCAAATAATTTTTGGTAACCTTAAAAATAAAAATAAGATCTAATTCTAATTTTATATATAAACTAATACAGATGAGCAAATAAATATTTTTAAAACAATTATGGAAGTAGTTAACCACAATAAAGGATACATGTACTTCTTATATGGTTATGGGGGAACTAGAAAGACTCATATGTGACGAACTTTTACATATACATTGAGGTCTCAGAAGCATATAGTACTAACTATAGCTTCCAGTGGTGTAGCTTCTTTGTTGTTATCAGGAGGTAGAACAACACACTCAAAATTCAAGATACCTATACCAACTCTTGACAACTCTGTTTGTAACATTCAACCGGGGTCTGAACTGGTAGAACTATTGAAACAAACAAAGTTAATTATATGGGATGAAGCTCTGATGACACATAAATACTACTTTGAGGCACTTGATAAAAGTCTCAGAGATATAATGGGTACTATAGGAAATGATTCATTTGTTTTTGGAGGTAAGGTTGTAGTTTTTGGAGGGGATTTCCGACAAATCTTACAAGTGATTCCAAAAGGAGGCCGTTCAGATATTGTACATACCACAATTAATGCATCATATCTTTGGCACACTTGTAAAATATTAAATCTCACAAAAAACACGCGTTTACAAAATAATTCAAATGCAAGGGAAATCGCAAAATTTTCAGATTGGATATTAAAGGTGGGGGATGGGAAATTATGTGAGCCTAATGATGGTTGTGCTGAAATAGATATTCCAGAAGAACTTTTGATTCTAAATTTTGATAAGAATGATAAAACTCTAATGTCAACAACAAATGTGGTTTATAAGGAAGTGTTCCAAAACCTGTAACATGTATTCTACATCTACTTCAACATTCATATACTAAATTATTATTTTCCATAAATCTGATTAGTCTTTTATTTCAAATTCATGAGGTTAAATATAAAATAACAACCTCCAATGTTACACTCTATGATATTTAACATACACAACAATTATTTCCCTTCTACTATACAATATTCAAATTCAATTCTTTAAACCCATGCCAACAATAAAACACTTCACCCGTGCAAATGCACAGGTATCCTACTAGTAATATTAAAAAGCCAACAAGATGTTCTTGTATGTTTGATTATGATAGTTGCATAATATCATTAGTAATATGTTCATACTTCTTAAATTGTCTAAAATAAAAAATATCAGACTACTTATATATCATCTCAAGTGTATTATGAAATCTTTTATGAGGATAAATAATGTTTTATGAGAAGAAACTAGAAAATATTAAAGAATTAATACAAAGTTTGGAAATATTTGTAGTTAAAACGTTTTTGAGCAAGATCATCAAGATGTCATGCTAATAAAAGGGGACTTTAATTATAATTATAATTGGCACACCTTTGATTATAAGGTATACTAATTATTAGTCGAATGAATACCTATTTTGATCCTTAAATTTTTTCATGTGTATCAATTTGATCTCCAAAAAAAATAAAAATCTAAACTAGTACTAAAAGATAACGAATGTGAGAAAAATAGTCTTTGTTAGGGGTCATAAATAATACTAAAAAGGATCAACTTTAGTTGCATTTGACATTTTCTGGGACCATTTTCAAGGACGAAATTTGTGTACACAAAAGTTTTGAGGAACTAAAATAGGTCTTTACTCTTATTATTATACTTGACTATTATGCAGTTATGCTTCATAATATGGTGTATGTCAATTCTAAGTGTGTTACACATTTTTATTCAATTTTTCCAATATTAGAATTTGAAACCAAATAAACAATTATCAATGTAGAGTAAAGAAGACTAATATTTCTTGCGTTATAGGAAAAAATAAGAAATATAATAAGTCAATTATATCTATTTCTTTAGGAAGTAAATAAATTCATGAACATATTTATTGTAGAAAAATAAAAAATCTTAACTTCCAACAAAAACAAAATCACATAACTAAGGAGTCACATGTAATTATAATTGTGAAAACAAATTCACTTTTTATAACTGCAAGATAACAACAAAACTTTCATATAATGTGAACCAAATCGATCTTAAATGGTTCATTTAAAAAAGATTTGAACCATGAAATTGAACCAAACAATATTTTTGGTTTGGTTTAATATCTCCAATTTGATGGTTTAAAATGGAACCACTTAACCTATAGCAATAAAATGGAAAGGGACTTTTCTATTAATCATAGGTAACACTAATAGCATTGAAATATTAAGTTACATGAATGGGAATTAATAATGTTAATTGAATGTTATATTTACATGAATAAGATTCAGTCCAATCTCTCAATGAATTAGGAAATATACATCTCGATTTGATTATTTTAATAAATTACTTGCACTCAATTATGTATACTATATCCCATTTAATATTTCCCCCCAACTATGCAAGACTATCATGTGGAGCACTAACATGATATTCATTGTATGGTTACTTCTTCACTATCTATGTCCTCTTAATAAGCATACAATAGTTTTATTTAGAATATATATACTTCAAAGTTTCACATTTCATGATTTGAATTTTTAAATATTTTACGCATACTGAAATATAAGGTTTCACAATTTTCTCTCTCTATATATTTATAATAATATATATATAAAGTGAAAATATGACTTAAGGATAAATGAATAATTTAATATGTGTGATTTTTATATTTTAAAATTGTCATTCTCTATACCCAACTTGGTAATGATAAGAGACATGACTAAGGGGCAACATGACTTAAGGTGTAAATTGCACCTTATTGCTGAAACTAATGAGTTTCTTTTATAAGTAAATTTTATTAAGGTGAAAGTAATGAGCTTGATACACTTATTTGATCAATAAAAGTAACAAATCATTGTAAGATTAAGTAACTATCGTGCCAAACCAACTTTGTAATGTTGCACAATTACAAATTCTTAACGTAACTATATTATCAAAAAAATTGTTAACATCTTATTGATAATTGTTAAAACTTTAATGATAAATTGTGTAAGGACCAATACAAATACAAATTCTTAATAGCACACGTTACGTCATTACCATTCTTTAGAATTAAAATAAAATGCATATTATATACTCAATTACTCAAGTAAAGTACATCACCATATCTAATCTCTATATATTAAACTTACTCCTCATTCTAACCATCAATTCTTGTGAAATCCAATATTTTGAATTAGTGAGTATATCTAAACTATTGGATTTCCCTAGAATTGATGGCTAGGATAAGGACTAAGTTTAAAAAACTTACTCTTAAAGTAAATGAATCCTTACTCATAAATTTAATAATCATCATCACCTTCTTCATATTCAATCCTTACTCTTAAATTTAATGATCATCATCACCTTCTTCATATTCACTAATTTGATTTTTCTATTTTTCTACTAAACAATAAACACAAGCAGTGGACGTTAATCATGTATGTGGTGTTTCTCTATATTATTTGCATGCTCAATTATTGTATTCCTCTATATTCTCACTTTTGTTTCTTTGTTTTTGTAATGGAAAAGAATGATCCCATATCAGAAAATTCACACTTTTGTAAGAAATTCTAAACTCAATCTCAAACAATATAAATGTAGGTTGACAGATATGACAGTATTTGTCAACACGCTAATATATATAACAACATAACTCTAAATTATATAATATATGTTTAATGTTTTTTTAGTTATTTAAAACAATGTTCCATAATTATTTTTCTTGATATATTGTAATCAATATGAAAAAAATATATAAGGCTTGTTGAAAGATTATTTTCGATGCTTTGCTTTATTTTTAGGCATCAAGTTTCTGATTGATTTATTTAATGACAGGTCGATTCTTGGCTCGCCATCTCGGCTTTGTTGGAATAAATTCCAACGCCGGTATAATGGTTTCAAGAATGTTCATTTAATAAAAAAACTTAACTTTATTGAATTATTAACAACTTCATACCATCTCGACTTTGTTGGAATAAATTCTAACGTCGGTATAATGATATGAATTGAGCAAATTAACACAAGTGATAATGAGTGATATTTATTTTCGTTTTCCTTCATTAACCGCACTACTTCCTTATGGAAGATTGGTAAAGAATAAATAAATAAATCAATAAATAAATGTTAGTTGCAGAATTTAAATGACAGAAAGTAAATGTTAGTTGCAGAAAATAAATGACAGAAAGTAAAAGTTAGTAGTTAGATCACTCATTCTAACTGTGTATTTTTCCTTTTCACAAAGATACAATTTACGAGTTAAATTGTACTTTGATTCATAGTTTCTTTCTTTGTCAACAAATAAAGTTTATAAGGTAACACTTTACTATTTTACATTTGCATCTTTTTCAAGATTCAATTGTAGTATAGTATATGGTTATGTCGAACCACAAAGAATTGCCTAATAGAAATTTACTCAAACTTTGTATCTTTTATCAAAAGTAATAAAGTAACAATTAAAGTTGTTTTTGTGATTTTATGTACTAAGAAACATGAAAAATTAAAGAACTAACTATTTACAAATTCAAGAAGGGGAAATTGATTTGAAAGATGGAATTATTTCTTGACTCAAATGATTTGAAAACATTACAAGTTATGTGTTATGCTTTCGGTTAATTCCACATACCATTTCTAAATCCTTCATCTGTCCTAGAATGGTAAGATGATTTTCAAACCTTATGTAATACACTAAACAATAGTTAAGTGCCACTGGTCGGAGTAGGTTGTCACACCCTACGTCTGGCTCCATTACATCATTTAACCTAGATCATAAGTTTCTTAAAATAGATGTTTGATGTGGCAAGTGAACTAAGGTGTAGGTTATACTTTTTAGTTCACTTGTCAACACTTTAAGAAGAAGCATTTTGGATCTTGAAATCAAGTTTTAGGTGATCAAGCTAAAACCGCATTAAGAACTTCATAAAGAATCAAAACTTAACCAAAAGTAATAACTTGAATGTATTGAAATCAAAACAAGAAACAAATGAAGAAAATAAATAATATTACATCATAATACAAGTGAATATGTAGGAGCATGAGTCATCTATCCAAGGATGAGATGGTTTTAATTCCAAATGAGGTTACAACCCATTCCCTTTGAATTTCTATGAAGTAAAAGCCTAAGAATAGCCTAAAAACACTCTCAAATGAGAGAGAACCGAAAATGAAAGAAAGAAGATGAGATTACAAAGAATATGCAACTATATGTAATAAGTGCCAAACATACCTAAATTTCATACACTTTTATGGCACTTATCTTAAGCATAATTGAGAAAAACCAACTTAAAACAATACTTTTTGTATAAAATATCACAATCTTGCATATTTGTGTGTATTTCTTTTTTATGTATTTTGTAGGATTTAGAAAGAAGAAAAGAAGAGAAAAAAGACTCCTGGTCAAAAAGAAAAAGAAGTCAAAAACCAAGGTGCTCAACCAGGCAGCTAAGCGTGGACCAAGCCACACTAAGCTGACTTGGACACTAGCCTGACCTGGACACCAGCCTGACCTGGACACCAGCCTGACCTGGACCAAGCTACTCAAGCAAACAGCTGAGCAGACCTGCTTGACCGCTCAGCCTAGCACCAGAATAGTCCTGGCACGGTCAGAACTCAAGCTTTACACGGTCAGACACAAGCTTGGCACATGCCCAAGCTGTTGAACAAGTAGCTTAGCAGTCCAACCAAGTAGTTTAGCGGAGAACCAAACTCCTGACTAGATCAGCAAGCATCAGGCCACGTCCGTGTCAACACGGTCAAAGCTGTTGAACAGGTGCAATAGGTGTGCTAAGCGGTGTGCACCCAGACTTGACTTAGCCATCAAGAAAACCATGAAGTCACCAATGACCTCACCTCAATTAGCCTACCATAGGCTTTTCAGAGTAGCTCACAATAGTTGGTTTCATAGCTCACAACTAGCTTTGACGAGTCAAGCATAAGGAGGTGACAAAGCTACTTGATCAAGGGACCAAACCCATGTTGAAGGGTTTGGTTAGCTGCTTAGCGGGGCTGACAAGCAGCTCAGCAGCCCAGAAGAATTTCTATAAACAGGGCATTCCATTCGAGTAAAAAAATAAGATCAATAACATAAAATACATCTTACACATTCTGCCTAGAAATTCTCTGAAGTTCTCTCTTCTTGTTATTAGTTCTTAGGAGCTTTATTTCAAGTAAGTTTGTAATTTTAGTTTAGAATTCAAGAGGAGAAAAGGAGAAGGCAAATGAGATGCAAACATCAATTTTGTAATCTCATTTGGAACTCAAAGCATCCAATCCTTGGATGGATGGCTCATGCTCCTAAC
>NC_032010.1:12972505-12972797 GCF_001865875.1 Lupinus angustifolius | reverse complement strand
GAAATATTTTCCTTATTCAAAATGATCTTGTCTCCTCAAGAATTTGTTAATATGTAGTTTATCTTTCTTGTTAAATTGTTTATATGCAAGACACCAAAAAAAACCACCAAAATATGTTTAACTCATTATTTTTGCATTGACATGTTCATATGATTCATTCTATTATGCAATTCCTTGTGGTTCGACATAACACTATACTATACTACAATTGAATCTTGAAAGAGGTGTAAATTGTAAAATAGTAAAGTGTTATCAATAAATTTATTTGTTGAAAACACCTTTTAATATACAA
>NC_032010.1:12934255-12972405 GCF_001865875.1 Lupinus angustifolius | reverse complement strand
TTTTATTTATTCTTTAATACCAACCTTCCTTAAGGAAGAAGTTTGGTTTGTTAATAAAATGAACCCGGAAGGGAGTAAACAAATAAAAGTCACTTAAATTTATTATTCTTTTGTTCTTTATATATTTATTTATTTGTTTCTAACAACTAACTATTCATCACTTTTGTACATTAGAATACCGTTAAACCAGTGTTGGAATTTATTCCACAAAACCGAGATGGTATTCAAAGGTACTTAATAATTATGTAATAAGGGATTGCTTCGATACCATTGTACCGACGTTAGAATTTATTCTAACAAAGCCGAGATGGGGCAAATAAGGAATAACTAATTCACATGATTATTAAGAAGTAAGTTGTAACTAGAATATTCTTGATACCATTATACCAGCGTTGGAATTTATTTCAACAAAGGCGAGATGGAGAACAAAGAATAAAATCGAGTTCACTTACTTAATCAAATAAAAAGAAAACACACCAAAAATGAGAGTAATAACCTTTCAACAAATTGGCACCTTGCGAGGGACGATTTGTTGAGGGGGAAAGCCTCTCGACAAAAAGTCTTTCAACAATATGCAATGTGTTCCAAGCAGCTTAGTCCCCTGCTTGAGCTACTCACCGAAGCTATGGTGGGCTACTTGGGTCAGCTATTGTGAGCTACCTCTGAAAAACCTATGGAGGATACTTAGAGTGAGGTCATGCATGATGTCACAATTACTTGGTGGCTAAGTCAACTTAACCAAGTTGTTGGGTGCATACTACTAAGAGCCTATATGGCACCGCTGAGCTGCCTGCTTGAGCAGTTCTGACCGTACTAGTGGTGATGTGGCCGGTTGCTTACTGGCCTGGTCAGGTGTGTGGTTCCACGTTGGGCAGTCCAGGTGCTCCACTAAGCTGTCTACTTGAGCAGGTTGGCTTGTGCCAGGCTTGTGCTCTGACCAGGCCAGGTTGGTTTTGACCGTTTAATTTTGGTCTTACTGCGCCAGGTTGGTGTCGAAGTCACACTGGGCGTGGGTTTGGTCCAAGCTAAGCTTCTTAGTGAGCAGCTTCATGTTGACTCCACATAGGCCAAACTTTGATGAGTCATGCTTATGTGTTGAGCATTTTGACCAATTTTGAGCACTTTGTATGCCTTTGATAAATTCTTCTCTTTTTTACCTAAACTCTACAAGATACAGTACAAAAGAAATATACATAGCATATATACAAGATTGTGATATTTTATCCAATAAGTGTTGAATTATGTTGGTTTTCTCAATTTATCCAATGATAAGTGCCATGAAAAGTGTATGAAAATTAGGTATTTTTGGCACTTATCAAATCACCCCAACTTAAGACTTTGCTTGTCCCCAAACAAGGGTAAAATAACAACTACTTGGCTTTGGAAGAATTAAACCTCGACAACATCAAAACTATGCATCATTCTTTTAAGGTTCCATGAGATGTGTTTATGATTATGTGATTTTAACTCATAATGCTTCAAACTAAGAAGAATACATCTTTTTCAAAATTTCATTTAGCACTTCACTTATAAAAAATGTTATCAATCAAAGAGATGCATTATCACACACGGTTCAAGAATGGAACCAAATGGGTAAGTGTTTCACTCAAAACTCAACTTGTTTGGTTTGCAAGAATTTAATTTTGTTTTTCTTCTCAAAACTTACTTTGATTGCACAAATTTTTCAAGGATCGCTAATGTCTTCCTTAGGTTATAATGAGGCATGACTATCAAAGAAAATTGGTTTTCCAGGATATTCAAAAATACTTTCAAAGTTAAAAGAGAGCAAAAATTGATTTTTCTTTTAAAATACATACTCCTTTTTAACTTTTTCACCTTTCCTTCCTTTCCTCATTCTTTTCTTGACCATTTTGTGTAACTTTTCATGCTTTTTCTCAATATCTTTTTACTTTTTTTATTTATTGTTGGAGCATTTCTTTACTTTTTTTATTTGTAAAGAGATTGGGAATTTTTCTTTTCAACACTTTGTTACATGGCCAATCATTCCCCCCAACTTAATCTTTTCCATCAACCTTTTTTTATTTAAAAAAGCTCTCTTTTTACTTAGAAAAGTATATGAGATTTCACTTTTGTTTTTCTATATTAGGCTCCAGGGTTGTGTTTGAAAAATAATTTTTCTTTTTAAGGCTCAAAAAGGGTTAACAAAGGATGTTCATATTTTTGGTTAGTCATTTTTTTGGTCAAGTGGCTCATTCTAATTGAAAGAACTTGTTTTGATCATTTCCTATCAAATTATGTGCAACCATGTAAAAAAAGATTCATACAAAGTCAATTGTGCAAAACCAAAAAGTTTCTCACTAAGCTCACATAATAATTGTGTTTGGCGTACACTCCCTCACATGGTTGGTTTATGTGCAACTTTTTTATTTTCAAACAAATTCACAAGTTCATGATAAATGATTATCCAAAAAGTTTGTATTTTATCAAAGTTATGATATTATGAATTATTCACAAAAGATTTCAGATTTTCATCTCATGATGCTAATTTATAAAGTCATTGATCTTGTTAAACATTTAAGCCAAGTTGTGTTATCTATTAAGTTTAGTTTCAACAATTTCACTTTTTAAACAAATTATGAAAAAGAAACTAAAGTAAACACACAACTTAAAAAATTAAACACACTAAAAAAATTAAAACAAGTAAACACACTAAAAAGCAAACAAACATACACAGTTTTTTTTTAAAACACACCAAAAATGAAAATCTTTCAAAATGTTATACACACTCCCCCCAACTTAAGATCTTGACTTGTCCTCCAATCATTTTGAAAATAATTTAAGGAAGTTTGTATAACATTGTGAAAGAAATGAAATTAAAAACAAACCAAACTTGTTAGGAGAACTCATAATTCCATTCTCCTTGATTTTACTATCCCCTCCAAGATAGTGGTGTCTTTAGAGCCAACTAATTGTTTTCTATTTGCTTTTGGACTTGTTTTCCTATAAATCATTAGAACTTGCAATTTCTGTTTCCTTGAGGTTAGTCTAACAATTTATATGAATTTTTCAATGCCGAAAAAATTATGCTCATGAATAAAATTTGATTGACAAAAATTCCAATTTAAACATCGTGCTTTTATTCATGAAAATTATGTTAACAGTAAAAATTTAAGCATTTTTCAAGTCCAATTGATATAAGGAAATCCAAACAGAATCTTATGGAATTTCAAACAACAAGATATCAATTCACAGCCACAAATAAATTCATTCAGAAGTTCATGAATTTATTTTATTAAATGGTAAATCAAACAACAACTTAGTAAACCAAATAACACACTTTTTAGGAGATCTCAAGTTTGGAAAAATTAATTTTTGGCACAATTTGAACAAGCATGCTCTTAGTTTTAAAAAATTATTTCTCAACCTTAAAAATCATCAACTAGAGCATGTTAATGGAGATGTTGGTTAAAGTATCACAAAATAAAATATGATCATGAAAAGTGCATGTGAATACTTAACCTATAAGGATTAAAGTAGCCTCCCTTTTTGGATTTTTGAAGATTGGTTTTCTTCTTTCTTTGAAAAGTCCAACCACTAATCCTTGCTCATTCCAATCCCTTTAATGTTGTTCTTTGGAAAATGTTGATGAGGTGTACCTCCACATCACCTAAAAATTTTATAACAACAACAAAATGTTTCTTAACTAGTGGGTTTTCACTCTACTAGTTCAACTTTTTCTTTCTTTTTGTTTTTTCGATTTTTCAATGTACAAAATAGGAAAATAAATTAAAAGAAAGATGTACAAAAAGAAAAATAAATTTATAAAAAGAGAAAATAAAATTGTATTTACAATTACTAGTGATCAAAATATAAGTATGAATTTCCATTATCTAGGAATTCCCCGGCAGCGGCGCCAACTTGTTGAAAGATTATTTTTGATGCTTTGCTTTATGTTTAGGCATCAAGTTTCCGATTGATTTATTTAATGACAGGTCAATTCTTTGCTCGTCATCTCGGCTTTGTGGTTTAAATTCCAACTCCAGTATAATGGTTTCAAGAATGTTCCTTTAATCAAAAACTTAGCTTTATTGAATTATTAACAACTTCATACCATCTCGGCTTTGTTGGAATAAATTCCAACGTCGGTATAATGGTATGAATTTAGCAAATTAACACAAGTGATAATGAGTGATATTTATTTTCGTTTTCCTTCATTAACCGCACTACTTCCTTATGGAAGATTGGTAAAGAATAAATAAATAAATCAATAAATAAATGTTAGTTGCAGAATTTAAATGACAGAAAGTAAATGTTAGTTGCAGAAAATAAATGATAGAAAGTAAAAGTTAGTAGTTAGATCACTCACTATAACTGTGTATTTTTCCTTTTCGCAAAGATACAATTTATGAATTAAATTGCACTTTGATTCATAGTTTCTTTCTTTGTCAACAAATAAAATTTATGAGGTAACACTTTGCTATTTTACATTTGCATCTTTTTCAAGATTCAATTGTCGTATAGTATATGGTTATGTCGAACCACAAGGAATTGTCTAATAGAAATTTACTCATACTTTGTATCTTTTATCAAAAATAATAAAGTAACAATTAAAGTTGTTTTTGTGATTTTATGAACTAAGAAACGTGAAAAATTAAAGAACTAACTATTAACAAATTCAAGAAGGGAAAATTGATTTGAAAGATGAAATTATTTCTTGACTCAAATGATTGTGAAAACATTACAAGTTATGTGTTATACTTTCGGTTAATTCCACACACCATTTCTAAATCCTTCATCTAGTGTCCTAGAATGATAAGATGATTTTCAAACCTTATGTATTACATTAAACAATAGTTACGTGTCACTCGTCGGAGTGGGTTGTTACACCCTACTTCAGGCTCCATTAACATCATTTAGCCTTGAACATAAGTTGCTTAAAATAGATACTTGATATGGCAAGTGAACTAAGGTGTAGGTTATATTTTTTAGTTCACTTGTCAACACTTTAAGAAGAATCATTTTGGATCTTTAAATCAAGTTTTAAGTGATCAAGCTAAAACCACATTAAGAACTTCATAAAGAATCAAAAGTTAACGAAAAGTAATAACTTGAATGTATTAAAATGAAAACAAGATAAAAATTAAGAAAAGAAATAATCTTACACCATAATCTAAGTCAATAAGTAGGAGCATGAGCCATATCTCCAAGGATGAGATGCTTTTGATTCTAAATGAGGTTAAAAAATCATGTTTTTGCACCTCATTTACCAACTCCATTCCCTTTGAATTTCTATGAACTAGAAGCCTAAGAATAGCCTAAAAACACTCTCAAATGAGAGAGAACCGAAAATGAAAGAAAGAAGAAGAGATTACAAAGAATATACAACTATGTGCAATGTTTTCAAGTGAAAAAATGAAGGTGCCTTTTATAGACATTTTGGACCTCGCTGAGCTGCTTGTTTCCACTGCCAAGCTGCTGACCAAACCCTTCAGCATGGGTTTGGTCACTTGGCCAAGCAGCTTAGTCACCTGCTTGAGCTGACTCACCGAAGCTATGGTGGGCTACTTAGCTCAGCTATTGTGAGCTACCTCTGAAAAGCCTATGGAGGCAACTTGGAGTGAGGTCATACATGATGTCACAGTTACTTGGTGGCTAAGTCAACTTAACCAAGTTTCTGGGTGCACACCGCTAAGCGCCTATGTGGCACTGCTGAACTGCCTGCTTGAGCAACTCTGATTGTGATGTGTCCTGGTGCTTGCTGACCTGGTTAGGTGTGTGGTTCCACGCTGGGCGGTCCAGGTGCTCTGCTAAGCTTTCTACTTGAGCAGGTTGGCTTGTGTGAGGCTTATGTTCTGACTGTGCCACGTCGGTTCTAACCGTGTAATTTTGGTCTAACCGTGCCAGGTTGGTGTCCAGGTCACGCTAGGTGTGAGTTTGGTCCAAGCTAAGTTGCTTAGTGAGCAGCTTCATGTTGACTCCACATAGGCCAAATTTTGATGAGTCATGCTTATGTGTTGAGCATTTTGACCTATTTTGAGCACTTTGTATGCCTCTGGTAATTTTTTCTCTTTTCTACCTAAATTCTACAAAATACAGTACAAAAGAAGTATGCAAAGCATATATACAAGATTGTGATATTTTATCCAAAAAGTGTTGAATTAAGTTAGTTTTCTCAATTTATCCAAGGATAAGTTCCATGAAAAGTGTATGAAAATTAGGTATTTTTGGCACTTATCAAGGCTTTACTCTAATATAGTAGTATCTGTTGAAATACACCACACATATAATGTGTAGAACCAGAATGAAGAAGGGAATTTGTAGGAGAGTAAAGAAAGAGATGAATGAGTTTGAGGTATGTTTTTTGGTATGAATGAATGTGTATTTGATATTGAATGTTTGTATTATAGTTATAGCATTTTATCAACTAATTACCTTACTGAAAACAGTAAAACTAACACAACTAACAAACTGAATTACATTTTGTCATCGTTATTTCTTCCTATCCCCATCTTCCTTCTTAACTTGTCAAACCTTTCCATCTTTAAAGTCTTGGTAAGTATATCAGCCAAATGATTTTCTGAGTAGTAAATATTCTATAACATTTTTCCTTTGCTCACTTGTTCTCTAATATAGTGAAATCTTGTGTCAATGTGCTTGCTTATCCAATGAGCAACAAGATTCATTGCCATATTAATGACAAATTTGTTGTCTACCATTAACTGCATTCCATCCTATGTTTTCAATCTCAATTTTTTTAGTAATGCTTCTAGCCACACAACTTGACATGCACTCATGCTAGCTGCTATATACTCAACTTCACTTGAGGATAAGGTAACTACATTCTACTTCTTGGAACACCAACTTACATAAGCATTGCCTAGTTGAAATAGGTAGCATATAGTACTTTATCTATCTGTTTTGTCTCCACACTAGTCTGCATTAGAGAATCCAACCATCTTGTTGTTGCTGCTGCTACTTAGTTTTGTAGGAAACATGATCCAAAAACCAATGGTTCTTTTCATGTATCTAAATATCCTTTTTATTGCACCCAAAGAGCTTGTTGAGGTGCTTTCATAAACCTACTTACTAGACCAACTCCATATGCAATGTTTTTTCTAGAGTTGCAAATGTATTTCAATGAATCTACCATTTTCTTGAATAATGTTTTATCCACAGACTGCTTAGTTTCTTCTTGGCATAGCACAACTCCAATTTCAACAGGGTTTGCAACTGAGTTGCAATTCATCATATGAAATCTCTGTAATACATCAACATTGTACTTGCTCTAATGCATAAAAATCCCATGCTTGGTCTTCTTGAATTCTATACCCATAAAGTATGACAATTCTTCTAAGTCTGTCATTTCAAATTCGGATTGCATCTTATGCTTGAAGGCTAAGATGATATTGATGTCTCCACTTGTCATCAGAAGATCATCCACATAAGACATAATATGAGGAGATCTAATGTGTTTTTTTCCATTTACATACACACCATGTTCAATGATGCATTTCATAAACCAAAGCTTCAACATAAATTAGTCTATTCTTTTGTTCTAGGCTTTTGGAGCTTGCTTGAGTCTATACAATGCCTTATGCAGTTTGTACACAAGTTCTTCTTTCCCTCTTGTGATAATTCTAGTGGTTGTGTCAGAAACACCTCTTTGTCTAGTGGTCCATTTAGGAAAGATAATTTCACATCTACTTGGTGAATTTCCTAACAATTGTAGCTGGTAATATCAATCACAAGTCTCACTGTCTCAAGTCTAGTAACTAGAGCAAATACCTCATCATAATTAAGATATTACTTCGGTAGAAATCCATTTGCTACAAGTCTGGCTTTACATAGAGACTTAACCATTTGGATTCAGTTTTTTTTATATACCCACTTCACAGCTATAGCCTTCTTCCAGGTGGTAATTTTCTTAAGTTCCATGATATATTTTTTCAATAGACCTCAACTCCTCCTCCATAGCCTCAACCCAATCTGTTTGCTTAAGAGCTTCTTCCAAGCTTAGAGGTTCCATTTTAGTAAGTTGTGCCATATGTATAAAGTCACCATCTATAATGATTGTAGAATCAGGAAAGACTTCATAATCACTAAGCCTTCAGGGTGGTTGTCTAATCCTTTGAGATATTGTGATGTTAGTTGTAGTTTGGACTACTCTTCCTGTACTTATCATAAATCCTCTCCTCTCCTCATTTTCATCAAGTTGTAATACTGTTTCCATACCAATATCATTGTCATTTTGGTTCCATTTCCAACATTGGCTTTCATCAAATTTCAGATCTCTACTTATCATGAATATTTGATTTTGTGGTTCGAACACTCTATATGCATCAGTAGAGTGGTAACCCTGAAATATCAGCTTTTCACCCCTATCATATAACTTTATCCTCCTTGCTTCAAGTTCATGCCCAAAACATATTTAGCCAAAAACCCTAAAATGACTCACATTTGGTCTATGGCTTGACAATGCTTCTTCTGGAGTCTGGTAATCTAATCTCATAATAGGACTTTTGTTGATGATGTACACTGTAGTTGAGACAGCTTCTCCCCAAAACCTTTTAGGCAAGTTTGTGGTTTTTAACATGCTTCTAGCAATGTTATATATTGTTCTATTTTCCCTTTCTGTAGTGTCATTATGTTCGGGTGTATAAGGAGCTATTACTTCATGAAGGATTCCCTCTTTAATATAGTATTCTTTAAACTCAACAGACATATGCTCACCTCCACCATCTGATCTTAATTATTCCAGTTTAAGATCAGTCTTTCTTTCTACTTCAACTTTAAATATCTGAATTTATCAAACACTTTACTTTTCCTTTTTATTAGATAGATCCATATTATTCTAGTATGATCATCAATAAAGGTTAGGAAATATATATTCTCTCTCATAGAATTCACCTCAAAGGCCCCACACACATCACTATACACCAACTCTAATGGTTTCAATGTTCTTAAGGGAACATTTGAAACAAATGAGTTTCTAGTTTGCTTGTTAGTTAGGCATTCATCACATAATTTCCTAGCTGCCCTTATTTGTGGTAATTCTATCACAATTTCATTCCTGCTTAACAACTCTAAACTTTTGAAGTTTAGATGTCCACACCTTCAATGCCACAACCATGTGTTCTGATCTACAGTTGATTTAAGGCACATTTTCTCACCAATTTGTATCTCAATTTTGAATGTTTTGTTTGCTGAGAGTGGTGCCTTTAGGGTATTTTAATTACCTTCAGCACATCATTCTTCATCTCCATCGTGTATCATTTTCTCTAGCAATTGGCCAAGGCTAAGTAGGTTGTTTGGATATTCTCTTTGTATCATAACTTTGCCAATTCTTTTAGCTAAAACTGAATTGAAATCAACAAATTTCACTTTTCTCTTGGTTTTTTCATTAAGAGTTATGAACCAGTCTATTCTTCCTGTCATGTGATTTGAGCAGCCAATATATAGGTACCAAAAATATGTATTTTCTTGATCACTCCTTCTAGTTGTCATTAACAAACAGTGATCATCAGAACAATTAGAATTTTCACCTTGTGTCATTCTAGCCTCTTCTTCATTTCCCTTTGGCCATTTAAGCTTTCATTCAGATGCAAAATGCCCAGAATTTTTACAATTGTAACATTGCACTTTCTTCTTGTCAAGCTTTCTTCTATTTTCTGAGTTCTTTTGAGAACCCTTGTTATGGTCATGGTCAACAACAAATTTCTAAGCATTGTTGTCAAACCTTTTGGAGGAAGATCCTTGTTCATATCTTGGTCCTTCATTGCTCCTACATTTGTTGCTCTACACTTTTTCCGTACTTATCTTGCTCCATTGTCTAGTGAATTTCTTATTGAATCATGCGTGGAGTGCTTAATCTCCATACTTGTATAGATTCCTCTCTTTCAATCATAGATCATGGGCTTTAAGGAAGTCTTGCAATTCCTCAATTTTATAATCTTCAAGATTTTTGGATTCTTCTATTGCAACCACTATGTAATCATATTTAGGGGTCAGTATTCCGAGTAACCATATATTGGTCCTTGATTTCTTCCCCACATGATTTCATCTGGTTTGTTAGTGACAAGATATTTGTCATGTAATTTGAAATTGTCTCAATTTCATCCATTTGAAGAAGCTTATATTGTTTGCGTAAGGATTGAAGTTTTACCTTCTTAATTTTTGCAGCACCCTTATAATTCTGTTCCAAGTTATCCCATGCTTGCTTTTCTGTTTCTACTCCAACAATCTTCTCAAAGTTGGTTCCATCCATACATTGATGAATAAGGAACAAGGCGATTTAATCTTTCTTCTTTGCCTCCTTGTAGGTTGCTCTTTGAGCTTTAATAGCATTTTATCCAATTTCTTGATACTCATTCTGCACAATCTAATAGACTTCTTAAAACCCAAATATAGTTTTCATCTGATTTCTCCATCTACATTAGTTCTTGCCATCAAGAACTAGCCGAGTTATAGAGAAGTCATTGTCGTTTGTCATTGTGCTATTCACCCGGCTGCATTACTTCTTATCCAAATTTCTAACTCACGTTGTTTCTTGTTGATTCTTGGATTCACATAGAATCTAATTCTTCTTTTCTATATCACAGGTCCCTTGCCTTGAATCTCAAATCCACACACTAAATCTAATTGAAAACTCTTGATACCATCATTGAAATACACCACATACATAGTGTGTAGAACAAGAATGAAGAGTGAATAATGAAGAAGGGAATGAGTGGCAGAGTAAAGAAAGAGATGAGTGCTTTTAGATGACTTGTGGGCTATATTCTACCCTCGTAGTTTAGAGAAAAATATGAATGCGCTATTAGAGTAAAAGTTTTTTACATTATCACTGCATTATTCATTGTCATTCAGTTTTTAATCATCATTAATATAAATGAATTATAGATGATAAACTGACTATGTATAAATTTTTATAATATTAGTGTGTATATGTTACACTCTTTAATTTAATGCCCAACACCATTATAAAATTCAATATATCTTATTCTATATTTAATGATATTTAAAATATTTTTACTAGAGAAAGTATTAAAGATCATGTAATTTTTAGATTATCGCATATTGTATAATTTTTGTTTTGAAAAAAATGGTGTTACAACATTCACCTGGATCGAATTATGCCAAGATTTCAACTTTTTTCACCATGATTATTTGTGGTAGCTGAAATTGGAAAAATGCTGTAGTGGAGATACAATGTGCTGGTTGTCTGTCTGTAGTAAGTTAATCATTTTCAAACCACACAGTATACCCAGGAGTGCACCACTCAGGAGTCCAGCAGAGAGATACTTACACTGTGTTTGAGAGAAAAAGTTAAGGAAAGAAACTTAAGAAAAGAAAAAGGTAGAAAATATGGGAATTTTTTAGTTGTTCTCTAGGATATAAAATAGAAAGAAAGTGAAGTGAAAATAATATATTTATTATTAATAATTATATTTTCTTTGTACTATCAAAAGTATTCTACCATCTTGTGAGTAAAAAACTAATCTTTTTCATGATGTGTGACTGTCTCACCCAATAAGTGTCTAACACAGGAATCAAATCCTTGACATTTTTTATCTTTTTGTAGATCTAGCAGGACTTCACACCACTAAACTAACGCCTTATTGTTTATTAATAATGATATTGACATGTACATGTTAGTTTGTTTTTTTTTTTTTTTGAATTTTAGGAAATTATCGATATTTATAGATGTGATTAACATAAAATACGATTTTTAAATGTATAATGAGTTAGAGACGAAAAAATTTGTCACTAATCTTCTCGGACAACGACTTGTCCAATTTTGTCTACTTCTTTTCTTCCCAATAATGGAGAGATAACATAATGGCATGGGTCCCACCATTTTCTTTCTTTCCATCATTCTTTTCATTACAACTAAACAATAGAAATTTTATTATGTAATATCTATACATTATTCGTATTAAGATTCATGCATTATCACTTATCAATATAAAGATTTATATTAATAAATTACTTATATTTAAAAGTGAATAAATATAAATAAGTAACGATATGCAATATTGATAGTGTAAAAAATTTATTGATGAATGCATTTTTTCTCTTTAAATTGTCCATTTGCATATGGTAATTAATTATTGTTTTACTGTATTTATAAAAATAGTATGATTAAGTAACGAGGATTGCGAATAGACAATCAAAATTACTGTTAGCGTTAAAATGCCTATTAAGTCAACAAAATTCCAAAATTATAGTAATATAAAGCGTGCCTCTATTAATTTCAATTAGCTTCATTTGTGACCAGGACAACATAAGTTCATTTTTTCCTTTCTGTTTGGTACCCATAAAGGCTGATATTATACTGCTAAGAAATGAAGGTAAATTTCCCCTAGATATTTGGGGGATCTAACTTAATGGGGTTCCCATCATTTTGATTTGGTCATGGGTCAACCAAAACTTAATGGGGTTTAATTATGTATTAATAAACAATTGGTGAAATTCAAATTCCTTCTAGATGGTGTCACGATCACAAATAAATACTGAAAGTACAATCTATAAATGGAAGAACAATCAAACAGCGTGTACTAACTTGACTATACCAATAATATCTATTGATATTCAAAGAAATGCACGGTGCTTGGTATACGGGAGTCGCACCCTCATTCTCCAAATGTGGAATTAGTCTCTTATGAATGCAGACGAAGGACCCAAATAGAGTGGGACATGTGTAGGTAATACTTGTTTTTATGCTCAAACCTATTTGTTGGTATTTATATGTGTATAGTATATGAGGGGATATCTGTTATCTCAAAATCGTTATTTGTTAAAAAAAAATATTAAGTTAAAAATTAATGATTAAATATATTTTTTTGATCAACATTTGTGTGGAAGAGGGATGTGTTTGGATACTCACGAAAAGTTTAATGTTATATTGATATATTTCTAATAATTAATATATAAAAATAATTATTAGATGAATAATAACATATGTATATAATATATAATTAGTTAATATAATTTAATGATTAAACTTGATTATGAAATAATAATATAATAGGTTATGAAATAATAATAACATATGTGGATACCTACATTAGTGATTATCGTAACAATATTTTTAGTGATGTATTCTGCATCTTTATTTCAGAACTACTTAAGAAGTGGCAAAAACGTTTGAATGTATATGCATGATTCTAGGACAAAAACGTTTGAATGTATATGCATGATTCTTCTTACGCGTCTTAGGTTAGCGTTGAATATCTATTGTCCCAAAATAGTGTATCACTCTATGTGCTACTGTTTGTGATTAGTCAAATAATAATTAATTATTAAAATTTTAATTTAAATATATTTTTCAATCAATCATAAACAGTGGCATATGGAGTGACACATTTTGTGGGACAGCAGATAGGTAATACCCACCTCATGTGACACTTGAAGCTTCTAGAAAACAGAATCTACTTCGAAGTTTTTTTTTAAACCTGGTCAAAAGTTTTTTCTTGGAACTATAGGTTAATATGTTTAAATGTGATTGTATTTTTATTTTTAAGAATGAAATATAAAAATAGTTGTATTAAGAAAATCTCAAAACACCACAAGACTGTTGACATAGTCGAATTTTACCAAATTTTTTTATCTCATTGTTATTAATATCATACAAGATTATGGGTGTCATGATTTTTGTATGACGGTATAGCAGTTCAATCAGTAATTCAATAATTAAACTTCATACTAAATTGATGGCTCACCTATAGTAGATTCTCAAACTACAACATCAAATTGATAGTCCATCTATAGTAGATTCTCAAACTACAACATCAAATTGATAGTCCACCTATAGTAGATTCTCAAAATGCTTCCAAATAGATGATCTACTTTGAGTAGATTCTCGAACTGCTTCATCCAATCAATGGTTCACCTTTAGAAGATTCTCGAACTGTTTCACTAAATTGATGGTTTCCTTCATCTTGAGTTTGAATAAGTAGGTTCTCTACACCTTGACAAAATTAATATTTATTTTTTACTAATTATTTACTATGATATCTCAAGCTTTACTATGATTGCTATCTGATAAGCAACAAGTAAAGAGAAGCAATTGTGAACAACTAATTTTGTTTGGCCCAAAAAGACCCAAAATAAATTTTCAAAAAGATTATTACAAAATTCAATTTGAATATCTCTTGGAAATAAAAATCATAAAAATAGATTTTAATTGAGCACTTAATAGCTGATTAGTAGGAGGGATTAAATTTCAAAATAATTTTCCTCAACTTTGGTTTTCCCCATAAAGCAAAAATAAAAAAATATGCTAAAAGGCTTTAATGAGTAATTATTAGCTCAATAATAACCAAATATTTGCCTTTTTTGTTTTAAATAAGATTTGAAAGATTTTTAAATGATTTAATGGTTATTTACTATCCTAATTTTGGAAGAATTCCATTTTATAAAAAAAAACACATGCCAATTTTCCCAAATTTTAGTTTTATTAATTAAATAAAAATATAAATTTCATTCAAAATATATGTTTGTGATTTTATCAAAACTAAATGATTGTTTTTACCTATTTGTAGGCAATACATTGATTTTGGGATTTGATAGAGTCTTTAGGGAACTTCCGTCCAAAGTGAGATACTTTTAATTTCAAAGAATTATTTTATACTTGAATGTAGGTATTACTATAATTTTTTAGCTTTATAAAAATTATTGGGGTTATTTTTGTTATGAAAAAAAAAACATTGTTTATGAGTTTCGAGACCCAAACTTGCGCGATTTAGAATCTTTAAATTAGGGGGATAATTAATTTCAAAATTCAAAAACACATTAATCATGTAAATATAATAAAAATCTGATTTAAGTTGGAGAATGAATATGTTTTTTCCTTAATTTTATCATAAATATTGAGGTGGTTGACTTATTTTTCTAAATAGCCATATGCCAATTCCCATTATAAATAGGGGATTGGTCACATGTATAAAACACACAAAAACTTGAAAAACCCTAACACTTCCCAAAAGCCTGAAAAATACATTAGAAATACCAAGATACTGCATTTCCAGGTATTTATTCTGCCATTTTCTCCTCGTCTTATTTTAACTTAATAATAATAATAGTAATTTCAACAATAGAATTGTTGTAAGTTATAATATTATTGATGAAAAAAATTCATTTTAAATAGATAGTATGAATATAGTAAATAATAAGATTAAAATAAATATTTCCTATAATAATTTGATCTCACTATTTATCTTCATCAATAAACAAAAATTGTAAATACTTTAGCTATTTTATCACTTATTTTTACCTATTTATCAGAAATCCAAAAGATAAAATAAAAGGATTAACGAGATGTCAAAAATAAAAATCATGTTTTGAATAATTTGAAGGTATGATGTATGTTGGACATGAGGGGGCACTTGACTTTCTTAAAATTGATAAACAATTAATTACACCTTTCTAAAAAACCTTAAGGCACAAAAGATATTGGATCTCGAGTAAGATTTCACTTTCTTAATATGAGATGTGGTATTGGAAATGAAAGTTGAATTTCACTCATTTAAGTAGGGATAACAAATTATGATTAAAATGAACTCAATCAATCAACCATTTCTATAAAGAACGATGTAATCTTGATTTCCTAATACTCATAGAGATATGTCGGAGCAATATCCTATCTTGTCAGACGCGACTTAAATAAAATTGGTTTTTGCTTCTAAATAAATAATATAATCACACAATTTTAGGGGTATAAATTATTCCATACAATTAATGAGAGTACTATCCAGTATGGGCAAGCTGAGAGCTAATTCTTTCTCTACTCAAGAGTCCATATTTCGAATTTAAAGACCAATACAATCCAAAAGAGGGCATAAAAACTGTTTTCTATGTTTTGACCGCAAAAACATAGTGACGGCTCCAAGCTGTCGTGTAACCGATGCTCAACTAGGATTGCATTCTACTTTATAGTGGATCTCCTTAATGACACTACCACTTCTTGAAGTTGTTCAATTTGCTCTATAGGTACTTGAGGAAGAACCTCATTGTTGTCTTGTTCTAGAATATCATCAGGAACAATATTCTAAACATTATCTTCTATTACCAATGTTGTTCCTTGAATGTAATAGGCACAAGAACTTATTCATTATTAGTGACAAGTTCTTAGTGAAAAACAATATTCCTTTTGTTCAGTTGCTTCCCAAATTCAACTACCTCAACAAATCATATATTTCTCTTCTCAAAGAAAAGTTTTGAAGTGAGATCATAAAATGTATAGCTTCGAGAGCGTACAACAGAACTCACAAAATAACAACCAAGTATTCTTGAATTCAGTTTTATTTCATGTGGCCTATGAGGCCGCACCTTAGTTGACAACCCCAAATGTGCAAAAGTTTATACTATTACCTTTAAGGTTTCTCCCCAAAGATAATTTGGGAAGGGGGAATCACTAATCATATTTCTCACCATATCCTTAAGAATCTATGTAGCACCCCAGTTATGACATGAGACATCCCAGACTCATGAATATACTGAGCGTGCCACCCATCAGCTTAAATACTCCTTGCAGTATTTTATTCCCCTCCCAGGGGAGTCTTCCGTGACTTGAACCCGTGACCTCAGAGATAAATAGTCACTATACCACTAAGTCACTACCATTAAGTTAGATTTATCCGTGATATAGTGACTATTTATCCCTGAGGTCACGGGTTCGAGTCGCGGAAGGCTCACGTGGGAGGGGAATAAAATACTGCAAGAAGTATTTAAGCTGATGGGTGGCACGCTCAGTATATTCATGTTCCTCGAAGGTCACATGTCATAACTAGAGTGTTACAAAAAAGGCACCTTTACGACATATTGTACTAACTAACTTAATTAAAATATTATAGACAAAAGGAAACAAAAGAGGTCCATTATAAAAAAATTCAGTTTCAAATTAAAACTTTAAGATTTGATTACTTTCATGATTAATAAATCCAATACCACAATATGATTTCAAATCAAATATTTTCATATATTAAAACATATAGAACATAACTTATATAAATATATTTGATTAAACCATGATATATATAACACATATATATACTCTCAAACTGTAATATAATATATATAATAAAACTAATATATATATATATATATATATATATAAACTTTAAACAATAACGTAACATATATATTGTTGGGGATGTTTGAAATATATTATTGTGTTAGTCTCACATTGCTTAATATTGGAATAGTGTTGAGTGACCAATGTTATATATTGGACTCAACTCTCTTGTTATAATGTGCATCAGATATAAACACCAGATAGAAGAACCAAATAGAAACACCCCATGGTCACTTGGGCCCATGGGTGTGCTAGGGCTTGTAACCCTTATTCTCTCGTAATATCTTGGTAGCCGCTCAGCGCTCTCGGGGACATAGGCACAATTGGCTGAACCCCGTTACCAGATTATGTTGTTTCTTCTCTTCTATTTATTCTATGCATTTTATTTGATTGCTTCTGGCAAACGTTGCGCAACGATCACTTTCATTGCACCATCAATTGGTATCAGAGCCAATTGGTAGATGACACTTAACCCAAACGTCAGGTAATGAATAAAGAGGGTGAACGTGTAATGGCTAGACAAGGTGTATCAAAGGCACTATACAATAATAAAGTAGATGAGTTGAAGGAAGGAAAAGAAAACATGGCGGGACTATGGTGGGGTGACGTAGGTGTTAATCCAGAATCCCAGAAGTCCATGTACTGGATTATGATCAAGGTGGAGGTAGAGATAGAAGTGTTGAGTTAGATGCTGATAATATATCTCTAGATGTTGAGAGAATGATCTCATTGAAGATGAGAAGTGGATTATCATAATGACGTGTGTGCGATGTCATAGTGAAGGATATTAATTGTTAGCAGATCCACAAAAGTACAAAGACGCTAACTGACTTTGATATAGGGTGTAACATGGATATTGGCTTTGACGCAAGGTGTAACACAAACATTGGTAGAGATGCAAGGTGTGACATGGATATTGGCTTGGATGCAAGTATGTGACACGAGCATTGGTTAGCATTGATGCAAAAAGTGTGTTGTGGGTATACTAATGAGTGCCAAAAATGTTTAAATTTCATACACTTTTTATGGCCTTGGTAAAATTGAGAAAATCAACTTAATTCAACATTTTTTGGGTAAAATATCACAATCTTGTATATATGCTTTGTGTATTTCCTTTTATTATACTTTTTAGGATTTAGGTGGAAAAGAGAAGAATTAATCAAATACAAACAAAGTGCTTAAAATAGGCCAAAATGACCCAAAAATGACATGCTTAAGCTTGACATGGCAAGCTATGTGCTTAGCCTTAAGCATGACTCAACAAGACTTGGGCTGTGTGAAAAATATGGAGTCAACTTGAAGTTGCTCACTAAGCAGCTTAGCTTGGACCAAACCCACACCTAGCTGACCTCGACCCAACCTGGCACGGTCAGAACACAAGCCTACCACAAGCCAACCTGCTCAAGCAGACAGCTTAGCGGAGCACCTAGACCGTCCAACGTGGAACCACACACTTGACTAGATCATCAAGAAGTAGGCCACATCACCTTCATCACGGTCAAAGTTGCTCAAGCATGCAGCTTAGTGGTGCCACATAAGCGCCTAGCGGTTGCATCCAACAACTTGGTCAAGTTGACTTAGCCACCAAGCAAGTGTGACATCATGCATGACCTTACTACAAGTAGCCTCCATAGGCTTTTCAGAGGTAGCTCACAATAGCTGGGCTAGTAGCTCACACTTAGCTTGGGTGAGTCAGCCACAAGCAGGTGACTAAGCAGCTTGGCCATCACCAAACCCATGCTGAAGGGTTTGGTCAGCGGCTTGGCGATCAAGGAGAGGAGCTTGGTAGTTCACAAAAACTCCTATAAATAGGAGGCACTTCAAAGGCAAAAATAATTCATTCACATTCTCACATACACTTCCATTCCTCATACTCTCTCTAAACTGAATTCTTCTCTTATTTTTGTAATTTTCTTGGAGAATTTCGACTCCAAAGTAGTTTAGGTAAGTTTATTTTGTAGTTTTTTTCTTAATTCAAGAGGAGAAAGGAGATGGCAAATTACATACAAAAGCATAATTTTGTAATCTCATTTCGGTCTAAAAATCATCTCATCATTGGATAGATGGCTCATGCTCCTACAAATTGACTTGGATTATGGTGTAATTTCTTCTCTTTAATTTATCATCTTCTGAATTCAATTCATTTCAAGATATTACTTTTGGTTAAGTTTTGATTCTTTATGAAGTTCTTAATGCAGTTTTAGCTTGATCACCTAAAACTTGATTTAAAGATCCAAAAATGATTTTCTTAAAGTGTTGACAAGAGAATTAAAAAGTATAACCTACACCTTAGTTCACTTGTCATATCAAGCATCTATTTTTAACAACTTATGTTCAAGGCTAAATAAATTTAATGGAGCCTGAAGTAGGGTGTGACAACCTACTCCAACGAGTGACACTTAACTATTATTTTGTGTATTACATAAAATTTGAAAATCATCTTATGATTCTAGGACACTAGATGAAGGATTTAGAAATGATGTGTGCAATTAACCGAATGTATAACACATAACTTGTCATGTTTTCAAAATCAATTAACTATAGAAATAATTTCATACTTCCAACCAATTTCCTCCTCAAGAATTTGTGCATATTAGTTGTTTATGTTTATTTACTTGTTAATATTTCATAAAAAAATCAAACAAAAACATGTTTAAACATTATTAGTAATATAACATGTTTATAATAATATTCTATTAGACAATTATTTGTGGTTCGACATAACCCTATACTATGCTATAATTGAATCTTGAAAGAGATGAAAATATATAATAGTAAGTGCTAACTTATAAATTTTATTTGTGGACAAAGAAAGAAACCTTGAATCAAAGTGCAATTTAATTAATAAATTGTATCTTTGTGAAAATGAAAAATACACAGTTATAATGAGTGATCTAACTACTAACTTTTACTTTCTGTTATTTACTTTCCACAACTAACATTTATTTTATGTCATTTACATTTCCACAACTAACATTTATTTATTGTTTTATTCTTTATTCTTTAAATTATAAATTTATTGCTTTATTTATTTGTTCTTTACCAACCTTCCATAAGGAAGTAGTTTGGTTAATAAAAGAAAACGAAAATAAATATCACTCATTGTCATTTGTGTTAAATTGCTAAATTCATATCATTATGTCGGTGTTGGAATTTATTCCAACAAAGCCGAGATGGTATGAAATTATTAATAATTAAATAAAGCTAAAATTTTTATTAAAAGAACATTCTTGAAACCATTATACCGGCGTTGTAATTTATTCCAATAAAATCGAGATGACGAGCAAAGAATCGACATGTCATTAAATAAATCAATCAGAAACTTGTTGCCAAAATAAAGCAAGCAACGAAAACTCTTTCAACATATACTCCTTATGGTGGAGCATGATAGTTCTTTTGAATTAGAATTGTTGGAGTAGACAATGGTGGTAGCGGCTGAGACTTTTCAAGGAAGCTTCATGGTTCAACTAGCTGAGTATTGAAGAAGGCGGTCGTTGGTGAACTTTGGTGTAGAGGTTCCATAATATTGAAAGACTTCCTAGAAATAGGTGGCCAGGCGACATGTTTTATTAGATGGCGGTATGGGAAGGTGAACTAGAAGTTTGGAGAGCTAAACTCTTGATAACATCGTCAAGGAAACTCATAAGGTTTATGCAATAGGGGAGTAGAATCTTATGTGGAGGAGTTGTAAAAGAGAATTAGGCATTGAAAAATGTGAAGTTATATGTTTGCTAAGGTGAAGATTGTTGTCTAGATTTCCTAAGGAGCGAGATATTCGTCTATTTCAATCAAGGTGGAGATTATTTCAGATGCATGAAATATGATATTGTGTTAGTTCTACATTACCTAATATTGGAATAGTGTTGAGTGACTAATGTTATATATTGGACTCAAGTCCCTTATTATAATGTGCACTAGATATAAACACCAAATAGAAGCACCAAATAGAAACACCACATGGGCACTTGGGCCCATGGGTGTCATAGGGCTTATAATCCTTATTCTCTCATAATATCTTGGTAGTCGCTCAGTGCTCCCGGGGATATAGGCACAATTGGCTGAACCCCGTTACCAATTTCTGTTGTTTCTTGTTTTCTATTTATTCTATGCATTTTATTTGATTGCTTGTGGCCAATGTTGTGCAATGATCATTTTTGTTGCACCAACACACACACACACACACATATATATATATATATACTATATTAACTTCCAACATAAAAATATTCGTGACCATAATGAGTGTGTTATATTACAACTTACGTAAACATTATGTGCAGCAACGGAAAAATTATCCTCAATTTTAGAAATACCTAATTTTTACAACATGATAGCAGAAGCATAAAATCCCCAAATTTAAAATTAGGATTCAAAGAAAATTAAAGAAAAAGACTCTTCCGGTGGAGAATCACAAAATTCAGAAACAAAGCTGTAATGCCACTCTTTGGAATTTCCTTTTGAATGGTAAACCAATCCTCTAAGGATCTTTAATCTCTTGATTCTCACACATAATAAACAAAGATTAGATATATATACCTCAACCCATATTCTTAGATCTTTTCTTTGGTATCCCTTCAGAGTGTTATTGGTATGATGATATTCCTCAATTAAATCTTGAATTTCACAATGGACTTTTTGTTTCTCTCTCATGAGATGAATGGAAAATTGCTTGTGATTTGATGTATTGGAGACCATAACCATTCCTAATGGGAAAATTTACACAATTGGGATAATTTGACTTTTTTATTATGGTTCTGGTGTAGCTTTTCAAAATATTATTGGTTTAGTTTAGTTTTTGCAAAACTCGTGTCTGCCAAGCACAAGTTCATTTTTTATTAATTTCTCCTCAACAAGACTCGCATCTTTCATGCACGAGTCATTTTTTTATATTTTATCCCCCCTCCGAAAACTTGTGGACCAAGTCCAGAATTTAATTTCCCTATCAACGTCGTGAGTAGGAGCCACATGTTCCATTCTCGTGGACCAAATCTATGAGATCTTTTTTCCCTAATCAACTTTGTTAATTTAGGGTTTATCATTCAATGGGGGGTTTTGGATGGGTTTGCATGTATCTAAGGTTGCATGGGTTTGTATGGATATTGAAGTTGTTATTTATATTTTGCTTTTATTCGATTATTAGTAATATGATTAATATTAATTAGATAAAAAGAAAAAAAAATATTCAAAATATAACAATAACAATGACATGAAAAAAATTTATATTAAAAACATTGAAATTATAATCTCTAATATCAATAACGTTTGTGATGTGATGAAGCGCCTCACAAAGTGACCTTCTTTTCTATGGTGGAAGAACTCTTAATTGTTTTGAGGTATTTCTTTGGCTCTTCCGCTACCATCTCTTCTAAGTTGTTGCTCCTCTTCCTCCTCACCACCCTCATCATCACTACCTTCATTACCATAAATATTGCATTTTTCTGGTTGTGATAACATTGTAGGACGATAAAATTCTTGTGACTCATATGTCGGCATTGACGTGTTTGAACATGTAGCAAAAATTGATAGTAGTGATCCTTGAAATTGAGAACTTTATCCCATTTGGTAGCTAGTTGAAAATGTTGTGGAAGCTCCATATGATTGTTTTTCGTGTAGATGAGGTGGTGGTATTTGTGCATATTGGTGAACCTCTATTTGACTTGAACTTGATGTTGAGGTTCAGACTCGTATGTTGGTATATTGAAATGTTGGGTAGGTGAAGCTCGAGATCAGAAAATGTTGAAGGCTGTTGGATTTAACTCTTCCAATATCTTCACCAAATCATTATACACAAAATGGACATAATTGATAGTTGGAATGAGATTGTTGTAAGACTGAGGAGCATCAGTTCTTTCAATAAGTTCGTTTGCAAAGTGGAACTGCAAAAAATGCATAAGAAGTTTAGTTATTGAATGAAATAAATTAAAAAATATATATTTATTTGAAAAACCTTATTGTTCCAATAGAATATGCCCTATCTGGCGAGATATAACTCATTGTCCTTTGTAAATACCATTGCATATATTGTGAGTAGTGATACAAAGGTTCAGCATCAGGAATACCATTTACCATACACAATTCCCGACTATCCCACATTTGAATTCAAACTTCATGTTACTGTGGCCAATTTTATTCATTCTTGCCCCGTTAGTCCATCTTGTGGAGTTTGTTGAAGTTAGGTGGATCTTGTGGGATTGGTTATTGCAGTCCAAATTGTCTCATGATCCGATCGGCAACATGCCATTCGATTGTTGCCAAACAGCTCAACGGCACACGTGCTCGACAAATATCAAGGATTTGTCCCCTAATATTCATTGTTCTGTAAGGGGTCTAGACAAATTGGAAAAAATTTGAAATTGGTGGTTAGCAAATGGAGGAAAAAATACATAATAAAATAATATTTAGGAAATGGAGAGAAATAAATTACTATTTGAACTTGTTTGATCAAAGCGCAAGCAGTCTAACATTGCACGAAGGATGTTGGCTACATGCCTAAGATTGTTACTCGTCATAAGATGTTGTGACCACCTTTTTAACATAATTAAAAAAAGTTAGTATATAAATTCAATTTATAGTATATAAAAAATTAAATTACTATATAAGTTAAATTAAAGTAAACTAATATACAACAAATGATACATTTTTACCAACAGATAAACATGTACTATGTTGTCATGCAGTCTTGGTGTTGCAGGATAGAGTCCTCGGCTGAAGTAGTAACATGCATCCTTCAACCTCTTTTTTCCCCTTAATTGTTGTTGCATGACAAGGTCCTCGATATAGACAACCCAATACAACTGATCCTCAACTGTATTTGAATGTCTCTGATATATCATCTAGTAAAGGTAGATACATCAGGTGGACTCTAGACCGTCATGTATCTGGCATGAGGAATCCTCCTATTATTCTGAGAATGAACGCTCTAGCATATTATTCTACCACTTCCTCTTTAGAATCTTCTAGAAGTTCCTAGTAGATGCTTTCAAGCAAGAAAGTTGTAAATTTTACCCCATTAAATGTCTATCTGTTGGGATAACATACAAACATCTTCCCAATCCATAGTGGTGTCTCCGGTAATAGCTTTCCCATCAATGGAAATTTCAAGCTGATATGCAACAACTTCTAGTGTGATCGTGCAATCTGCAATAGGATAATGGAAAGTATGTGTTTCTGGCCTCTATATCTCAACGGTTGTTGTTAAGAGATGATTGCTAATATCAACTCCTTGATATCTAATATGTTGGCGAAAATAGTTTTACAAATAAGTGGCAACACTCTTTCGGAAGGGAGAGATTGCTAGAATTTGTATCTAGCACGAAATGTGATATCTTCACCACTCCATATAGAACTAGATACATGTTTATCTTGATGTTTCAATAAAGAGGTGTTGAAAATGCCGGAACTAAAGTGTTCCATTGTTTAGAATAATAATATGAGAGTGAAAATAGTTTGTGTAGATAATTATAGAGAATGTGAGAGAATATATGTATGGAAAATACGAGTGGAATATATGAGAACTCGTGTAAGTGTAAGTGGAATGGGGAAGGAGAGTGTTATTTAAAGGGATTAGGGCTTGGGAATCATGGATTCAATCCACAATTTTTCTACAGGAAAAAACCAAAGTCGTTGCTGCCACCCACGACTTTGGAGAAATCTAATTCCCTAGGAAAGTGAACCTATGGTTGGCAGCAACAAGTTCTAGTCCTGATTTTTCCATGAATCTGATTCCTTGTGGATGCATTGCTCATTCAATCCTCATTTCTAATCATTTTAATATACATGCATTTACTCTTTATTTTGTACATTGATTCTTACATATTTTGTGTCAGAAAATGCATTTTCTATGACAAAAGGCATGCATTGGTTCTTACATGAAAACATTAATACACTACATGCATTGGATGCATGCATTTCAATACCCACATGCATTGGTTTGTGTCATAATACACTAATATACTAATACGAATAATACAGTAATATACTAATACACCAACATGAATATTAAACCAATACACTAACTGTAGTAATTAAATATAGGTTAGTATTAATACACTAATATTTTACTTATGGAATTTAAAGATAGGTTAATATTTTAGTTAATAAAGCTTATTTGAATAATACACTTATATACTCACTACATTAACTATACTAATTATTTTCAAATGTCCTAGTGAATACACTAAAGTAACATTAACCAAGAATTGCATTGGTTTGAATATGTACACGTGTTGATTACCTTGTGTCATAAAATACATGCATTGGTCATTCATTGTTTGTCTTTACATTGGTCATTCAATTTTTGTCTTTCAAAATGGTCATTGTAAAAGAATCTGATTCATTGTGTCATAAAATGTATACATTGGTCATTCATTGTATGTGTCATCACATGTATACATTGGTCATTCATTGTTTGTGTCTTCAAATGCATGCATTGGTCATTCATTGTTTGTGTCATAAAATACATTTCTACACTAACTAATATACTATTATACTAATACACTAATATGAATAATACATCATTAAACCAACTATAGTAATTAAATATAGGTTAGTATTAATGCACTAATAGAATTTAGGTATATTTTACTTGAAAAATATATTAATATTTTACTTAAGGAATTCAGAGATAGGTTAATATGTCAGTTAAAGAATTTAGATATAGGCTAATATTTAGTTAATAAAGCTTATTCGAATAATATACTAATACACTAACTACACTAACTATACTACCTATTTTCAATTGTCTTAGTGAATGCATTAAAGTAACATTGACCATGAATCACATTGGTTTGAATATGTACATGCATTGATTACCTTGTGTCATAAAATGCATGCATTTATCATTCATTGTTTGACTTTGCATTGTTCATTTATTGGTTAATCATTTTTGTCTTTGAAATGGTCATTGTAAGAGAATCTGATTCCTGTGTCATAAAATGCATGCATTGGTCATTCATTGTTTATATCATAAAATGCATATATTGGTCATTGATTGGTCAAAAAACTTGAAGTGAAGGCAAGAAACACGACCAGGTCGTGCTTGGGCCCACGACCCTATATAAATTGAAGACATTGCATCATTGATATAGAGAGCAACATGCCCAGGTCGTGCCAACACGCACGGCATGCCACCACCCACGGTCATGCCTCATCACCCACAGTCGAGGATGGCCAACCCGCTAGAAACCAACCCTTTCTATACCACAATCCACGGTCAGGCCGTGTCTCACACCCATGGTCGTGCTATATTCAATAAACTCTAGTTTCCAATCCTATTTCATTTTGTACCATAAAATGTACTACTCAATTAAATAAACAATGATTTAAAAAAAATTCATACACAATAATATAATATTACGTTACTAAATACTACATTTACTATTCATTATTATCGGGTTTTCTAGAACTCTCACCCAATTTCCTCATTCATAATGAACATTTCTACCTGTTATGGCCTTTTGTCCTACACCATCCACATTTTTGTAATATGTTGAGATTGAACTTCATCAATTTCATTATGTCTCCGTGTAGTTTTTGGTCTTCTAGTACATTTCCTATGCATAACAAGGTTATGAATGAATGAGGGTCCTGGATAAGGTATTCTTCATTACAGATTGGTTGAAACTTATGTCCATAGACCTTCAAAATATTATCTAAAAGATAAATTGGTGAAATAAATTTCCCACAATATAAATTCATTGTTGAAATTGTAGCAATTGCTTGAGAAGGACAATCTCAATAATTGAAACTCTCTGCGGTCACATCAATTTTCAGTTAGTTTCACAGTATACAATCTTGAATGTCGAGCACGAGATGTATAAGCAACTTCAACTTCGGTTACCCTGCCTCCCTTGAAAAACTACGAACAAGTTGACCTGTAGTTAGAAGCTAATTTTCTTTGATCACATTTGTCAACTCTTTGCAGTATATATGCCCGACCTTAATCATGTTAATGAATTCATCTTTATGATCAACAAACCATGAAATTAGCCTGTTATATGGACAAGGGACATAATGGGGAGAGCTCTAGATCATTTCAAAACACTGTTAATGCATTCTGCAAGGTTGGTAATCATATGGTCATATTGTCTCCCTTCATCGTAAGAGTGAGTCCATATTTTTTTAGTGATCTGGTCCAACCATGCTCCTTCCCTTAGAATTTTTTCATGCAGCACACTAAGCATCCGCTCAATGTGGTCGCATCAACTCATATTCTACAAAAAAAAAATGTAATTAATTAATAAAACTATAATATATATAAAACATTAACAAATAAAAATAAAAGGCATACCCATTTGAAAAATTTATCTTTAAGATCAGAATCTCGAAACTCCTTGTTGAAATTGCTGGCAAGATGACGAATACAATAATTTAGTTGAGTATTACACCATCCAGACGGCTCGGTATGAAGTGCAACCAACAATCTTATACCCCTATGTGATATTACACTTATGTTCAGTTGTGGGTAACAAAAGTTCAAAGGTTTTAAAAAACCACTTCCAGGCTTCATTCATTTCTCCTTCAATAATGACAAATGCAACCGGAAAGAGACGCTTCTGACCATCTTGTGAACTTACAATTAGCAATATTCCAATATATTTGCTGGTAAAACATGTCCCATCAACTTATAGAATTGGTTTGCAATATGCAAACCCTTCAATGCATGGCTTAAAAGCCCAGAATACCCTATCAAGAATGAAACCATTAGTGTCTTCAATACCATCCACAAAGTGATGAGATGCTTCGTAACAGACAATTGTACCTGAGGCAATGTTCTAGACAAGGTTCACCAAACATGGTAAGTCATTGCATGTACCCTCCCAATCACCATAAGTTTGTCTCATTGCTAATTTCTTCGTAGTCCAAGCCTTTTATAGGTCATGGTTTATCCAAAATGACTTTCAACTTCTTTCACAAGCGTCTTAATTGGTATACCGGGATCTTCAGATATCAAATTAATAATAAAGTTTGAAATAAATGACTAGTTTAGTTTGGTATGGTCTTGAAAAACAACAGTAGATATACAAGTATGCCTTCCATTAATTTTCTTAATTTCCCAAACACCACACTTTACATTAAAAGATGCATGAATTCACCATTCACATCCTACACCGAAATGTTTACAATGACCAACATATCTATCTGGCTGTGACTTTACAACAGTATAGTCAAATGATTTATGAATATGAAATTGTTTAATTGCATCCAATGTTGCTTCTTTAGACTTAAATTGCATGCCAACAAATAAATCATTCTCATTCCTTAAAGTAGTTGATCCTAGTCGATGGTCATGACCAGCCTGAGAATTAATATCACAAAAAAAACATGGTGGAGTAGCATATGTTATTTTACTGTCTGGTTGACTATTACCAATCTCAACATCGTCCTCCTCATCCTCATCATCATCACCATGTAACTCAATCTCATTCTCATCCTTGTAATCACTAACAATGTCTCTTATGATAGCCATCTATATCAAAGAACAAATTTTAAATATCATATGTAATATTAATAATAATAATAATAATAATAATAATAATAATAATAATAATACTTGTAGTTATGGAAATAATATAGTTACCTTAAGATAAGTAAGGAAGAGAAATAAATAACTAGGAAGAAACATGAAAGATGAGCAAGGAATATAAGGAAGTAAGTAGGAAGAGTGCGTATGTGATGTGTTTGCTAAAAATGATGTTTTGTCACAAATGTTTCAGCCAATATGTATAGAATTTAGTACTCGTAAACCTATCCACGACTCAAGAAAATGGTGCACCATATCCACTGTTTATGTGGATCTCGTGGAATCCATCCATGACTCACTTCTGGTGGAAAAATATTTAAATGGACTTGTGCTTTGTAGGCATGAGTCCAGGTGAGTGCAAGTATAAATAAATGACTTATGCATGTCAGGCACGAGTTCAACAAAAAATAGACTACCTGATAATATTTCAAAAAAGTTACACCAGAATTGTAACAAAAAAGTCAAATTATCCTAGTAGTGTAAATTTTCCATTCCTGATGCATTAACAAAAAAGTCAAATTATCGCATTATTCCTTTTTTTCCAATTGTTTGGGTTTCTATTCATTAACCTTATATCAGTTTTAGAAGTCCTATAAATTATCAAAAATAGATTACTATTTCGTACCCCCTTCAAATAAATAGCTAATGTAATTGTATTAAATATACCATGTCCATATTAATTAGAAATTATAAATTTCAAACATCTAACGTTTGTCACCACATTTCTAACTTCCTATTTAATTCTTTGCTTAAGTATCCCACTAAGACAATATCATCCAAAAAGAGCATGAAATGTGACACTTGTTCATGGATATGCTCACTAAGCGCATCCAAGACCAGTGTAAACAAAAATGGGTTTAAAGTTGACCTTTGTTGTAGTCATATGACAATAGAAAAATCTTATGAGACTCCGTCTTGTGTTCTCGCATTGGTCTTCACCCCATCATACAAATCATTAATTGCTCGTGTATAGGAAATATAAACACCTTTTTTCTAGAGCCTTCCATAAAACCTCTATAGATAGCTTATCATACGCCTTCTACAAATCAATGAAGACCATGTGCACATCCCTTTGGTTCCTTCAGTATATTTCCATCAATTGATGTAGCAAATATATAGCTTCCATGGTCGACCTTTCTAGTGAAAAACTAAATTGATTTTATATGATATTCATCTCTTGTGTCAAACTCCACTCATTTATTCTCTTTCATAGCTTCATAATATGACTCATGAGGTTAATCCCCATAGAGTTTGCAGAATTCTGTTTGTCGCTCTAGTTCTTATTAATAGGGATTAAGATGTTTTTGTTCTTCTCATCTAACATCTTCTTAGACTTCATTATCTCATTAAACGACTTTGTGAGTCATCTAATGCCTTGCTCTCTTGGAACCTTCTTGGCCTCAATACGTATATTGTTTGGTCTAACAGTTTTGTCATTCTCCATCATTTTCAAAGCTTCTTTCACTTCCAACTCCCAAATTCTATGATGTAAAATATAATTTTGATCTTCTTTTTTGTGTATAGTTTATCATAAAGCAATGAATCATGTCCCTCATTGGAAAGCTTGTGTAAATAGTTATTTTGTCTTTCCTTCACCAAGACTTTTCCATCTTTGTCTCTTTAATGCATTTAACTTGATTTTAGTCTCCGACCCTTTGTAAATATGTAGACACTTCTCTCCCATCCTTTGTACATACATATTTGTATAACTCATCATACACTTTATCTTTAGTTCCATATACCACTTTCTTGCTCTCTTTCTTAGCTCACTTGTTTTTTTCCCAACATTTATAATTTGACCATGATTTATAGCATTCCATTTTTACCTTAATTTTTTCTTGGATACTTTTGTCACACCACCATATCAAATAATAATGCCTTATTTGGAATGATATTACTATGACAGAATAGTCAAATAACAGCGCTTAAAATTGTCATTTAACAGTGCTTTTGGGGCGCTTTTTATGTGATCGTACTAGAACATGAGGTTATATTCAACAACGCTTTTTGAAGCACTGTAGAAAGTAAAAATTTAATAGCATTCGCTGAAGCGAGTGCTGTTAAATGTCTACTTTCTAAATAAGACAGTATATGTCAGATATTCTATCAAACAAATGAAAAACGTGTCCAACTCCACCACTTACAATAGATTTGTTAAATCACCAATGACTTCAGCTACATTCAACCTTAACAAATTCTAATATTGTAAAATAACATATTAGTAATGAGATCTTATGCAAATTGTTAATTCTTTCTCCTCCAATATGCAAGTCCTTACATAGTATTCAGGTGTTCCTCCATGATCAATGCAAGCTGCAAATACAAATAAAAAAATGGTATCTTTAAACAAATTGCAGAAGTTATGAAAAAACTATAAAATTAGCAGCAATTGAGAAAGAACATTTACCATTATACTCAAACCTTGTGTTTTAAACCAGTGAACCATAGCAAAAAATCTTGAACGTCATAGTTGTGTAACTTCACAACAAATAAAAATCACACTATTAGTGAAATGTTCCCACCAAATTGATCATAAATAAACTAATTATTTTAAAAAAATAACGATTCAAATGCCTCAAAGACTTGTTATTTATGGTGTAAATGTAAGCATCAAGACTGAATCAAAAAGAAATAAATGAGCTAAAATAAGATAACGATTTACCTTATGCTTGAAGAGAGAAACCAAAAAACTGATAACTTGCTAGAAGAGAGAAACTAAAAACAAAAGAGAAAGAAATTATCTCATGGAGAAGAAGAAGAGTAAGAGAAATAATAAACATAATGAATGTATACTATTTTGTGCAAGGTTTTGTTTTTAAATTTGAAAAGATTCTCACTCACTAAAACAAACGTTTAACAACGCTCACTAAAGAAGTATTATTAAATATATGAATGTATGACCTTTAATAGCGCTCACTGAAACAAACATGTTAAATGTGTAACTTTTAACAATGCTCACTGAAGACATTGAAGAAGTGATGTTAAATATATGAATATATGACCTTTAACAGTGCTAACTGAAGCAATCATTGTTAAATGTGTGATAAACAACAATGCTCATTTCATTAAGTGTTGTAAATCTTTGACCCATACATTCAATAATGTTCATTGAAGCAAACGTTGTTAAATGTATATCCACCTATCATATTTAACAGCCCTTACTTCACTAAATACTGTTAATTCTCTTCCACCTTGCATTTAACGGCATTCAACGCATGAACGTTGTTCAATGGACATTGTTAAATATCAATTCTGGCATAGTGTATATTACTCACATATGCAACCTTATAATTATATATATTTACTATCAGGTGTGTACATATGATCCGACCAAATATTAATCTTCTTTTGGACTGATTAATACTCTATAGATACATGTACTCACTAACATTCAACATTTTTCATGAGCAATCTATATAAAAGAGGTTAGTCTAACAACTTCTAGTTCACTTGAAATTTTAAACAAATTTATAATAAAAATATAAATAATTATTTGAATTCTTATGGAATACTTAATCCAAAATAAATATTATATATTTCCGGTACGTTTCCTAATCATGAGCATCCCATAAAAAAATATTTATTTCCATCTTCACTACAATGTTACAGTAGTGGCCTAGTGTACATTTCCTCCAACTGTTACAGTAGTGGCCTAGTGTACATTTCCTCCAACTGTTTTTGGGTTTGATTCCAAGGATGTGCTCATATTGTGTTTTTTTCACATTTAAAAAAATGTAAGTGAAGGAATTTTAAAAATAGCCACTATACGGAGTGGTACGAATCAAACAGGGCCCAGCCGTACAGGTATATAGTTGTCCAACACTTCGATCAATAGACCAAGAAGCATGCTAGTTGTGCTACGAATTCTAAAATATTTATGCCAAAATGTTCTGTGGGTTGTGTCTATTTCTACTTAAAAATACGATGAGTGTTCAAACTGTGACCAAAAACTTGAACCACACAATAATGCATTACAAAGAATTGCCATGTGATCATAGGCATTACTAAAATCTAGATCTTGATCACTCCAAACAATTACCACACCATTGTTTCATGAATTTGAAAAATATAGTGAAATTTAACCAAAGTTATATTTTAATTTTTTTTGTATTACCAATGATATTCCCTCACCCTTTTGGGCAAGAAACTAATCAATTTCGAGGTTAGTGGTTGTCCTCCAACAAGTGTCACTCTCATGAATTGAATCATTGACATTTTGGTCATCTGCTAGATCTAGCAGAGTCTTACACAACTAGACTCAGTGGTGGATCTTGACCTAAAGTTTAAAAGGGAAAACAATATTTAATTATCATTTATAATTAAGATTAATTGAGTAACAAAAAATATAAAGAAATATAAATAATTATTTTAAAGTTTCAAAATAACATATTAATTGTAAATAATAATAACTAATAATTAAAGGCATTAAAGAAAAATGTACATTAATTTAAAGTGTATCACTCTTTGTTAAAAACTTCAATTCATGAATGATTGAATTAAGGGTAAAATTTTCAGCTATTTATTTTTCAATATAAATTACCATGTTATCTACAAGAAATTCATCTTCTATTTTACTACATAGTTTTGTTTGATTGTCTTCATTATTGAAAATGATATTCCTATAGTAGCTAAACCAGATTAGTTAAGATAAGATTAATAATTCGATCAACAAATAATATCCATTCACTTTTCTCGTATCAACAAAGTTACACTTAATTTAGAGATGATTGATAGATTTTCCAACTTGAATAGCTAACGACATCAACAATGAAATGTTGAAATCGATATCTGAAGTAAATCTTTTGTTAAACTCGCATTGACATCCATAGGGTAGAATTTTTGCAACAAAATATGAAGAATATCTTTGCTCCTGACCTTGGCACGGTTTTGGTGAAGACACCAACATCACCAAAAAGAAGAAAAGGAAGAATACTTATGAAGACAAAGAAGACAAAGCTTCAAGACAAATTAGTCTAAGTCTAAATAGGTACTTTTATCTTATACTCTCGAATATACAATAGTAGTAATGCTCCAACTATTTTTTAAGAAAATTGAAACACTTCAAGTATAAACAAAACAATTTTCACAAATAATGTATAACATGTTACTGTATCTAAGTAACAGGTTAATAAGTGAGAAAACCAGTTACCAAATAAAAACTTTGTAGGGTAATCTATTACTGATGTGACTAACAAATTATCTAGTTTTAGCAAAGTTGAGTAATCGATTACTCTAATTAAATTTAGATGTCCAGTTGGACAGAGAGTTTGGATAATCGATTACTCAAGGCTGTAATCGATTACTGAGAGTTGTTGCATCATTTTTCAGATTTCAAAATGAATGGTTTTCATTCCAATCAATTCCTACCCTTTCAAAGAGGTGTTATGGCTAGTTGGAAAGCCTATTTAAAGGCATTGAAACTCAGAATCAAATCATAACTCTTACACAATCTTCTCACAAACTTTCAAACATAATTCTGAAATTTCTCTGAAATATTTTCTGCACTTTTTGCAACTTGTTCTTAAACTTTCAAAGTGAATTTTATGAGTTACTTGAAGTAAAGTGTTTCAAAAGTTTTATAAACTTATAAGAGCATTATTACTTAGTATACAAAGAGTTATCGGATTGCAAGTGATATCACATTTCAAACTTGTAAAGGTAATCCTGCCATTGTTGTAAATTCTTCATTGACATTGCAGAATTCTTTCTTTCACAAGGGTGTGATAAGAAAGGGGATAGAGTCATTTGGAAAGGGTGTTTTCCAAGAGTGACATAAGTATTAGTGAGTGAGTAAGATATATAGAGGTCTCAGGGTGAGATATTGTAATTACAACTCATAATATTTAGTGACGAAATCTCTTGTGCTGCAAGAGTACTAGACGTAGCCTTTGGTGGACAAGAAGGTGAACCAGTATAAAATCTCGGTGTACTCTCTTCTTCTTTATCTCTTAATTTTTACATGTTAATTTTTTACATAATTTTTCCGCTGTACTTAATTCTTGATTTTGCAGAAAAAGTGGTCATACTTTTAAGTCAACTAATTCACCCTCCCTCTTAGTTGCAATCTTAGTCTTACAGAAAATACATATGTTATTAATATTAAATTATATATAAAATTCATAGAATCTTAGGACTTTTGCTGCAAAGTCTGACAAATGCAATATCTCATCCTATAATATATTTCATAAGTGGGAAATCATTTATGAACTCAAATTAAGTAAAAGTATTATAAGCAATATCAACATCTATACATGTAAATAAATTTATCTATTATCTATAATTTTTAGAAGGACCACACAATTTAAAAAAGATAAAAAAATAATTGCAAAATAGTAAAAAAAAATTAAAAAGAAACTACTAGAAAAATATATTTATAAAAGATAAAAAAATAGTTGAAAAATCCAAGGGAAAATTGCCCCCATCTATCTCAACTAAGCTTCACATCTGACTAGACCAACACCTTATTGGTAGTTGTATTTTAAGTCATGTACACTAAATTGATCCAAACTACATTATAATACCGAAATCATGAAATTTTTTATCATGGATGATCATAAATAAGAAACTAGAGTAAACACAAGAAGAATGAATATATCATTGTATAATCAAGTCATTCATGTCAAACCACCAAGAAGGAATAGAGAGTGGAAGTGTATCTGAAAATAACATACCTATACATTTAAACATTACAAGTTTGATCCGAAAGTGCTATGAAAATTATATAACTATATGACATAGTAATCATATTGCATCCATTGGCACCATGCTTGCTTCACAATCAAGCAACAATTTTGAGAGAACACCTTTTATTGGCCAAGCCATTGAAAACCGGTGCGCCAAAGGCCCAAATTGACTCGGTCATTGGCCTATAGAATGATTTTCCCAAGGTCAACATTGGCAATGTCAACACTCATGTGTTGTGTGAACACAAGATACAGTTAGAGTGCAGCTTGGCTCGACCACGATTTCATGAGTCTCGGTCATAAAAAAGCCATCTTAGTCAGAAGAATACTTGGCACGGCCTCTGCTAAGTTACCTCGGCCACGAGCTTGGCCAAGGACCAACAAACCTTGGTCATGACATTGGCCAGATGCACAAACATCAGGGTCAGTAAGCAACATCTTCGCACATAGGCAAGGCCAATGCTAAGTCAACAAGAGTTACTTACCATACAAGTTATCTTCTTTGTGTAGATATTTTGAGTTAGTTACTTCTTTATAAGGAAGTTTTTCATTAATTTTGTAATGTAATCTTCACAATCTTATAACAAGAAATATATCATAAGGTTATTCATCTTCTTCCTTCTTGTCTTTCTAGTTTTTGGGTTTGAGCATGTCCAGCTCCAAACACCAGCATCTTCTTTTCTGATATGATATTAGAGCTCTTTCAAGATCTATGCTACATTCAATGAGTGAAAATTCTTCTTTCACAAGCCTACCTAATACTCTCAATCAAACCATTGATCATTCTCAAGATCAGTCATCACCTTTCTATGTAAATCCCTCTGAAAATTCAGCCATAGCCCTTGTATCACCTCTACTCAGTGGGGACAATTACCACCAATGATCAAGATCCATGAAGATGAGCTTGTTTTCAAAGCATGAGTTAGGATTTTTTATGGAATCATTCAAATTCCATAAAGAACAGAGACATTATATCAGGCATGGGAGAGAGTGAATAACAAAGTAACATCTTGGATTTCAAGATCTGTCCCACCTTCTATTGCTCAGAGTATCTTGTAGATTGATAGAGCATATGAGGTATGGGATGTGTTGAGGGAAAGATTCTCTCATGGCAATTTATTTTGTATAGTAAAGTTGCAAGAATCTATTGCAAGTTTTAGACAAGGAGAGTTAAGTGTGTCAACTACTTGACTGAGTTGAAAATAATGTCGGATGAGCTTGATAACTTTATGTCTTGTCCCATATGCTCTTATGAGATTCCATGTATTTGTAGTGCTCTAGTTGATGCAATTGTGCACATAACAGAGGACAAAGTTATTAGATTTTTAAGGGGGTTGAATGATGGTTACGTTGGTGTAAGATCTTAAATCATGTTGATTGAGCCCTTACTTAACATGAGTAGAGTTTTCTCATTGGTTGTCCAGCAAGAAAGGCAACTTACTGGTCAATAATTTGATGCCAAAGCAATGGCAATGGGAACTAATTAGAGGAGAGGAGGTTTTTCTAGTAGAGGATCTAATCCAGGGAGAAGCATAGGAGGTAACTTTGGAAGAGATTCCTCAAATCAAAGCAATTATGGAAGAGGAAACCAAGGATGAATGAACAAACTTTCTTTGGGAAGAGGTGTGAATTCAACAAAATTTTGCACTAATTGCCAAAGGAATGGTAACACAATTGAAACATGTTATAGGATTCATGGATTTCCAGCTAATTTTCAATCCACAAGAAATGTACAAGACAATTCAACTATGGTTTGTGATCCAGAAATAAGTAAAGATCCATGTGAAGCTCAGAAAAGGATGATACAGTCTTTGGCTTAAGCCAAAAACAATATGAAAGACTGATGCATATGCTACGACAATCAAAGACATCCTCTTCTTCTAGTCAAAGCAACATCTTGAGTGCAAGCACAACACCTCCTACTGTCAAAGATGAGGATACATAAGGCAATCTTGGTGCCCAATGTCAATATGTATCTTGGATTTTATATAGTGGTGCCATTGCATATATCTCAATAAGATCAAACCAATTATGGTCAATCTTCCAAATGGTTTTGCAATAATTGCATATATCTCAGGAACCATTCCTCTAAACCAAAACTTATCCATACACAATGTCCGCTATTTGCCTAGTGTTTTTTTACAATCTTCTTTACATACCAAAATTTACCTCAAACTCATCCTGCATTTTGTCATTTGATGCATTATGTTGTAAAATCCATGAAATAGATTCTTTTAGGATGATTAGTACATCTAGGATTACACATGGCCTCTATGTGTTGAAGACTTAGGTACCAACTGAAAGTAATGTCAAGAGGAGCACTTTGGAAAGCTTGTCCACTATGTGTTTTGATGAGGACAATATGTGTTTCATAAGAGCTTGAAGATCATCAACAAATCAACGTGCTTAAGCCTCAAGATTGGTATTAGACTTAGACTAGTAATTAGTTTAGGTTGAGTCTAAGGCTTAGGTAAACTCAATACATGTCTCATATACATAATTCGTTAAATCATTTCATTTTGAGATATGTCATTCATAATATGTTCATGCATAATATATATACATGTTATCTGTGCATCTTAGGCATAAACTTAGTGTTGAACATGTATAAGTTAAGTGCATAACGTATTTGAGTATTGCAATTTAAAAATACACTTAGAAATATGCAGTTAATCGATTAAGGTAAGTTTTAATCGATTAACATAAGTTTTTGAAAAGCAGTTGGAACAGAAAACTTGGAAAACCGAATCAGTTACAATTTTGTATCTCGTTACTCGATTAACCAAGGATTTAATCGATTAACTGAGCTGCAGAATAGTTTCTTTATAAGCTGCGTTTTCATAACTCAAGCCATAACTTGCACGTTAGATTTTAAGAGAGTTAGAGCATATTTTCGTGTTAATTTCTGCAT
>NC_032010.1:12933714-12934155 GCF_001865875.1 Lupinus angustifolius | reverse complement strand
GATTTCATATTCTGTAAAATCTGTTTTAGAACTCATGCATTATCATTTTATATGAGACTTGTGTTAGAGTTGTAGAGTAAGGTCTTAATTGTTTTAATTTGAGCATTGTAAGTGCTTTAGATTACTCTATATTTTGTGTTGTAAAAGTGTCATAATATTGTGAATCTCTAGGTGTCTTACCACCAACGAGATTGAGTTGCGTCTTCATTAGCTTAGAGATCTTGATAGAAAGAATAGGTTCTTGGCTGGGGCTACACCGCAAGAAATGTTTTCTTGGGCGGTAGGAAGAGAGTCAAACCAAGGGATAAGGTTCTTTAGTTTTCAAGAAAGTGTATAAGTGTTGTAATTGAAAGAATTGTTTGTAAAACGTTATTTCGATTATAGTGAAGAAAAATCTCCCAGATCAGACGGGGGGCCTGGATGTAGTTTGCAAGTGGACCC
>NC_032010.1:12933318-12933614 GCF_001865875.1 Lupinus angustifolius | reverse complement strand
CCCTCTCTCTTTATTGCTTTAATCGATTACTTTGTATAGTTGTATTAATTGTAATAATCTGTTTCTATACTGTACTGTTGTAACTCTGATATATCTGTTAGCTCTGTATACTTACTTCGATCTTAGTTGCTTGTCGTACAAGAAATTGAATCTGTTTGTGCTATCTGAGCTGTTTTAATCGATTAAATTGCTTGCATTAATCGATTATTCTTTCCTTGTTAATCGATTAATCTGAGGGTTTTTCAGCATTGCATGTTGTTTGCGAAAAGCGGATACTTTGACCGCTACACCTATTC
>NC_032010.1:12908376-12933218 GCF_001865875.1 Lupinus angustifolius | reverse complement strand
CTAGGTGTATTTTAGCCACTGATACCTAACACCAACATGAAGAATCTTTTTCTATTACCAATTCTGTACACATTTGTAGTTCAAGCTTATAGCACTTTAGATTAGCGCATGCCTCTAATACTTGTATGGATGCTATTAAATCTAGTTTCCCTTTTGTAACCTTCAATAAAAACCATGTTTGTAACATTTTTCAATTAGCCAAACAGAAAAGGTTGAGATTTCCTTTAAGTCATACTCACTCCCTATACCATTTTGACATGATACATGTACACATTTGGGGACATATTTCTAATTTTTCTATACATGGACATAGATACTTTTTGAATTTTGTGGATGACAAGTCAATATATACATGTATATTCATGATGAAAACTAAAGGTGAGGCAACTAAAGTCTTGCAAGATTTCATTGCTATGGTACACACTAGATCTTTGTTAAAATCAAAGTTGTAAGAAGTGACAATGGAGTTGATTTCTTCATGATTTTATTTTATTGTAGAAAGATAGTCAAGCATAAAAAATCATGTAGATACACCCCTCAACAATATAGTGTAACACCGTGATTTTTTGTGCGTGTTTTAATAATTATTTAATTGACAAGCGATTAATTTTAGAAATTAATCGGTATTTATTTAGGATAAACCTCATTTGAGTTTTAGTCTTGTATTGTGATTTACTAATTTATGGTAAATTGGCATAATTTCATGAGAAAGAAAGTCTTTGGGCCTCTTTCGAGCCCAAATTCACCCTAAATTCGGCCCAAAAGTGATTTTTGAGTTCCGTAACTCGGAACCGAATTATGATTGTGCAATTGGCTTCAAAATATTATTTTGAGTCAAAATAGGCAACAATTTTGTCCATAACTCATCTCTAGATATTTTTCACTCCGAGATCCAAGTTTCGACGTTTTAAACATAACCCTAAATCGGGAGATTTTTAATCTCCGGCCGAGTTTTAACCGACAATGCTCGGGCACGATTTTAATCATGATGTTTCATTTCATTAGTCACATCACCCATTCATGAGTCAAGCTTGCTTGTTGAATAAGCAAAAGTACAATCACTTACATAATCCCCTAAATCTGACTTCTCTCTCTATAGAAGCAACCCCTTGGCCTTGAGGGAGAACACTTTTTTTCCTCACTTTCTCACTTTTCATTCTAAGCACTTCTAAGAGATTTCAAGGTATTTCTCTTCTTGTTTTCTCAATCTCTCACACATACACCATTAGATAGTTATCATCTTTTAATATGTTGTTCTTGATTATATGATCAACACTATCAACCCTTGTGGTTGCTTTAGAATGAAATTTATTGAGATGACCATAGAGTTTTATGGAATCAATTTAAGTTAGCTTACTGTAAAGTGGTAAGTTTAACCTAAGAGGTCTTGATTTAAAATGTTAACTTTTGATATGTTGTTCTTGACTATGTGATCAACACTATCAACCCTTGTGGTTGCTTTAGAATGAAATTTATTGAGATGACCATAGAGTTTTATGGAATCAATTTAAGTTAGCTTACTGTAAAGTGGTAAGTTTAACCTAAGAGGTCTTGATTTAAAATGTTAACTTTTGATATGTTGTTCTTGACTATGTGATCAACACTATCAACCCTTGTGGTTGCTTTAGAATGAAATGTGTTGATATGACCATAGAGTTTTATTGAATCAACTTAAGTTAGCTTACTTTAAAGTGGTAAGTTTAACTTACGAGATCTTGATTTAAAATGTTAGCTTTTGATATGTTGTTCTTGATTATGTGATCAACACTATCAACCCTTATGGTTGCTTTAGAATGAAATGTGTAGAGATGATAATAGAGTTTTGTTGAATCTACTATAATTAGATTACTTTAAAGTGGTATGTTTAACATAAAATATCTTGATTTTAAAATAATTGTTTTTATGAATGAGATCAACACTATCAACGCTTGTGGTTGCTTTAGAATGAAATATGTTGAAATGACCATGGAGTTTTATTGTTCAAAAGTATTCAATCCATTTGATTTAGCGTACTTTAAAGTGGTAAGTTTAACTTAAGAGATCTTGATTTAAAGTGTTGACTGTGGTTAAGTAACTTACCTTAAAGTGGTGAATATGACTTAAAAAGTCATCATGAAAGTATTAATTTGTGTTAAAGTTAAAAGTACAAGCTTTTTAAAGTCTTATTTTTAAAAAGGATTGTTTTCTTAAACAAGACTTTCGATGATAAAGGATGGTTCAAGAATATGTAATCTTGAACCAAATGGATGAAAGTGATTGAGTCCATGATAATTTAAAAGATGTATTTACCTAAGGGTTATCATGCAAGGATTTTAACTCGCAAACCTACAGATTTGTTCTTGTGTTTATTTCTAAAGCTTCCGAAGTTGGGTAGCATACTCGTTTCGCACTTATCACCAAGGGAGCCACTCACGCAACACTCTAAGGTGAGGGAGAATACATCGGGACACAATGGTGTCAGGATATAACATTTGGAGCTCCTAAACTACCTCAAAAGTTTGGAGCTATCTTGAGTACTAAGAAATCTCGTACTTAATTAATTGTTTGCCTGTTAGGATTAAGTACGTATGATCTCTTAAGTCATATCGTTTAAGTTATGTCTATATGTGGAGTAATATTGTGGTGATCCATGGATGAACATTACTCGAATAACTGTAACTAGGAAGGATCGACTAGCCCTTGAGATATTCGATTTTCCGTATTCTAAAACCCCATGTTTGATGGTCATAATCGATTACCATGGTGGATAATCGATTATCGATATCAAAAATCGGAATCTTAGCAAAAACCCTAATTTCACTCATGAATCAAATAGGGGCGGCTCTGATACCACTTGTTGGAGAATTTCTCCATCTATAATCCTTAGATTGAATGCAGAAGTCCTTATGATCATGGCTTCGTTCTGATAACCTAATGTTTATGCCCATACATAAACCCATATGGAACGACCATGACCCAGACCGAAGAAACCCCAATTGATTTCATGGTGAAGATGAAGAACATACATTGATTAGCCATTTGGAATCTCGAAGGTATGAGGATGTGATGATCTTCCAGATGTTAGAGAACTTGATGGTTTTCCTTATGCTTCTCTAGGGGGAATGAGAATGCCAAAAGCTTGAGAGTGTGCCTTGTTAGGGGAGATACCTTATGTTTTCCTTATAGATAACTTGATAGTGTTTTATCCTTATGGATAACACTATTCTAATCCACCTTTATTCTCCTCAACCCAACACCTTAAAACTTGTTGCTCTACAAATGGGGACCATAACCCATAAAAGTAACCCTGAAGTGGTTACTACTTAAGTTGCAATAATTCTGATTCAGTCCCTTCATCAAATCAGAAATTGCATGAAGGTATCTACACTTATATTATATCATGATACATATGCCCTTAGTCACCAAATTAATTCTTGAGGATCATTTTATATATTGGCTAATTACATAATGGTCATAACACAATTATAGAATTATATTTGTGACCCACAAATTGTTAGAAATTCCAACAAATACTTCACAAAACCACTTATCATAATAGAAAATTATCAGTTTTTTCGGTCCCAATAAACAATGTATTGACTGAAGAGAACTAATCAATACAACCCAAAAATTTAGAGAATCATGGATCAAATTCAAAGAAAGTAAAAACAAACCTTATAATCAAATTGGATAGAACCATTTTCTCCTCTCTTTGTGATGTGATTTTCTATGTAAAGGAGAAGAGAAAACATGGAATGGTTGAAAGAAGTGTGGATGACATAGGTTTGTATGCATATGAAAAGAAAACATGTATGAGGAAGAAAAATAGGAGGAGGTTGCAAAAGATTTGTGCAGTTTGTTGGGTTCATCTTTATCTATATTGATAATCCTCTAACTGCACACGTCTTCAACTTGAAGCATTATTTACATATTATATGAGATAGGTGGGTTGTCGTAAACATAATTATAGGTAACAAACTTTAATAAAACAATCAAATAAGACTTAGTTAACGAAAAGTTGTATTACAATTATTCACAGTATATAATTATATATATATATATATATATATATATATCTTAATTTTATATTACTAATAAACATATAATAGAAATAAGCATTTGTAGTTAGAGATAAAATGATGAAATGATAAAGATGATAAATTGATATTAAATATGTTACGTAAATCATTATGATAACCATAACCAATTTAATCAAAAGTCACAAGAAAGATAATGTTATAATAAATAAAATATGAGATATTACTTAGTAAATTATTATCAAAAGTAATTCTAAGATTATGAATAAATCATTATAACGGAAAAATAATTCTTCTAACACAAACTACATTTTTAAATAACATTATTTTCACAAAAACTCGTTAACAGATGATATGTATATTCACTTAGACGTTAGGTAACCAGTCAAATAACTTGTTTTTCGAATAGAAAAAAAAACATAGACATATGAAGTAAACATTAAAATAGCTACAATTAATCTAAAAAATCATATTTATTTTTAGATAAATCTACAAAAATAAATTAAGATTTTTCACTCATATATTAAAAAATAGAAAATTGCGAGCATTACCCATTGCATTTGGCATGTTTCAGAAATGTAACTACCATCTTATAACTTTGTTTTATACTTTCTATGAGTCTTCACTTGTCATTAAAATACCTGAAAGTTCAAACACAAAATTACCATCGGCAAGAACACCCAAATGAAAAACAAAGACACGCATTTAAAATTATAAAACAATTGTTCCTATAGAATTAGACATGCTAACTCTAATCAAAATTTTAATTTAATATGTTGCAAAAAAATCATTTTATTAAACAATGTATCCATATTATGTGATATAAAAACCAAAATGTCTCATCAATTATACAAATATCAGTTATGATTAAATGTTGATAAGTTTTGCAAATCATACATAGATAAATGCAACAAAATGATAAGTTTTCTCCTAGAAAAGTGTCCATGTTGTCTTCTTACTTGGGATTCTCTCCTACTCTCCTTCCTTTCACCTATCTTGGGATTCCTCTGTTCAAAGGCAAACCAATGAGAATTCACTCGCATCCTATTGTAGATAGAATTGTGCACAAACTTTTTAATTGGAAAGGCTCTTGTTTATCTATAATGGGTAAAGTGGAGCTAGTGAAGTCTGTGATTTATAGTATATTGTCCTACACCTTTCACTTTTATTCTTGACCTATCCATCTTATTAAGGCTCTGGACAGAAGCATAAGGAATTTTATTTGGACTGGAGACAGTGAAGTCGGGAAATTATGCACGATTAACTGGATGAAAATTTGCACAACTACAGGGGAAGGGGGTCTTGGGCTAAGATTTGTGAAGATGATGAATAAAGTTGGTTTTCTTAGGCTTGCTTGGTTGACGCTATCCTCTAAATAGGATTGGGCCTATTTGTATAGGCAAAGATTTGGCTCTCATTTTAATTCTTCAACAAAAGACTTTAAATCTTCAATCTAGCATGGTAACAAGCATCACTGGTCTTTGATGCAGAACAACTCAATATGTTTGATAAGTGATGGTAAGATGACTAATTTCTGGAAAGACAATTGGTTAGGTGCCCCCTGGGTTCATATTCTTCAAATTCCAAAGGAGTGGCATTCGGCTCTTCATCCTAAGGTGATTGATTTTGTAACACCCCATTTTTGCAACTTAGAAATTAGGACTTCGTTTAAAAATATGATCAAAATTTATTGAAAATTAAAGGCAACCTATTAGAAAGTAAAAGTGAATTTAAAATTCCTTTTCATTATTATAAGATACAAAAATATTCAATATTATCTCTACTCAAAAACGAGGTATTACATTCAACCTCAAAACTATGATGTATATAATTATTTATTTGTTTAAGTATGTAGTTTTACAAAATCATTAATTTAATCTTAAAATAATGATTATAAAGAACATCATGTATGCAAAAAGAATCACTCTTAAGTATTTTTCATAAAATAAAACTTATGCAAAAATTAGTTTAAAAGACCAAGGGTGATCCTAAATCAAAGCCAATAATCTCAATATAAACAAGCTACTTAACTAGACATCAGCTAAGTTCTTCCGGTCTATATTTCCATCAATGGATATCCATATAGAAACAGCAACAAACTTGTTCATACACATAGTATTGACAAAGGAAAAGACAAAGAAGGGAGTAAGAGCCAACTATGGCGACCACAACATGGAATTACATAGAGAAATAAAATTAAAGTGAGACACCCTATAACAACACTATAATCAAAAAATGTCAAACATATGCAAATGATTCATAAAGTTAGTGTCTTATACAAGAGGGCACTGACGTCCCCAATTAATGTATCTTTCATGCAATGCAATATGCAATTCAACCAACTGATAACCACCAAATTAAAATACTCAAAGGCCAAGATCCTAGTGGGAAAGCAACCGGGAGTACAGATATCCTTAACAACGGCAAGTAACAATATCAATTATTTACAATTACCTCTATTAGATATGCTTATGTGGTAAGCTCAGTCCGGTTCAGGATTCCTCTCTACCGATCACGAAATGAGCAAGGGGATCTCAAAGACCGCTTAGTTTGCATATAAGACTATCCTGGTCATATGGGTAATGAACCTAGACCCTCACTAGACTGTCCCACATAAGCAATACCTCAAGGCTTCTTGACGAATCACCGTCATTACAGCCCCTCTCCAAATTCCAATGATATTTCTATCATCGTATCTTTCCATTTTTTCCCACTCCAACTACAAGAATGCAATGTATGCACCCTAACCAAAGTTAGCTCATTAAGTCTTTCAATCTTGTTTTTCATAAACTTTTATTTCAACAAATATCACCTAAGTTAGACCTCTCAGACCCAATCCATTTCTTTCATACTAAGTCCAATGGACGAGCTCAAAACATAACTTAGTGATCTAATATACAAGCAAGATCTCAATTTCAAACTCTTGTATTCTCCATATCAATACAATAATCAATTTATACAGTTTTTCGATATCGATACCTAGATCAACTTATAAATTTCAACACCACAACCAATTTGTATATATATATATATATACATATATATATATATATACATACATATATACATATATATATACATATACATATATATATATATATATCATATCAACAAATTGGGATATTTCCAAATTACAACCTTGTCACGAAACACTTATTAGTACATAAAACAGTTATCAATTTATCACAATACTCACATGCATACAAACATACTTATTTAACAAAATTTCATGACGATGTAATACCATAAGTGAGTACCTCGCATTATGCTACACAAAAATGAATTCATGCACATATATTTCTAGCACAATCAAATATCTAAAACTCTATACATCGTCATGAAAAGGATTAATGACTCTTACATGGAAAACAAGTTTTCATCGGAATTCCTAATCTACGAGACTCTTCGACTTTTGAGGAAATCGGAGAGTAAAAACTTCAACAAAATACTCTAAGACCAGAAACCAGTGCAACCAAAGGTTCACTGTTTAATTATTTTGGCAACTAAAGCTTTTTATACGTACTAAACATCTAATTCTTAGAGCAGTACACCTATTGGTTGCAAAACCAACAACCCTACAAGATGTACCATAAAATATTCTTTGAATTTTAAAATAGAAGTTTTAACTTTACAATCTCAATTGAATTATTCATCAAGCTTTGATAACTATTCATTTAGTATAATAATATATAGCCGGAAATTATATTCTTAATTTTTCATATTTAAAGTACTCAATAATAATTATAGAAAAATCATTCACGGAAATAATCACCAATGGAAATCAGTAAATCCTCTAATTATACTCATTACGATATATATATATATATATATATATATATATATATATATATATATATATATATATATATATATATATATATATCGTAATGAGTATAATTAGAGGATTTACTGATTTCCATTGGTGATTATTTCCGTGAATGATTTTTCTATAATTATTATTGAGTACTTTAAATATGAAAAATTAAGAATATAATTTCCGGCTATATATTATTATACTAAATGAATAGTTATCAAAGCTTGATGAATAATTCAATTGAGATTGTAAAGTTAAAACTTCTATTTTAAAATTCAAAGAATATTTTATGGTACATCTTGTAGGGTTGTTGGTTTTGCAACCAATAGGTGTACTGCTCTAAGAATTAGATGTTTAGTACGTATAAAAAGCTTTAGTTGCCAAAATAATTAAACAGTGAACCTTTGGTTGCACTGGTTGGTTGTTTATGATACATTGTACTATTTTGTACTATTTTGTAGACGGTTCCGTGTTCAATTCCCATTGACTATTATTATACTTTCCTTTTGTGGAAATTCGAATTAAAAATGACCCAAATTGGGTTTCGTTGTTAACGTTGTCCTATACCTCCCGAAGAAAGTTATGTAGCATGAATTTAAATATTGTTCAAAATTGCAATAAACTAGCTATATCTTGCTTATTATAAAATTAATCAACAGTGAACTAATTAAAATAAAAGTTATTAAAGTGACATTTTTGTTAATATTCATAATAAATGTTGAATGTTAGTATGTTAATATTCAGTAACTTATGTTGAAGATCATGCTTCCACAAGTGGATGGATCTTCAACCTTGGTGGAGGTGGAGTTTCTTGGAGTTCAAAGAAATAAACATGTGTAGTCGACTCTACCATGATTGCAGAATTTATTGTTCTGGTTGGAGGTAGTAAAGAAGATTTGTTGGAACTTGATTGTGGGTGTGAAATCTAAAAAACTTCCAAGTCTCACATAGAACGGTTTTGAAAGAAAACAACTCCCAAGTCTCACATTGAAGAGACTAGGAACATGGAAAAAATAACATGTTATAAGTAGAAGTCTCTTATCTTCATATTTTCTTGCCCCAAATTGAATGCGCTATCATTCAACTTTTTCGTTCTCCCTCATATTTCCGCCGATGCATTTCCGGCAAACCTCTCAACCTTTCTTTTTGTCGCACTAAGAATTGGCAGAAACAGCCAAATTGTGAGAATTTCGAGAACTAACACTAGTAGCCAGTATTGGAGGAAAAGAATTGGCACGAGTAGCCATATTGTGGGCATTTCGAGAACTAACAATGGTAGTCAGTATTGAGGGAAAAGAATTGGCACATGCAGCCATATTCTGGGCATTTCGAGAACTGACACTAGTAGTCAGTATTGTGGGAAAAGAATTGACACAGGTAGCCATATTGTGGGAATTTCGAGAATGAGCACTGATAGCTGTATTATGGTGGGTGTATTCGAGGTCGGTTCTTACAGTGCAATAAGAATTTGATAACAGAGATCTGTGCTGTTTTATCCTGGGGACGGCCTGGTTGATAGTCTGCTTTCACATTTTTGGCAGTGCCATGAAACGTCTTAAAGAGAGTGACATGGTCATGAATCAGCCAGTAAGTATTATTTCGTGTCATTTATAATTGTTGCCAGCTACGGTAACAACAAGATTTATGACTAAGAAACTTATTGTATGAGATACTTATTTGGTCAAAGCCAATGACAAATGTATCTATCCATTGTGATAATCAGTCTATGCTTTCAAAAGCATATAGCCAAGTGTATAATGGAAAATCCAGACATATTGGTTTAACACATACCTATGTAAAGGAATTAATTGCAAATGGAGTAATCTCCATAATGTTCGTAAGAACTGAAAAGAATCTTGCAGATCATTTGACGAAAGGTCTGACAAAAGATATGGTGTTGAAAACATCATTGGGGATGAGACTCAAGCCCATGTCTAATTGGTCACCTATAGTGTTAACTCAACTGACACTTCAATAGCATCAAGTCTTGAGTTCAATGGTGGAAAACACTATTAGAATGATTGCAAGTACTTGACTATAAATACATCCCAAGTGATAAAAGTAATTGGATCATAAGCACAAAGTTGGAAGGTTGAGCTTTACTCTTAATGAACATATAGCAAGAATTTGTTGGAATGCTTATAATGGGTGCATTTTCGATATAGTCTACCTATATGAGAATGAAGTTGGGCCGCTTCATAGAGTTAAAGGGCTTGACTCTTAAATTCTCATGAAAAGTGTACGCTTCATAGAGTTGTGCACGCTTATTCTAATGAATAGTTGGTTCAAAGCTTGTTTACCAATTTCTATTCCGATAAGTGGAAACCATAACTTACTAAGTAATGGTTCAAATGTAAGATACCATTATCTGAAACCATGATATTTCCAGATTTATGAGATTTCTTATATTTTGAAAATGGTGGAGATTGTGAAAGATATTTCCAAAATATCTGAATTCACGAATTAGTGTATAGATATTGTGGATGAAATTTGAAAAAATGTATAATTTAGTTCAACGGTTGTGAATGGTTGTTACCCTCCTTGAAGTTGTGTGTTCAAATCTGTCTTTTAACATTCTATTCATATTTTGAAATAAGATGCATAAAATGAAAAGACGTGTGCATCAGCTGGATTCGAACTGGGACATGATGCATACCTGCTGTTGGGCTATCGTGACTGGTTAAATATGGAACATTTATGTTACATAAGGTTTCAGATCAACTCATTTAGAATCCCAAAGGTGTCTTTTCCCTCAAGTCATATGAACTTATCTACAAATAGAAACACTTGAAGGCATAATGAATCATCCGAAAATTTCATCTCGGAGAAATCATCCTCAATTTTTATTTAACTTTATTTGTTAGGTTTTTGAGTTCCTTTCATCTGATAGGCATGAAACTTAATCGAAAAATTATATGTTATTTTGTTACCAACTAAATCATGATATTTCGTAACTTGAGTTAAAGAAATGACAAACAAATGTCTTAATGTGCATCAGTTGGATTCGAACCGGGACATGCTGCATACCAAGCAGCATAGTTGCAGCTGGGCTATCGTGACTGGTTAAATATTTAACAGTTATGTTACATAAGGTTCTGGATCAAATCATGTAGAAATGACAAACAAATGTCTTAATGTGAGTTAGCTGGATTCGAACCGGGACATATTGCATACCAAGCAGCATAGCTGCCGCTGGGATATCGTGACTGGTTAAATATTGAACAGTTATGTTACATAAGGTTTCAGATCAACTCATGTAGAATCCCAAAGGTGCCTTTTCCCTCAAGTGATATGAACTTCTCTACAAATAGAAACACTTGAAGGCATAATGAATCATCCGAAAATTTCATCTCTGAGAAATCATCCTGAATTTCTCTAATGCATGAGAGAAGTGTAGGAAACATAAATGTGTAAACTATTATTGAATATGCTTGTTGTGCTTGTGCAAAACATATCAAGGTTTTCCAGAGTATCCTGAAGGGGATTCGTTATACATCCCATTTGCATCCAATATATTTAAATTGGTGGGGACGTATCGAACCTAAAAGTTAGTATGACAACACACACTTTGGAGATTTCTACATGCATATTCATTACTCTTTTCTTTATTCAAGTGATGCACCATCTTCCAATCAATCAAATTTTCTCACAGATATGAGTGCCTTTAGAGATGTGTGTATGTAAGTTAGCTCCTAAGCCATGGAATTATTAAATGAAGATGTATAATTAAATGGGGACAATAATAGGAGGATATTTATAACATGAGAACATAATAGCATTTAGCGTTTGATATTTGGGAGTGACATTTGCTGAGATGAATAATCACATACCCGAAATGAATTAATTTCTTTCTTAAAAAGGTGAAGGAATACCCTTAGTAGTACCAAAAAATGATCACCTTTAGGTCACCTTATAATTGTTTGCTTCCAAACATAATTATCACATAAAATAAGTGTCGCATTTTGACATTTTCACTTCCCATCCAATGAATGTTGTGCGTTCAATCTTCATGGTGACTTAGAGATAGTAGTTTTTATTTAACTTTATTTGTTAGGTTTTTGATTTCCTCTCATCTGATAGGCAGGAAGCTTAATCGAAAAATTATATGTTATTTTCTTACCAACTAAACTTTTCTATCTCCTTCCCGTTCCTACTATGCTCTTCCTTAAGTGATGGCTGATAGAGCAATCTTTATGGGCAGAGATAGGGACAATGTTTCTGGTCCTTTTTGCTTGTTAGTATAATGCTTCCATCAAGCAGTATATATAGGCTCTTTCCCAAGAGTTTTACCATTTCATTGATAACTCTTCATCCAAGAGTTATATCATTCAACCAATGAAATAATACATTCATTCATGTCACAAGAGGCATATTTCTTACAACTAAATCATGATATTTCCTAACTTGAGTCAAAGAAATGACAAACAAATGTCTTAATGTGAGTTCTTAATTTAAATGATAGACCTCTACTTTGGATGGATTAGTGTGTTTTTCCTTTTTGAATTAGGTATATAGCTATTTATTTATATAAATATATCTATCTGTCCAATAAAATCATCCACAACTTTGGCTTATACCTGTCAATTCATATATAGTTTTATTTCTTTGGTCCCATTAGTTTTTAGTTAGGAAGAATCTTCAATGATTGTTAGTATTACTATTTGTCCACTTGTTCTGTTTCAATATAAAAATACGGTTGAGAGGAAGAGTATATTTGATTTGGTAGTGCTTTTTTAAGTTAGGTGGATAAGACAAGATAAATATGGTAGGATAGTCAGTTTTATCAGGTTGCAATTTAGGGTTTGATGTGATAAGATATGGCTATGAATCCTATGATATTAGTATATCTTATCTTGTGTATTTTATATTCATGGGGAATTAGAAATGACTATTGTAGTTCTCCTTTTCATATCTATTAGAAATCAAAGAACCACAAAAAAAGATTGTATTCCATTAATTGAATGAATAGAAATGAATGGATTTAATTATAAAGAAATTACTAACCTATTAAATAGAAAATATAATATATTTAACCATTTCTAACTCCTAACTAATTTATCTATTTTATAGATGTTTTAATCATGCTATACATAAAGTAAATGTGTCTAAACTAATTACTAGTTTAATACAATATTAATTTAAAATATCAAAATATTTTAGCACCCCCTCAAGCTGGAGAGTGGATGTTGACTACTGTCAGCTTAAATAAAATATGATTGAATGGTGTATGTTTCAAAACATTTGTTAGAAGATCTTGCACTTGATTTCTTCTTCATACTTCACCTTGGCATTTGCATTGAAATGCTACACCACGATTCTTTCTCGAATTTAAGTCCTCCTAAAATATCAGTTTTAACCTCAAATGGTAAATTCTCACGTAATAGAATGTACAAAATAAACAAATATCAGCACTCTACAGTCCCCACATCCATTTCAGGTCCTTAATTCTTGTCCAAGACCTCTGGTGTAATATTGTATAGCTTGTGTTTTCTTGTGGGACAAGAAAAGTTCAAAAAATGAAAGAAAATAGAAAGAAAGATGGGATGAACTTACAACATAGGAGGACAAAGAAGAATGAAAGAACAATTATAAGATGTTTAATGAAGAAAGAAGAAATAGAAGAATTCTTAGCAGAAAATTATTGAAATTGAAAGTAATGATATTCCTCATCAAGAATGAACACAATAGAAAAAAGATCACGTATGGTCGAACGATATTATCGCTTAAGAATACCATATTGGCTTTTTGGCCAAAGGAATGTGAGAAATGTAGAATATGATAAAATATGAACAATATTTATTCATGAATAACAATGCTCAATAATAACATCTTGGTTAAAGAATGAGAGAAATCTAGAACATGATGAAATATGAACAATACTTGTTCAAGAATAATAATAAAAGAATATGATGAAATATGAGCAATTTTTGCTAAAGAATAACAAGAGAAAGATATGATGAAATGTTAGTCACTTTTACTCAAAAATAACAAGAGAAAATATGATAAAATATGTACAATATTTGTTTAAAAATAACAAGAGAAAAATATGATTAAATATGGTCACAAATTAATAAACACCACATGGCCTCTCCAACAGTTAAGGATGGCCTAACCTCTTGAAGAATGCATACCAATTTCGCCATGATATACTTCTAGAGGTGCACTAAATCTTCAAAAGAGTGCTCTATTGAATGATCAATCTCTTGATCATAACTACATTGTTTTGATATCACATTAGAAATCAAAGAGTAAGAAAATGATTATATTTCATTGATTGAATGAGGAGAATTGAATTAATAAAGAAATTAGTAACTTATCATATAGAAAATACAATAGACATAATCATATATAACTCCTAAGTAACTAATCTATTTTATGCATATTTTAATCATGAAAATTATGTAAAAATGTAAATCGGTTTAAACTAATTAATAGTTCAATACAATATTAATCAAAGTACTAAAATATTTTAACAATATCCCCATCATGAACATCACTGCCACTACCATCATATTATTACTATTGTCACCATCACATCATCAATATCATTATTACCATGTGCCCATCGACCAATAGATATGAAAAAACCTCATATCCTATCATAGCTCCTTTTGTGGTTTATATCATATCATTTTCTTATCTTATCTTATCTTGTGCACTAGATAAACCCTAAAGTATTATAGGGAAAGTAATCCTAAAACTTTAGAGCTCGAGTGAGTGATATAAGATTATGACCTCTCTTTTTATCTTACCAGAAAGTAGTTTCATTTGATTGGTGCGACAGTCATTAACCTTTTTTAGATGTTTCCCTTGTTTTATGCTTCTATAAATCTATTTTATTTGATTGAAACTATATTTAGTATTGTGGGGCAAGTTTCCTCTCTGGTTTTGTTATCCTTTGTTTTTGTGGGGGATTGAACAAGGTAATGCTTCTATAAAGACCAACCTTATTTCTATTACAAGTACTTGAGTGAGACTCCTCTCAAGTAAGGAAAAGAGAAATGACTTTTTTCTTTGTATTTTAATGATAAAAATGTAATCTTATTTTAAATAAAAAATATATAAGTGTCAATATATGTTGTTTTTCCTTTACCTTTTCGCAACACTTCCCGAGTCTCACTCTTTATAATTTCGTGATGGTTTTTCAAATATTTGGTACAAAAATAAAATACCACCTTTTCATTCTTGCACCTACTCTCTATTCCTATTGCATCTCAGATTGCTGATATTTTCACCAAGTCACTATCTCCTTCTATTTTTCAGAGACTGCATTCCATGCTTGGGATGTTAACATTCACATCCCAGCTTGTGGGGGGGGCTATTACAGTTAAAACGAAGTCAATTGAAGGAGAAGGAAGATGAGATATAGAAGTCATTCACACACTTAATCTTGAGAAACTATTCTTTCTTTATTGCTTTTAGTTTTGGTTATTTTATGTTAGGCCACTTTTTCTCTTTTAAACCCATTTCTTTTTTTGGTAAGTTAGTTAGGCTTCAAGTGGTTATTTTAGTTAGTTTAACCACCCCATCTTACTATATATGTATAGTTCATTGATTAAGTCAATTCATCAATAAGAAAAGGCACCGAGGTATTATTCAAATCTTTTCTATTCTTTTTCATTACATTTTCTTGCATTCTTCTTCTTTACTGCTTAATGGGATACCATGTTTAAAATGGTATGAGAGCTTACTCTGAGAAAAATCTAACCTTCCACTGCACAATCTCAAATACCAGTCTTTTCAATACTCTTTCTTCCCTTTGCTCCCAAAAATTTGAGTACCCTTTTTATCTTTCCTTTTCTACCTTCCTTCATAATGGAGAATCGTGCAATCCAAACTGTGAATCTCATTCAAGATCCATCTTCTCCCTACGTTATGCATCCAATGAGAATCCTGGAGCTGTCATGATTTTTGCGCATCTCAATGGTGACAATTATCACTCCTCGTCACTTGCTGTGTATATGTATCTCAAGACGAAGAACACACTTTACTTTATCGATGGATCCTTACCTAAACCCGCCATGATGATCTAACCTTCAATGCTTGGGACAAATGTAATACCTTAGTGGTTTCTTGGTTAATGCAGCCAATTGATGCTTCAATAGGTCAAAGCATTTTGTGGATGGATACAACTCTTGAAATCTGAGATGGTTTGTGTGAAAGATATTAACAAGGAGATGTATTTCGCATTTCACAATTGTTAGCTGAATATATACATACAAGCAAGAAAACCTTAGTATAGGAGCATATCATACACATATAAAAGGCCTATGGCAGGAATTAGACAACTTCAGACCCATCCCCTTATGTTCTTGCGTTCAAAGGTGTAGTTGCAATTTACTTCCCACAATAAAGGGGTATAGGGAAAATGATTATGTCATTTGTTTCCTCAATAGACTCAATGATCAATATGAGGGAGTTAGGTCACAAATCATGATGATGGACTCACTTCCTTCAATGAATAAGGCATTTGCACTTTTGATTAAAAAAGAAAGACTTATCACTTCACAATATGGAGAACCAAGGGTGCTAATGAACATTGTTGATGGAAATTACAACAACAACAACAACAATGACCTTGGAGGCAATTCTAGATGAAACAGGGGAAGAAGTAGAGGAAGGATGTATAAGAAGGCAGAAATTCCACAAGAAATCCAAGTGGAAGAGGGACAAAAGTCTGCACTATTTGTCACAAGATTGGCCACACCATTGATCAATGTTTCAAGAAGCATGGTTTCCCACCTGCTTATCTAAAAGTTACAGCATTAACAATCATGTCACTAGTGAAGAGGAACCATATGATCACAATTCCTAAAAAAGAAATGACGAATCAGGGAATTCTAGGCAAGAATAATGAGCAATCCAGTGGAGTCAACATCATTCCTCAACAACATCAAACCATTATGTCCATATTGCAGCAACCTCCATGAATTGATTACAATACCAATCAATTCAACACCAACTCTGGAGAATCCAATGACAAAGGTATAAGGTACTTATTCAATTGTCACACTAAATGCTTTGATTGGTACCTTGACGCAGGGGCTACAGATCATGTATGCCATACCCTTTCAAAATTCCAAACCTACAAACAAATCAATGTTATCTTGGTTACTCTGTAAAATGGCAATCAAGTATCCACCACCATTTCAGGAAGTGTTTCATCTAGCCTATACTTAACTGATGTCTTGTATATCCCTACTTTTCATTATAATTTGATTTCAATTTCAAATTTGCTTGACTCTATTCCCTGTCAAATACCTTTTTCTAAAAATATTTGTCACATTCAATACCTCCCCTCATTGAGGATGATTGGTGTAGCTGAATTGATGAATGGTCTCTATACAATGAAAGACTTTGTGAGTACTTTGCCCGCCATAAATATTCAACAAACAGATAATTGTGAAGAAGATCTTGCTCCTGACCTTGAAACGGTTTTGATGAAGACACCAACATCACATAAAGAAGAAAAGGAAGAATAATTTTAAAGATGATGAAGATAAGGCTTCAAGGAATTAGAATTTAAGTCTTTAGGTATTTCTATCCTTATACTCTACTATATACAAATAGTAGTAATGCTCAAAAGTATTTTAAGAGAAAATTCTAAACTACAAGTATAAATGAAAAAAAATTTCAAAATAATGTGTAACAAGTTACTGGATCTAAGTAACATATTACTGTGACTAAGTAATAGGTTACCATAACTAAGTAACATGTTACATGAGTGAGAAATGAGTTACCCGACAAAAACTGAATATGATAATCAATTACACCTATTTGAGTAATCAATTACACTTTGTAGTAATCAGGTATTCAGTTGAACAAAATACTTGGGTAATCGATTACATCATGTGAGTAATCGATTACACTATATGACAATTAGTTATTTAGTGGAAAGAATGTTTGGATAATCAATTACAACCTTTGGGTAATCGATTACACTGTGTGATAATCAATTACTCAGTTGAACAAAATGTTTGGGTAATCGATTACCTCAATGCTATAATCGATTACTGAGAGTTGTTACACTAGTTTTCAGATTCAAATTGCATAAGCTTTCACTCCAAACGAAATGGTTTCATTCCAATCAATTCCTACCTTTTCATAGAGGTGTTATGGCTTATTGGAAAGCCTATTTAAAGGCATTGAAACTCATAAACATAAAAATAACTCATATACACAATCTAAACTTTTCCGAAATATTTGTTCTGCACTTTTTGCAACTTGTTCTTAACTTTCACATAATATTTTCCGAAGTTGCTTCAAGTGTAGTTTTTTGAAGATATTCAAACTTTCTGAGCATTATCATTAAGTGTGTATAAAAGGGTTATTGGATTGCAAGAGTTCATAGTTTCAAATCTTATAAAGGCAATCCTTGCCATAGTTAAAGTTTTCTTCATTCAAATTGTTGAATTACTTTCTTCCATAAGGGTATGATAAAAAAAGGGATAGAGTCACTTGGAAACGGTGTTTTCCAAAGAGTGATATATGTATTAGAGAGTGAGTAAGGTACAAGGAAATCTCCGGGTGAGGAATTGTAATTGCTAATCTTAATATGTAGTGAAGAAATCTCTTGTGCTGCAAGAGTACTAGACGTAACTTTCGGTAGACAAGAAGGTGAATCAGTATAAAAATATCTGAGTACTCTCTTCACCCTTATCTCTTTAAAAATTTTGATATTTTTCTGCATAACCTTTTCCACTTCTACTAACTCCGATAATTGCAGAAAAATCTGTCAAACTTTTAAGACAACTAATTCACCCCCCTCTTAATTGTCATCTTAGTCTTACAATTGGTATCAGAGCTTGTTTTTTTGAGTAATTTATTCTTAAATCTGATCTTGTATCTAAGATGGTCGCAAGATCATTTCTGGGAGAAGGTTCCAACATTAATCACCCTCCAAGCTTTGTTTGAGAATGCTATGACTTCTGGAAAATCAGAATGAGAATCTTTATAGAATCTCAAGATCTAGATATTTGGAATGCGATTGAGGAAAGACCCTATGAAACCTTCACATTTGTCAATAGTGTAAGGGAAGTAAAGCCAAAATCTTCATGGAATGAAGAAGACAAAAAGAATATGCAATACAATCTCAAAGCAAAGAACATCCTCACTTCAACACTTGGCATCGATGAATTCTTTAAAACTGAGGAAGTATCCATGAAGAAACTGAGGAAGCAAAGAACATCCTCACTTCAGCACTCTAAAGACTACACACGAAGGAACTGAGGAAGTCAAAAGATCGAGATTCAACACCCTCTCTCGGGAATACGAAATGTTCTATATGAAGTCTGGAGAAAAAAATACTAGATTTACAAAAGAGATTTACTCACCTTACAAATCATCTTATTGCACTTGGAAAACATTTATCAAACAGTGACTTGAACTTGAAAGTTCTAAGATCACTCACCAAACCATGACAACCAAAAGTAACAGCCATTTCTGAAAAGAAAAGTTTATCAAAAATGGCTTTGGCTGCTTTGTTTGGTAAATTGCAGGAACACGAATAGGAACTTAGTGAACTTGACCAACATGAAGCGCAAGAAAATAAGAAGAAAAATCTCTCTCTCAAAGCGAAGGTAGATAAATATGACTCATCAAAAGATGAATCAGAAATGAAAGATATAGAAGACATGAGTTTTTTTGTAAAGAAGTTCAGCAAGTTCTTTAAAAGGAACAAAGGCGCTAAAACTAGACAAATGAATAAATTCACCAAGAATAATGACGCCTCCACTTCAAACCAAAATTTCACATGTTTTGAATCAGGTAAGCCCGATCATATTAAGATGGACTGTCCAAACCTGATAAAGAATGCCTTTAAAGGCAAAAATTAAATGAGGACTGGATGAAGACCCTACAAAGCTTGGGAACACAATGATACTAGTTGTGCCTCTAAACCAGAAAATGAAGAACAAACACATCTCTTACTAATGGCATCTCATCATTCTGATGATGAAGAGGTAAATGAAACTAACCTATTTTCTTCTTCTGAATTGCAACTTGCATTCAATGATTTACATGATGAATATGTCAAACTCGCTAAATTGTTTTTAAAACAAAAAACTGAGTTAGAAGTATTCAAGAATAAACCATCATCTTCTTCATGTCAAAACTGCATTACTCTTGAAAAGAAAGTTGCAACATTAAGTCTAGAACTTAATAAATTAAACAAGAGTCGCAAAAATCTAGACAAAATAATTAAAGATCAGAAACATTCTACAGACCGAAGAGGTCTTGGCAATTCTAACAGCCAGGTTTCTAAGAAACGAAATGTCTCAACAAAAATAAATTTTCAGAAACAAAGTATCCATGCTTTTAATTGTAATAACAATAAATCTAGGATACATAAACATCATCCCACATGCACTTATTGTAAGAACCATGGGCATATACCAAACACTTGCATGATAATAAAACATGGTGTGCCCTTAGGTCACTATAAATGGATTGAGAAAAGTGCTAACCATGTAGGAGCCAAAGAAAATTGGGTACCTAATACTACTTAACCTGTTTTGAAGGATAATTTGAGAGTCGTGTGCAATCTATGTTACTTGGTCAGCGGCTGCTCAAAGCTCATGACGAGCGACAAAGATAAGATCTTTGTCCTTACTCCAAGGAACAAAGGCTATGTCACATATGGTGATAACAACAAAGGAAAAGTACTTAGAGTTGGTAGAATCGGTAAGCCACCTTCAACAACTATAAAAGAAGTATTGCATGTCGAAGGACTCAAACGCAAGTAGTTGAGCATAAGTCAACTGTGCGACAAAGGATTTCATGTGCCATTCTACCCTGAAAAGTGCATCATCGAAATTAAGGATTCTAATAACTCTAAACTAATTGGTAAGAGGATAAATAATATATATATATATATATATATGATTGACATAGATTCTTCTTTACCAATAAAATGTTGAGTTGCTAATAATAATCATTATGCATGGCTTTAGCATGGGGGAATTGCTCATATTCATATGGATCATTTGAATAAACTGATTAAAAAAGATTTAGTTGTTGGTTTACCCAAAATGAAGTTTGTTAAATACAAACTATGTAGTGCTTGTCAAATGGGTAAACAAACAAAAACTTCTTTCAAACCTAAGCATATGGTTTCTTCTGATAGACCATTGTAGTTAATACACATGGACTTATTTGGCCCCTCACGGACCAAAAGTTATGGTGGTAACTAATATGCTCTTGTTATAGTAGACGATTATTCAAGATATACTTGGACTCTTTTCTTAGTTTATAAGAAAGAGGCATTCAACGCCTTCAGCAATTATGCTAAAAGAGTTCAAAATTAAAAATCATTGTTATAAGAAGTGATCATGGGGAGAATTTCAAAATGCTTCTTTTGAAGAGTTTTGTGATGATTTTGGTATCAATCACAATTTTCTCCTCCTAGAACACCACAACAAAATGGTGTTGTAGAGAGAAAGAATCAGTCCTTAGAAGAACTTGCCCATACAATGTTGAATGAAACTAATATCCCAAAATATTTATGGGCTGATGTAGTTAGTACAACATGTTATCTTTCAAATAGAGTTCTTATAAGACCAATTCTCAAGAAAACCCCCTATGAACTCTTTAAAGGTAGAAAACCAAACATTTCTCATTTGCATGTATTTTGTTGTAAATGTTTTGTTTAAAATAATGGTAAAGACAACTTAGGAAAGCTTGATGCAAAAGCCAATGAATGACTCTTCCTAGGCTACTCTCTTACGAGTAAAACTTATAGAATTTTTAACAAAAGAACTCTAACTATGGCAGAATCTATTCATGTCTCTTTTGATGAAACCAATCCTATAATAAAGGATGGGTTCACTCTTGATGAATAGGACTTGTTAAGTTCCCCTTTAACAAAAGAGTCTTTCACCAATGCAACAACCAATACTGAGCATTTGAAAATGAATGATATTCTATCTTCTCAAGAAGAGCATATTCATTATGATTTACCCAATGACTGGAGAAATCATCGAGATCATCCTATTGACAACATTATTGGCGATATAAGTAAGGGTGTCACTACCTGTTTAAAGCTAAATGATGCTTGTTTAAGCATGACCTTCGTTTCTCTAATAGAACCTTCCAAGATTGATGATGTAATCGAGGATGAACACTGGATTCTTGTTATGCAGGAATAGTTAAACCAATTTGGGAGAAATGAAGTTTGGGAAATTGTTCCTAGACCGGAAAATAGGCATGTTATATGAACTCATTGGTTATTCCATAATAATTCAGATGAAAATGAAATTATTATTAGAAATAAAGCTAGACTGGTAGCACAAGGATACAGTTAGGAAGAAGGAATATATTTTAATGAAACCTTTGCTCGTGTTACTTGACTTGAAATTATTCGGTTATCACTTGCATATGCTTGCTCTCTAAATTTTCAGTTATATCAAATGGATGTAAAGAGTGCATTTCTTAATGGTTATATACAAGAAGAAGTGTTTGTAGAACAACCTCCAAGTTTTGAAGACTATGAACATCCTTATCATATTTATAAACTAAAGAAAGTTCTCTATGGTTTAAAGCAAGCTCCTCGTGCTTGGTACGATCGTCCAACAAACTTTCAAATTGAAAAAGGTTTTACCAAAGGAAAGATCGACACTACACTTTTTATTAAGAAAATAAATCATCATACTGTTCTTGTTCAAATATATGTTGATGATATTATTTTTTGTTCTACTAATGAGATTTTGTGTAGTGATTTTGGCAAAATGATGCAAGGGGAGTTTGAAATGTCTATGATGGGGAAGTTAAATTACTTCCCTGGATGGAAAATCAAACAACTCAAGGATGATATTTTTGTAAATTAATCCAAATACTATAAGGATTTGCTGAAAAGATTTGAAATAGATGACTGCAAGCCAATAGGCACTCCTATAGGTTCTGGTACATACATCGATACAAATGAAGCTGAAAAATGCATTGACATATCAAAGTATCGAGTTATGATTTGTTCCCTACTTTATTTAACTTCCAGTAGACCTGATATAATGCTTAGTGTCTGTTTGTGAGCTCATTATTGTTGAAAGCGTATCTCGGTGTTTATTTTATTTTAGAGTTTTCTTCTCTCAACAAATCGTCCTGACAGCAGTGGATTGAAATTCCCTAAGAAATTGCTCAACTTATTGTTGCAGATAAACATGTTGGTCCATATCTAAAATTTTAAGATCAAAATGAATCGTTTTGTCTACTTTCCAAAAAACAAGAGATTAGTTTGTAAAAAAAATCATAATGTATATTTTTGCAGCGATTATACATATTTACTAATTCTTACTTTTGTACAAAGTAAAAAGGAAATAATTTGTACAAAATAAAAATAAGTTTATGCACAATTATTTGATTAATGACACATAAATATGAAATGTTATACTATTAAAGCAATTCCCGGCAGCTGCGCTAATTTGTTGAAAGCGTTATTCGGTGTTTATTTTATTTTAGAGTTTTCTTCTCTCAACAAGTCGTCCTGACAGTAGCTTCTGACCGTGTTGACTGGGACGTGGCTTGGTGCTTGCTGATCTGGCCAGGAGTCTGGTTCTCCACTGAGCAGCTTGGTTTGACCACTGAGCAACTTGTTCAGCAGCTTGGCTTGTGCCAAGCTCGTGTCTGACCGTGTCAAGCATATTTCTGATCGTGCCAGGCCTAGTCTGGTGCTAGGCTGAGCGGCTAAGCATGTCCGCTCAGCTGCCTGGTTGAGCAATTTGGTCCAGGTCAGGCAGGTGGCTAGGTCAGGCAGGTCAGCTCAGTTCCACGCTCAGCTCCCTAGTTGAGCACCCTGATTTCTTGACTTTTGTTGCTTTTTGACCATGAATCTTTTCTCTTCTTTTCTTCATTTTATTTCCTACAAAATACATAAAAAGGCAATACAAACACAAATATACCAAATTGTGATATTTTATACAAAAAGTATTGTTTTAAGTTGGTTTTTCTCAATTATGCTTAAGGTAAGTGCCATAAAAGTGTATGATTTTTAGGTATGTTTGGCACTTATCAAACTCCCCCCAACTTAGAAGTTTGTTTGTCCTAAAACAAAAGGTGAAATTTATCCGAAAAATCAATTTGGCTAAAAAGTGATAATGATAATCAACATGATTTCAAAATGTAAAAGCATGTCACAAATATATTTCAATGAAATTTTTCATGAATTGTGAATTTTGACACATAATGCTTCAAACAAGAATTTAGATGCTTTTTGTTATAAAAAATGTGTAACAATTGACCTAAGCAAATATTTTTCTAACAAAAGTGTTTCTTTGCACACAAGTTTTCAAGAATGGAACCAAATGGGGTAAGTGTTTCACTCAAAACTCAACTTGTTTGATTTGCAAGAATTTAATTTTGTTTTTCATCTTAACACTTACTTTGATTGCATAAATTTTTCAAGGATCACTAAGGTCTTATTTAGGTTGTAATGAGGCTTGGCTATCAAAGGAAATTGGTTTTTCAAGATATTCAAAGATACTTTCAAAGTTAAAAGAGAGCAAAAATTAATTTTTCATTAACAACGTATACTCCTTTCACGTTTTTCCATTTTCCTTCATCATTCTTTTTCTTGACCTTTTTTGTGTACTTCTCTTTAATTTTCTCAATCTCTTTTCACTCCTTTTTATTTTGGAGCTTTTACTTTAATTTTTGATTTGTAAAGAGATTGAGAAATTTTCTTTGAATACTTTGGTACTTGGCCAACCATTCCCCCCAACTTAATTTCTTCCATCAAAATTCCTTTTGAAAAATGCTCTCTTTTTTACTTAGAAAAGTATAGGAGATTATTTTTATTTTTCCATATTAGGCTCAAGGGTTGATTTTGAATTTTTTTATTTTAAGGCTCAAAGGGGTTAACAAAGAATATTCCAATTTTTGGTTGGTCATTTTTGGTCAAGTGACTCATTCTAATTGAAAGAACTTGCCTTGATCATATCCTATCAAATTATGTGCATCCAAGTAAAGAAAGATTCAAACAAAATCAATTGTGCAAAATCAAAAAGTTTCACACTAAGCTCTCA
>NC_032010.1:12903158-12908276 GCF_001865875.1 Lupinus angustifolius | reverse complement strand
ATCATGCTTCAAAAAATTTGTTTTAGCCATTTTGTTTTTTGGTTTTGAAAATTTTTTATTTTTTTGAACAAACAAATTTTAATTTTTACATATTTACACAATTTAGTAAAAAAGAATTTCTTTTTTTATTACATCAAGTCTTGTCCACCCTTTTTAAAAGAAGGCCTTAAAAAAAATGGGCTTTACTTGATGTGATTTAAAATTTTTGTTTAAATTTAACCAAATAAAAAGAAAATTAACAGGACTAATAAAAAATAGAAATTGAAAGAAATTAATTTTTACCACATACTCGATTGCCTTCTAGTTAGCGCTCTTTTAATGTCATTAGCTTGACTTCAGATTTTTGGACGAGATTATTCGGTTTGATCATCGACGATGGAGCCTAATTCATCACCCAAATACGGTTTTAACCTCTGTCCATTGACCACCCAAGTTGCTTCAGTCTTGGGGTCTTTCAATTCAACTTCCCCGTATTCTTTTACTTCCTTAATTACAAGGCCCTGTCCATCTGGTCTTGAATTTTCCGGGAAGTATCTTGAGCCTTGAATTGAATAAAAGTACCGTCAGCCCTTGATAAAAGTTTTTCCTTTTAATTCTAGAGTCATGGTACTTTTATGTCTTCTCTTTATACAGTCTTGAGGACTCATATGCTTGGAACTACATTTCTTCCAATTGATGGAGTTGATCTTGTCTTTTAATCTCTGCATCCTTTAAATCAAAGTTTAGAAATTTGAGGGCCTAATAGGCTTTATGCTCCAATTCAACTGGTAGATGACAAGCTTTGCCATAAACAAGTTGATATGGAGTTTTGCCTATTGGTGATTTAAATGCAGTTCTGTAGGCCCAGAGAGTATCATCCAGTTTTTGTGACCAGTCTTTTCTTGAAGAAGAGACTGTTTTTTCTAGAATTCTCTTTAATTCTCTGTTTGATACTTCTGCTTGGCCATTGGTTTGGGGGTGATATGGTGATGCTACCTTGTGTTTAACATTATACAATTCAAGGGTTCTTTTCAATTGGGAATTTATAAAATGAGACCCCCATCACTTATTAATACCAAAACGCGTAAAAATATTCTTTTTCAAAAATTTTATTACAGTTTTTGCGTCGGCTTTAGGTGTTGCTAATGCTTCTACCCAGCGAGAAAAATAGTCAACAACCACCAAGATATATTCATTTGAAAATGATGATGGGAAAGGTCCCATAAAGTCAATGCCCCCAACAACAAAAAATTTCTATTTATATAATATTTTGTAGAGGCATTTCACTTTGTTTCCCAAGTCCCCCGTGCCTTTGGCATGCGTCACATTTTTTTACATACAATTGGGCATCTTTATAAATAGTTGGCCAAAAGAATCCAGATTGGAGTACTTTTGTCGCGGTTCTATTCCCATTGTAATGTCCCCCATAAGCCGAATTATGGCAATGCCATAATATTTTTTTGGCTTCATTTTCATCAACACATCGTCGGATAATATTATCGGTTCCTTCTTTAAACAAAAAAGGTTCGTCCTAGACATATTGATTCACTTTTGTGAGAAAAATTTTCTTTTGCTGATAATTAAAATGTTCAGGGATTATACCAGAGGCTTTATATTTATAATTCGCTATATTAGCAAACCATGGTCTTGTTTGAAGTTGAAATAGCCTTTCATTAGGGAAAGTTTCAGCTATTTCTTGCTCTTTTTTCGCGACTTCTGTATTGACCAGTCTTGACAGATGATCCGCCACCTGGTTTTCCTTACCACTTTTGTCGCGAATTTCTAGATCAAATTCCTACAAAAGTAACACCCATCTAATTAATTGTGGCTTGCAATCGGGTTTCTTTAGAAGGTATTTGATTGCAGCATGATCAGTATAAACAATTGTTTTTGCTCCAATCAAATAACTTCTAAATTTTCCAATGCAAACACTATTGCTAGCAGTTCTTTTTCAGTTGTAGCGTAATTAATTTGAGCTTCATTTAGAACTTTGCTAGCATAGTGTATTACCTGAAATACCCGTTCTCGTCGCTGTCCTAGAACTGCACCAACTATATAATCGCTCGCATCACATATTAGTTCAAATGGCGATTTCCAGTTAGGTGCAGTAATGACAGAGCGGTTACCAAGCACGATTTTAACTGTTTAAATGCTTCTAAGTAGGAATTATCGAAGTTAAATGCAGAATCTTTTAAGAGCAAGTTGCATAGAGGCTTAGATATTTTGGAGAAGTCCTTGATAAATCTACGATAGAAACCAGCGTTACCGAGGAAGCTTCTGATTCCTTTAATATTTGTTGGCGGAGGTAGCTTCTCGATCACTTCTATTTTAGCTTTATCAACTTCTAATCCTTTAGCTGATATTTTATGCCCCAATACAAATCCTTTAGTAACCATGAAATGGCATTTCTGCCAATTCAGAACCAAATTAGTCTTTTCACATCTTGCCAAAACTGTCTCCAAATTTGCTAAACAATTTTCGAAAGAGTCCCCGAATACCGAAAAATCGTCCATAAAGACCTCAATGCATTTCTCCACTAAATCAACGAAGATAGCCAACATGCATCTTTGAAAAGTTGTTGGAGCATTACATAATCCAAACGGCATTTTCCTGTACGCATAAACGTCGAATGGACATGTAAATGCTATATTTTCTTGGTCTAATGGGTCTACATCAATTTGGTTGTATCCGGAGTACCCATCTAGGAAACAGTAGAAGGCTTTTCCAGCTAATCTCTCCAACATTTGATCCATGAAGGGTAGAGGAAAGTGGTCTTTTCTTGTGGCGGTTTTGAGTTTTCGGTAATCAATGCAGACTCTCCAACCAGTAACAGCTCTGGTCGGAATGAGTTCATTGTTTTCATTCCGGATCACCGTCATCCCTCCTTTATTCGGCACCACTTAGACTGGACTTACCCATTTGCTATCTGAAATTGGGTAAATCATGCCAGCCTCTAACATTTTTACAATATCTTTCCTTACTACTTCCTTCATGGCTGGATTAAGTCTTCTTTGTGACTGAGCACATGGTTTGTAATCATCTTCCATCATGATTTTATGCATGCAATATGATGGACTGATGCCTTTGAGGTCTTTTAAGGTCCACCCCAGTGCTGCTTGATGCTTTTTCAAGACTTGTATAAGTTTTTCCTTTTCTGATTTGGACAACTCACTATTGATTATAACTGGATTGTTGGTGTTCCCATTTAAAAAGACATATTTTAAATGGGGTGGCAATTCTTGTAGTTCCAGTTCTGATTCTTTTTCGGTTGGTCCATTTGGATTTTGGTGGAGGAGTAATTCATCAGAGAAATGTTTGATAATTTCTTCTTCCACTCTTTTTTCTTCCATCTCTGAAGAATTATCAGGTTGGGGTTGCTCTGCACAAATTTCTTCAATGACATCTAGTTGCAGACATTGTCCTTTATCCTTCGGATGATGCATGACATGGAAAATGTCAAATTCAATTTCGTCGTCCGCAACCCGGACTAGTAGTTTGCCATTTTCCATGTCGATCCCCATTTTTGTTGTCCTCATAAAGGGCCTCCCTAAAATGAGCGGGATTTCTTTGTCTTCAATTATGTCGATGATAGCAAAATCAACAGGGATTAAGAATTTGTCCACTTTGACCAGGACATCCTCTACAACTCCTTCAGGGTATTTTATGGATCTATCTGCTAGTTGCAAGGACACCCTTGTAGGCTTTAGTTGAATTCCTCCAATTCTCTTCATCATGGACAGTGGCATCAAGCTTACACTTGCGTCGAGATCGACCAAAGCTTTGCCTATAGACACATTTCCAATAGTAAATGGAATGGTCACGCTGCCTGGATCTTTAGATTTGTGAGGAATGTTTGTTTGAAGAATTGCACTACAGGTGGCATTAAGTGAAACAACTTCTTTTTCTTGATAGCCCTGCTTCTTGGTTAGCAGTTTCTTCATAAATTTGGAGTAAATAGGCATCTGCTCCAAAGCCTCAGCAAAAGGAATGTTGATTTGCAGAGTCTTAAATATTTCCATGAATCTTGCGAACTGCTCATATTTTTTGGCTTTTGACGGAGCTATTGGGTATGGTATTTTTTATGAACTAGTGAGTTTGGCTTTTCTTATCTTCTTTCCTCACTAGCCTCTTTTTCTTTTCCTTTTTCTATTTTTTTTATTTTTTTCTTCTTTATTTTTTTCATCTAATCTTCCTTTTTGTTTTTCAACTCCACCAACTATCTTTCCACTTCGAGTTGTGACATTATCACAAAATTATGGCTTGACCAGATATGTTTTTGTCAAGCTGTTGATTTGTTCTTCTATTTTTGTGAGAGCGTCCTTGGTGTTTTGTTGATGGTTGATAGTGGTTTATATGAATTGGTCAAGAATTTTCTCAAATTCGTTTTGGTAAGTAGGAGTTGATTGGAAAGCGTAGACGTTTTGATTGTTTGCACAGTTATTGCACCAAGAACTTGCTATATTGGTTTGCTTTATTTGTTTAGGAAGATCTTGAATTTTTTTCTGAACCATATTGAGCTTGGATTGAAATTCCCTAAGGAATTGCTCAACTTCTTGTTGCAGATAAACATGTTGGTCCATATCTAAAATTTTGAGATCAAAACGAATCGTTTTGTCTACTTTCTAAAAAAAAAAATAGGAGATTAGTTTGTAAAAAAAATCATAATGTATATTTTTGCAGCGATTATACATATTTACTAATTCTTACTTTTGTACAAAGTAAAAAGGAAATAATTTGTACGAAAGAAAAATAAGTTTATGCACAATTATTTGATTAATGACACATAAATATGAAATGTTTTACTATTAAAGCAATTCCCCAGCAGCGGCGCCAATTTGTTGAAAGCATTATTCGGTGTTTATTTTATTTTAGTTTTCTTCTCTCAACAAATCGTCATGACAACAGTGTCAATTTGTTGAAAGATTAATACTCTCGTTTTCGTTATGTTCCTTTTGTAAGTAAGAGAACTCGATTTTATTCTTTGTTCGCCATCTCGGCTTTGTTGAAATTGTTAGGTATTAGTGGTTACAATACACCTAGAAAGGGGGGGGGGTTGAATAGGTGTCGCGGTTAGAACAGTCGCTTTTCGAAATTCAACACTTAATGTTGAATCACCCCTATTTAATCGATTACAGGATG
>NC_032010.1:12902678-12903058 GCF_001865875.1 Lupinus angustifolius | reverse complement strand
TACAATTTACACCTCTTTCAAGATTCAATTGTAGTATAATATAGGGTTATGTCGAACCACAAGGAATTGCCTAGTAAAATAAATCATGTAAACATGTCAAAGCACAAATAATGGAGTTGAACATATTTTGATGGTTTTGAATTGAATTGGGTATAAACAAGTAAATGATAAAACATAGAGCTAAATATTCAAAAATTCTTGAGGAGACAAAATCTTTTTGAATAAGGTAAATATATTTCTCATCTTCTTTTTGAGTTTGAACTACTTAGACAAGTTCTTACGTTTTACTTTGGTTAACCCCAAACACCAAGGTCTGAAATGGTAGAATCATAAACACTTATATTCATCACTTAAACAATACTACGACCATAAAAGAGATT
>NC_032010.1:12898978-12902578 GCF_001865875.1 Lupinus angustifolius | reverse complement strand
CGCACTTGCTTCACCGCTGAGCTGCTTGTTCAGCAGCTTCTAACTGTGTTGACTGGGACGTGGCTTGGTGCTTGCTGATCTGGCCAGGAGTCTGGTTCTCTGCTGAGCAACTTGGTTTGACCGCTGAGCAACTTGTTCAACAGCTTGGCTTATGCCAAGCTCGTGTCTAACCGTGTCAAGCATATTTCTGACCGTGCCAGGCCTAGTATGGTGCTAGGCTGAGTGGCTAAGCATGTCCGCTCAGCTGCCTGGTTGAGCAATTTGGTCTAGGTCAGGCAGGTGGCCAGGTCAGGCAGGACAGCTCAGCGGGGCTTGTTCCATGCTCAGCTGCCTGGTTGAGCACCTTGGTTTTCTTGACTTTTGTTGCTTTTTGACCATGAATCATTTCTCTTATTTTCTTCATTTTATTTCCTACAAAATACATAAAAAGGCAATACAAACACAAATATACTAAATTGTGACATTTTATACAAAAAGTATTGTTTTAAGTTGGTTTATCTCAATTATGCTTAAGATAAGTGCCATAAAAGTGTATGATTTTTAGGTATGTTTGGCACTTATCAATTATCAATCAAAACCAAAAGAATCACATTTAGTTGTTGTGAAAAGAATCATGAAATATCTAAAAGGCACAACTGACGTTGGATTATGGTATCCAAAAGGAAGTATATGTGATGTGGTTGGATATCCTTAATCAGATTTTGTTGGATGCAAAACTGAGAGAAAAAGTACAAGTGGTACTTGTCATATATTAGCAAAGGCATCGGTCTCATGGTCATGCGAGAAACAAGCTTATGTTTTCCTAAGTACTGTTGAAGCATAGTACATAGCGGCAGGTAGTTGTTGTGCCCAAGTGTTGTGGTTTAAACAACAATTACAAGATTATGGCTTAAACTTAGGCTGCATTCCCCTAAAATGTGACAATACTAGTGCTATAAATCTCAAAAAGAATCCAGCAATGCATTCTAGAACCAAACACATAGATATAAGACATCAATTCCTTAGGGACCATGTCCAAAAGAAAGATGTGTTTATAGAATTTGTTGATACTCATGACTAACTAGCAGATATATTTACTAAACCCCTGGCAAAATAAACTTTTTTATAAAATTAGACGAGAATTAAGCATTTTTGATGAAGCTTACTTGTCCTAAATGCTTGTATATGATTATATTTTTGCTTAATTATGTTAATGTTATATCTACTTGTAATTAAAATTGCTCAATTTTGTTCAAAATTTTCATTTCTGGGTTATATAGTCGATTATTTTGGGTAAATAATCGATTATCAGGCATCAGTATGCCTGAAAATTCGAAATTATGGGGTCAATAACCGATTACTCAAAAGAGTAACCGATTACGACATTTAGCAAGGACTTTCAGTAATCAATTACCCATATGTGTAATCGATTACCTAAGGCTGCTGTTTGAAATTTGGGACTTTTCTATGTTGCGTAACCGATTACTCACTTTGAGTAACCAATTACTCTAACCAGTAATTAATTTTTCCTCCTCATTTTTCAAACACTTCTTCATCTTCCTCAAGCCCCTCTTTTCCTGTTTACCCTAGTTTTGCTCTAAAAACTTCATTTTTGATCCATTTTGCGTGATTTTTAAGTTGTTTCATATCAATTTTACAATGGCTATCAATAAACACACCTAGATGGGGGGTTGAATAGGTGTAGCGGTTATCAATAAACGCTTCTCGCACCAAAACCCAGTTCTGGAAAACGGCTCAGGTAATTGATTAACCAATGGGCTTAATCGATTAACTCGTAATAGAAATAGAATTACCTAATCATCTTCTTGACAGTTATTTACCAACAAACAAGCAAAGATACAACATATATTTTTGTGCACAATTAACAAGGATATAGCAAAGTATCAGTATGCAAAATATCAGCTTCAAACACGAATAAAAACAGTGAGAATTATAAAAGATATTGGGAGAGAATAGCTTGCACAAATGGATTTTTATCCTGGTTCGTTTGCGGGTCCACTTGCAAACTATATTCAGGCCTTCCCTTCCGATCTTGGGAGATTTCTCTTCACTATATTATTGTCACATACACCAATTCAATTACAAGACTCTGGACTCTTCTTTCTTGAATTCCAAGAACCTCTAACCTTGGTTTGACTATCCCTATCACCTGAGAAAACCTTTCTCGCGATCCAGCCTCAGCCAAGATCCTCGCTCTAAATTCAAGACCTCCAAGCTTTGGTGAAGATTCACTCAATCTTAACGGTGGTAAGACACCAAGTGACTAAACCCAAAGTACAAAAACAATATACAAAAAACAGAGTTTTACCAAGCACTAAAATGCTCAAATTACAACAATGAAAAACTCAAAGATTAACCCACTCTCAAGTATCACAACCCATCATGAATATGTGAGTTAATACAAAACAGTAGACACAAAATATTTCTCTTAAAATCTCTAATCAGAATGCATGAACATACAAGAAAGAATGAATGAGACTAAGCATATGAAAACAACATGCAATACAATATGAACAATATCAACTAAGCATGTTAATCTCTCTTTCTCACACATGCATATCTCTTCTGCCTATTATATAGTAAATCACGAAAGTATGCTATCTAATGGTTCCTAAACAATAATATGCAATGCTACACGTTTCTGCAATTTGCAAGAACTTATACAACATAGATTTGACCCTTCAAACTGTGATTTTTAGTTACGCAGTTAAAACAGAAAACATTTATAATAGAAGACAGACAAGTTAAGAATTCTATTGGTAAAAAGAATTATTTTGGTAAAAAGAATGTGATATTCAATACTAGACCTTTAGAGCTTCTCCATATGGACTTGTTTGGACCGTCGCAAATCATGAGTTTTGGAGGAAGTTTTTACGCTTTGGTAATTGTTGATGATTTTTCTATATTAACATGGTCCCTATTTTTGGCATCTAAGAGTGATGCATATAATCTTTTAAATGTCTAGCCAAACAAATTCAAAACTAGTATAACCTTAAAATTGTTTACATACGATCCAACCATGGCGGAGAATTTGAAAATCATAAGTTTAATAAATTTTGTAATAAGCATGGCATCATGCATCAGTTCTCGGCTCCCCATACCCCTCAACAAAATGGAGTTGTTGAGAGGAAAAATAGAGTTCTAGAGGAACTCGCAAGGACCATGCTAAATGAGAGCAAGGTTCCCAAATATTTCTAGACTGATGCAGTACACACTGCCTGTTATGTAATGAATTGAATACTTCTTAGACCTACTTTTTTGAAAACCCCATATGAGATTTTAAAGGGTGCTCAACTTGTTGAACTAGGCACACAACCTCCTGCTTTGTAAATCAGCAGTTATTTGAACGAAGTTCCTCAAGGATTGATAATGATTATCTATGTAGGCATTCTGATGCTCCTCAAAGTTCTCTAAATCTGTATGGTATGTGTCCTTCAGAGACTGAAAATGAAGATCCATCTTGTTGTTAAGACGTTGTTCCATAGCATCCAAGTGAGCTTGTCCAAAGGTTGGTTCCTATGTTGCATTTCTAGAAGACTCCCCCTGAGTAGTAGCATTTGGCTCATGTGTTTCATCTTGATCATCCTCACCAGATGGGTC
>NC_032010.1:12886564-12898878 GCF_001865875.1 Lupinus angustifolius | reverse complement strand
TACTGTAGGGAAGCAACTTCGATTGCGATGTAGAGACACTGTACATGACCTTCAGACCAATTAATAATCACATTCTCCTTGATAGCATACATGAACCTCAAATCATTCACCGTAGGTTGTGCATGACTTGTGTTCCTTTGAATCAGTATGTAAGCAATCAGATAGTGCAGGAGCCTATTCTCTACAGACAACGACCCAACATTTGTCAATTCCCCTTGAACATACAATTCAGGTCTCCTAAAAAATGACTTATACACTTCCGCAGCATCAAAAGAGTTGTTAACCCAATCACAATCTCCCAAACTAGCACCATTACACGATAATCCACCCACATTCATGAATATCTCATTATTCAACTCAAATAATTTTCCAGTTATCATAGACCAATACTTCCCATCCTTGTATCTAAAATTAGCATAATATTCCCTAATTAATGCAGGGTAAATGTTACCTTTCAATTCCAAAACGGGGACAGCCCCTTGTGCATGCATTCCAAGTTTTGTTCCGCTAACCAAGTCAAATTGGCATACCTCATGTATTTAGGCTTTCTTCCCTGAAACTTGAGCAACCGAGTCTCTTGCAAAATCAAAGAATAATACGGGTCTCCACGGTCCTGCCTTACCTATTGGTTCGAGGGTACGACTTTTGGAGCACATGGTGGATGTTGAGCGGTTGTCTTAATCCTTTTTGCACGACCTCTTTCCATTTGTAGCTGAAAACCGAGCTAATTTGGAGGTTTAATGGAAGGATTCACGGAAAACCTAAATTAGGGTTTGGAATTGGGGGTAAACGGATTTCTTGGAAATTAATGATGGAGAAGAACGTTTATGGAGTGGAATGAGGTTGGAGTATTCGGTTTTAGGCTAGGTTAAATTATAGGGATGATATTGAACTTGTTCTTATGAGATTTGAGAAAAACAAGGATGAGGGAGGTTTTGAAAAATGCCTAGAAACGCTTCTGTTTCTATTTAACTTGTGTCGTTAATCGATTAACTACCATTCTTAATCGATTAGCCAAGTTAAAAAAAAAAATTACAGGTTTTAAAAAATTGCACCCAAATGAGAGCATTTTGGATGTTTAAAAACATGCAAAGATTTCTAACTCATAGAATGCAATATTAAGCAGTCAAATATATACATAAAGCTTATTTATAGAATCATGGATCATACAAGGAATAACTAGCATTCAACATATATTTATTTTGAAGCATACAAGGGAAATAATCATGCAAGGCAACAACATAAACTCAATCAAGATATTTTTCATCAAGGATTCTTAGTTCTCTTCGAAGAACATAGAAAGTATCTCGTGAGTGGGGCTTGGTGAAAATATCCGCTAATTGCTTAGAGGTTTCTACAAATTCTAGCATACAATCACCTTTTTGAACATGATCACGTAAAAAATGATGCCTTATTTCTATATGCTTGGTTCTCGAATGCAAAACGGAATTCTTGGAAAGGTTGATGGCACTCGTATTATCGCACTTAATGGGGATCTTTTCTAGTTTAAGCCCAAAGTCCTTAAGTTGCTGCTTTATACAAAGGATTTGAGCGCAACACACGCCAGCGGCGATGTATTCCGCTTCTACGGAGGACAAAGCAATGCATGGTTGCTTTTTGTTGTGCCATGACACTAAGGAACTGCCTAATAGATGGTAAGTCCCACTAGTGCTCTTTCGATCCAACTTACACCTACCGAAGTCGGAATTAGAGTAACCTACCAAGGATAATGAGGCATCCCTAGGATACCACAATCCCATATTTATTGTTCCTTTTAAATATCTCATGATGCGTTTAACAATAATATAATGTGAATCTTTAGGCAAAGCTTGAAATCTAGCACACATACAAACACTAAACATAATATCGGTGCAGCTTACAGTCAAATACAATAAAGAGTCGATAATCCCACGATATTTGGTTACCTCGATAGCTTTTCCCTTTTCATCTTTATCTAGATAGCATGAGGACGCCATAGGAGTAGATGCATCTTTACATTGCTCCATATCAAATTTCTTTAGTAATTCATTGCAATATTTCGATTGATGAATGAAAATGCACTTTCCATTTGTTCATCTAAAGCCCAAGGAAGAAGGTCAGCTCACCCATCATTCACATCTCAAACTCGCCCTACATCATCACAGAAAATTCCTTACAAAGGATGACATTAGTAGATCCGAAGATTATATCATCAACATATATTTGAACAAGTAAAACATGATTATCTAATCTACGGATAAAGAGAGTGGTGTCAACCAAACCTCTTTCGAACCCTTTTTCTAATAGGAACAAACTCAATCTATCGTACCAGGCTCTGAGAGCCTGTTTCAGGCCATAAAGGGCCTTCTTGAGTTTATACACATGGTTCGGGTATTTGAAGTTTTCAAACACTGGTGGTTGGTCTACGTACACCTCCTCTTGAATATAGCCATTTAAAAATGCACTCTTAACATCCATTTGAAAGAGCTTAAAGTTCATGATAGATGCGAAGGATAATAACATCCTAATGACCTCAAGTCTGACTACAGGAGCGTAGGTCTCATCATAGTCGATGCCCTCCTCCTGGTTGTAGCCTTTGGCCACTAAGCGAGCCTTATTTCTAATGATCATGCCAGATTCATCTAGCTTGTTACGAAAGACCCATCTTGTGCCAATCACTGGATGTTCTTTTGGTTTAGGGACCAAGTCCCAAACATTATTACGCTCAAACTGGTTTAGCTCCTCTTGCATAGCTATACCCCAGTGTACATCCTCGATGGCTTCATCGATGGTATTTGGCTCTATTTGAGACACAAATGCAATGAAATTATAGAAATTACGTAAAGAACTATGGGTTACCACCCCCGAAGATATGTCACCTATCATCTTGTCTAGTGGATGATCCTTTTTGGTCTTCCATACAATCGGCCTATCCTGATGCTCATCTTGTACTATTTTTTCAGCATCTTCTTCTTGGATTTGGTTCATGTCTCTTGAATAAGCTTTTTCTAGCGCATCTGAAATATCATTAGGAAAGACCTTTCTCTTCTCTTTTGGAGAAGATTCGTCAAAATGAACATGAATGGACTCTTCTACTTGCATGGAATACTTATTAAACACACGAAAAGTCTTACTATGTAATGAATACCCTAGGAATATGCCCTCATCAACCTTCGAGTCAAATTTTCCCAAAATTATTTTTCCATTATTCAAAATAAAACATTTGCACCCGAATGCATGAAGATAAGCAATATTCGGTTTTCGACCTTTTAAAATCTCATATGGGGTTTTCGAAAAAGTAGGTCTAAGAAGTATTCAATTCATTACATAACAGGCAGTGTGTACTGCATCAGCCTAGAAATATTTGGGAACCTTGCTCTCATTTAGCATGGTCCTTACGAGTTCCTCTAGAACTCTATTTTTCCTCTCAACAACTCCATTTTGTTGAGGGGTACGGGGAACCGAGAACTGATGCATGATTCCATGCTTATTACAAAATTTATTAAACTTATGATTTTTAAATTCTCCGCCATGGTCGGATCGTATGTAAACAATTTTAAGGTTATACTAGTTTTGAATTTGTTTGGCTAGACATTTAAAAGATTTATATGCATCACTCTTAGATACCAAAAATAGGGTCCATGTGAATCTAGAAAAATCATCAATAATTACCAAAGCGTAAAAACATCCAACAAAACTCATGATTTGCGACGGTCCAAACAAGTCCATATGGAGAAGCTCCAAAGGTCTAGTATTGGATATCGCATTCTTTTTACCACAAGAATCCTGAGTTTTAAAATCAAGTTTTGGCAGACCAATATTTTTAGATAATTTTTCTAGATGTTTCACATGAATGTGAGCGACTCGTCTATGCCAAAGCCATATGTTATCTTCTTTTGAAATAAAACATTTTGAGAAAAGAGAAGTGACATCCTCCAGGTCAACAATATATATGTTATTAACACGATAGCCGACAAACTTTACATTATTAGATAAAACGTCACAGATTATACAACAATCAGAATCAAATGACACACGATTACCTTTGTCGCAGAGTTGGCTAATACTCAAAAGATTATGTTCCAGACCTTCGACGTATAGAACATATTCGATTACAGTATGAGTTGAGTTGCCAATTTATCCGGTGCCTAGGATCTTTCCTTTGTTGTTATCTACGTATGTGACGAAACCTATTTCTTTCAATGATAAGTCTAGGAATTATGACTTATCTCCTATCATATGTCTCGAACACCCGCTGTCAAGACACCAATATTGTTCATGTGTTCGAAGACATACCTGCAAAATAGATCACTTGTTGGTTTCAGGTACCCAAATTATATTGGGTCCTTTTCAGTTAGTAACCAGGGAGTTATCTCCCCTTTTCACTCAAGCGTAAACACCACTCGGTATCCCATATTTTCTGATGTAACAGGAGTAAGAGGTGTGGCCATGTGTCCCACAATAGAAACATGTAGGAACTCTATTTTTATTATAAGACTTTTTATTAGCACGAGTTACAGGTTTCCTATATGGTTTATTTCTATGACATGGGGGGATATACCCTAATCCAATGTGGGGGGGGATATACCCTAATCTAGTGTGGTTACCAACATTTCTTGTTTTACTTAGCAAGGTATCTAATTGGTGTTGACTCTCTGTAAGTTTTGCGAGTTTTTTCTTTAGTTTAAAATTCACATTTTTCAATTCCTCGCAAGACTCGCAGACAGTTGTTTGACATAATTTATCGTTAGAGCAGTCGCATGAATTACAAGAAAAAATTAGATCTAAAGTTTCATTTCCTAATTTCAGCTCATCTAATTCTTTTCATAATTGTAATATTTTTTGATCATTTAGTAGAATTACCCTTTTTCTATCGGCACTAATTCTAGCTAATTTCTTTATTTCTTCATGCATTTCGACATAAGCATCATATAAAACTTCCCATGAAGGAGAATCATCAGAAGAGGATGATGTGTCAGAATATACCTCATTATCAGGATCCTTTGTACTACTTGATCTGCAAGCCTCATCTATTATAGTCATTAAGCATAGTTTGGCGGTCTCCTCTTCATCTGAGGTGCTTGATGTCGTCTCTTCCTCTGGTACATCCTAGACAATGTAAGCTTTCTTCGATTTAAAGTCCCGGGGATTGCTCTTTTCTGAATCATCTTTCTTCAGGTAAGTGAGACATTGAAATTTCATGTGACTCGGTTTACCACATTCATGGCAAGTTAAGCACTCGTTATTGTTGCCTTTTCATGCTGAATCTCGCGCCTCTTTCTTTTGAAAACGCTTCAAACCTCCTTTTTTCTTCAAGAATTTCCCAAACTTTTGTACGAGAAGGTTTAACATTTCTTCATCAATGTCAGAATCAGAGTCATCATTATCTATCTTTTTAGTAGGTTGTTATGTTGGTGCTTTAAGAGATATGCCTTTCTTCTTGTGGTCTGACTCTTCATGCATGGTCAAGCGTCCAAGCTTCATCTCATGCTCTTGAAGCTTTACGACTAATGTTGCCAAAGGCATGGAATCAAGGTCCTTAGATTCCATGGTTGCAGTTACATTAGGTTGCCATCTCCTGTCAAGACAACGTAAATTTTGTTAGTAAGTTCTCCTTTGGAAACTTTTTTATCACGGGCAACAAGATGATTTACAATATGAGTCAATCACTTTTGCATATCGCTAATTGATTCACTTGGTAACATACGAAATAATTTGTATTCATGTGTCAGTGCATTCAGCCTTGCGTGCTTGACCTTGCTAGTGCCCTCATGAGTCACTTGTAAAGTGTCCCACATCTCCATGGCACTTTGACACTAAGATAACCGAAAGAATTCCTCATATGATAGGGCCGAGGTGATTATATTTTTAGCGCGTAGGTTATACTGAACCTTTTTGCGCTCCTCATCGGTGCACAAACTCTTAGGTTTTTCTTTTGGTTCATCATCCACTAAGTGAAGTGGGATAAATGGTCCGTTGATTACGGATTCCCAAATATCTGAATCAATGGCCTCAAATGGGTTAATGGATGCGTTAATGGATGCGCCATTACCACCAAATGGGTTAATGGATACAACAGATATTTTTATGCACAATTAACAAGGATATAGCAAAGTATCAGTATGCAAAATATCAGCTTCAAACACGAATTAAAACAGTGAGAATTATAAAAGAGATTGGGAGAGAATAGCTTGCACAAATGGATTTTTATCCTGGTTCGTTTGCGGGTCCACTTGCAAACTATATCCAGACCTCCTCTTCTGATCTTGGGAGATTTCTCTTCACTATATTGAACACTTTGTATTGTCACACACACTAATTCAATTACAAGACTCTAGATGCTTCTTTCTTGAATTCCAAGAACCTCTAACCTTGGTTTGACTATCCCTATCGCCTGAGAAAATATTTCTCACGATCCAGCCCCATCCAAAATCCTCGCTCTAAATTCAAGACCTCCAAGCCTTGGTGAAGATTCACTCAATCTTAACGGTGGTAAGACACCACGAGACTAAACCCAAAGTACAAAAACAGTATACAAAAAACAATATACAAAAAGCAGAGTTTTACCAAGCACTAAAATGCTCAAATTACAACAATGAAAAAATCAAAGATTAACCTGCTCTCAAGTAACACAACCCATCATGAATATTTGAGTTAATACAAAACAGTAAACACAAAACCTTTGTCTTAAAATCTCTAATCAGAATGCATGAACATGCAAGAAAGAATCAAGATATGAAAACAACATATAATACATCATAAACAACATCAACTAAGCATGTGAATCTCTCTTCCTCACACATGCATCTCTCTTCTGCCTATTATATAGTAAATCACAAAAATATGCTCTCTAATGGTTCCTAAACAATAATATGCAATGCTACACGTTTCTACAATTTGCCAAAACTTACACAAAACAGATTTGACCCTTCAAACCGTTACTTTTAGTTACGCAGTTAAAGCAGAAAACAATTATAACAAAAAAACAGACACGTTAATCGATTAAGTCACCATGTTAATCAATTAACCAGCATATATCAAAACGTGATTAAATGGTAAACTACTTATATGGTATGCTTGACTCATATACACGTTTTAGCAATTATATTAAATGATATGGCAATATTAATGGCTTGTGAGACTTGCATCTAGGTTTACCTCACCGATACTCACTAACTAAGGCACACATCCCAGACTACTTAGAAATATAACTCTATTAATATAACCTAGTCTAGATAAGAGCAATGAGTTCTAGGCATGTTGATTGTTGAGACATCTTCAAGCTTTTACTAACTCCTTGTCTTCATCAAAACATAGGCAAAACATTACTAATGCAATCCTTGACACTTTGCACGTTCAATCTCCATCTTTTTGACGATGACAAACACCACAACAAATAACACATTAATTTTGATGAAATAGCTTGACGATGTTGTACATTTGCATAACAGTTGTGAATTCAAAGTTGAAGCGCTTTCCTCTCCCCCTTAGGTAAGCAATGATTACTACGGAAGCTATTTTACAACCTGGAAATAACATCAAACACAACAAGCAATTTTTCTCCTCCTTTTGACATTATCAAAAAGATACGAATACTCAATTCTAGTCAAAAGTCAGAAGAGTTATTATGGTTATGACAGACTGTAATTAATCAATTAAATTTGGTCGTTTAATTAATCAACCAGCTGTAAGAAAATTGCACAAATGGTCATTTTTACATGATTTAATCAATTAAAACCAGTACTTAATCGATTAAATTGACAATAAATAGTGACAGAACTGATTTAATGGCACAAAAGGCTATGTTAATTCAATTTAAGCATGGAATGATTAAGCATTGATATAAGTGAGCAATAAACATCCTGCTTAATCAATCAACAAGGGTACATACATCAAACATGATCAAGATCCATTAAACATAAATCCATACTATTTACAATATAATTAACCATTTAGCATGAGAAAGACAATTTGAAAACATTAAAGCATTACTTCCAATTGAAAACAATAAGCAATGATTAAGCATAATACCAATGTAAGTTTAGTAAAAGATAAGTAGTTAAGCAATTACAATCCAAATGCAAAAGCAAATAGAATGAAATTCTCAAGAGGGAAACAAGGATCAACATAATCCATCAAAACATAGGCAAAACATTACTAATGCAATCCTTGACACTTTGCACTTTCACAATCTTCATTACCAAAGTATTTGAGCTTTTCGGTGTATCCACTGTTGGTGAATCTAAAGTAACACTTGATGCACGCGATTGTAAAATTGATGTGGATATGATCCACAAAATGGGCTTCTTTCGAGATCTCATTGATAGAATTTATTAGCATCAAAGTGATCGACAAGCTGCACCTGCTGAACCAAATGTCTCTACTAATCCTCCTGAACATTAACCTTTTGAGTTTCATGTTGAGTCTTCTTCATCTGCTGCCATGCCTACCAATCAGTTGATCATGGATGAGTTATTCTCTCTTCGAGGCTACATCTCTAATCAGATGGATGCTCTTGGTGCTTAAAATCAACAAGTCTGATTCAATCTTCAACGTATTTATTATAAGATCAATAGCATGGATCTTGATGACGATAGCATTGAGCTTGAGTCTTAGAACATTTTTTGTCTAGGAATTCTCTTTGTAATATTGCATGATTGTGGACAATTTGTTGTTTTGTTGTTTTTCTTGTTATGTTTGAACAATGTATGAACATCATTTATGTTTTCTGCTATGCTATGTTACCTCTATATTTTCTGTATACATATTGTATGTGTGTTGGACTCTTGGCTTTTCTTCTTTTTGATGAAGTCAGAAGGGGGAGAAAAGTTGGGAGAGTGTATTTTCTGTTTGAAATTCTTTCATGCACATAACTCCAATTCAAAGGGGGAGTATACTCAAATCAAGTCAGAATATCACAAAGTATGCAACTCTAGAAGACTACACTGTCAAGAAGATATTGGTTTGTCAACATCAAAAATGGGGAGATTGTGAAGAAGATCTTGCTCCTGACCTTGACACAGTTTTGATGAAGACACCGACATCACATAAAGAAGAAAATGAAGAATACTTTTAAAGACAATGAACATAAAGCTTCAAGGAATTAGAATCAAAGTCTTTAGATACTTCTATCCTTATACTCTATTATATACAAATAGTAGTAATGCTCAAAAGTACTTTAAGAGAAAATTGAAAACTACAAATATAAATGAAAACAATTTTCAAAATACTATGTAACAGGTTACTGGATCTAAGTAACAGGTTCTTGTGACTAAGTAATAGGTTACATGAGAGAGAAACGAATTACCCAAAATAAATGAACAGAGTAATCGATTACACCCATTTGAGTAATCGATTACACATTGTAGTAATCAGGTATTCAGTTGAACATAATACTTGGGTAATCGATTACATCCTTGAGCAATTGATTACATTGTATGACAATTAGTTTTTCAGTGGACCGAATGTTTGGGTAATCGATTACATCCTTTGGATAATCGATTACACTATGTGATAATCAATTACTCAGTTGAACAAAATGTTTGGGTAATCGATTACATTAATGTTGTAATCGATTGCTAAGAGCTATTGCACTAGTTTTCATATTCAAACTGCACAAGCTTTCACTCCAAACGAAATGGTTTCATTCCAATCAATTCCTACCTTTTTATAGAGGTGTTATGGCTGATTGGAAGGCCTATTTAATGGCATTGAAACTCATAAACATAAAAACAACTCATATACACAATCTAAACTTTTCTGAAATACTTGTTCTACACTTTTTGCAACTTGTTCTTAACTATCAGATTATATTTTCCAAAGTTGCTTCAAGTGTAGTTTTCAAAGATATTCAACCTTTTTGAGCATTATTATTAAGTGTGTATAAAGGGTTATTGGATTCCTAGAGTTAATAGTTTCAAATCTTGTAAAGGCAATCCTTGACATAGTTAAAGTTTTCTTCATTCAAATTGTTGAATTACTTTCTTTCACCAGAGTGTGATAAGAAATGGGATAGAGTTACTTATAAAGGGTGTTTTCCAAATAGTGATATAGGTATTAGAGAGTGAGTAAGGTACAAGTAAATCTCGAGATGAGAAATTGTAATTTCTATCCTTAATATCTAGTGAAGAAATCTCTTGTGCTGCAAGAGTACTAGACATAACCTTCTGTGGACAAGAAGGTGAACTAGTATAAAAATCTCTGAGTACTCTCTTCTCCTTTATATCTTTAATTTTGTTTGATATTTTTCTACATAACCTTTTCCGCTGCTACTAACTCCAGTAATTGCAGAAAAACATGTTAAACTTTTAAGACAACTAATTCACCCCCCCCCCCCCAACCCCCTCTTAGTTGTCATCTGAGTCATACAATAATAAGATTAACAATTTTACTACATATGATACTGATGTTTGGCAAAATAGGCTATGACACCCTTTGACTATGCAAAAACTTTTCCCTTCTATTAAATGCAATAAAACCATGGATCATTGTCATGTTTTCCATCTTTCTAGCAAAGAAAATTGCCTTATCACAATAATGTTATTGAATCTGTATGCATTTTTTATTTGGTACACATGGATATACGGGCCCCCTTTCTATCTCTAGTACCTCTAGACATAAGTACTTCTTCACTATAGTTGATGATAAGTCTAGATTTACTTGGCGGTATTTTTTTAAGTTCAAATTATAAGTGCACAACTTGATTAAAATTTTTGTTTCAACTTTCTTACACAGTTTGGATTGAATGTGAAATGCATAAGAAGAAACAATCAGAAAGAATTTTCCCTAAACAACTTTTATGCAGAAAAGATAATTGAGCACCAAACAAGTTGTGTTGAAACATCCCAACAAAATGGGGTGGTTGAAAGAAAGCATCAACATGTCATTAGTGTTGCTAGATCCTTAATTTTTCAGTCTAGCCTTCTTCAGTGTTTCTGGAATTTTGCTGTGTATTTGATTAATTGGCAGCCTAGTAGTTATCTCTCAAATGATAGTCCCTTTCATTTTCTTTATAAAAAATTTCAAGACATATCTAGTCCTAAAGTTTTTGGATGCTTGTGTTATGTTGCTACCATCACTTGACATAGAAAGAAGTTAGATCTTAAATCAAAGAAGTGTGTCTTTTTTGGACTAAAGAAAGGGATAAAAGGATATATTGTGTTAGATGTCAATACTCATGAAATATTTATATCTAGAAATATTTCATTCTATGATCATATCTTTCCATTCAAAGGATCCATATGCAATGAAAGGGGCCCTAATCTTGTTTTACATATTGGTTGTAATGATAATATGATGATGTTAATGACATGAATGAAGAATTTCCTATTTTCAGCATTCTCCTAATGAAATTGAGCATGTTGTGCCGAATACTAGTTTGGCATACCATAATCATGACAATTATCAATCCACTATCTCTATTGAGTACAATGAAAACAGTGATTTTGTGACACAAACTCCAAGAAAGTCTCCTAGAGTCAAATATAGGCCTCATTACTTGCAAGACTATCATTGCACCCTGACTACATCTGCTTCTCATTCAGTCTCACCATAATCTTCAAGTGTAAGGTATCTTTTATGCAAAAATATCTCCTATGATTACTTATCTGCTAGTTATAAGCACTACTCCCTTAGCATTTCTTCCAACAAAGAACCAACTAGTTATAATGAGGCTATCAAACAAGATTGTTGGAAACATGCCATCCAGAAAGAGCTTGATCCTCTTAATAAGAATGGCACCTGAATCATAACCACCCTTCCTAGTACTAAGAAAGTTATAGGATGAAAATGGGTTTTTAAATTGAAATATAGGACAGATGGATCCATTGGAAGGCACAAGGCTAAGCTTGTTGCCGAAGGTTTTAACCAAACAAAAGGGGTTGACTACATGGAAACCATTAGTCCTGTAGTCAAAATGACTACCATTAGAGTCATCTTGTCAATTGCCTCTGCCAAGCAATGGCACTTTCACCAGCTGGATGTTAACACAACTTTCCTCCATTAGGACCTAAAGGAGGAGGTTTACATGAAAATTCCACCAAGCCTCACTAATAGCCATCATGGACTTGTATGCAAGCTTCAAATACTCCTCTATGGTCTCAAGCGAGCCAGCAGACAATGACATGCTTGAAAGTGTGCATGTCAAGAGGAACACTTTGGAAAGCTATCCTTGAACGTCATGGTTTTGATGAGGACAACTTGTGCCTAAAAGAGCTTGAAGATCACCAACAAATCAACGTGCTTAAGTCTTTTATTTGGTACTAGGCTTAGACTAGATTCTAGTTTAAGTTGAGTCGAAGGCTTAGGGCACCTAATACATGTCTCATATGCATTTA
>NC_032010.1:12885108-12886464 GCF_001865875.1 Lupinus angustifolius | reverse complement strand
GCTTTACGTTAATCGATTAACCTAACTGATTTTTAAGTTGTTGAAACTGAAAACTGAAATAACAGAATCAGTTATAATTTTTAGTCCCGTTAATCGATTAAGATGGCATTTAATCGATTATCTGGAGTTCTGGACTGATTCTTTATAAACTGCGTTTTCAGAATTAATCTCATAAGTTGCATGTTGCATTTATTAGAGAGTTAGAGCATTTTACGTGTTAATTGTTGCATCTATTTGTTAAGTGCATTAGTGAGTTTAGAAATGAGAGATTCCTTGCTTTAGGATTGAGTGCATTTCATGTTATAATCTCTCATGTTTTCCCTCACATGTTCATGCATATTTTGATGCGTTTTTCATGAAGTTTATGATTCTGTAACTTCTGTTTTCATAACTAATACTTGTCATTTCACATGAGTTTGTGTTAGATGTGCATTAGAGTAAAGCCTTCTTGTTATATTTGAGCTTAGAAATAGCTTTATTTTACTCTTGTAATTGTTGTATAATTGTTGTAAAGGGAATCTCGTGGTGTCTTATCACCGTTAGAGATTGAGTGTTTCTTCATAGCTTAGAGTGTAAGAAAAGGAAAGAACGAGAGATTCTTTGGCTGGGGCTACGCCGAAAGAAACGTTTTCTTTGTCGGTAGGAAGGGAGTCAAACCATTGAATAGTTTCTTTGATTTCTTGTCATTTGCTAAGTGTTGTAATTGGATAATGTGTTTGTAAATTACATTGATTCGATTATAGTGAAGGAAATCTCCCAAGTCAGCCGGGAGGCCTGGATGTAGTTTGCAGTGGACAGCAAACGAACCAGGATAAAAATTCGCGTTGCAGGATTTGTTTTCTCTCTCTCTCTTTACTGTTTTCAATCGATTAATTTGTATATTTGATTCAACTAATACATTCTGTTCTTTTGTTGTATTGCAAGCTATTCTGATATACAAATTTGTAAGCTCTGTATTCGTTCTGTTATCGGTTATCTGTTCTGCATTTAATCGTTTCTGTAATTGCTTACTGGTTCTGTTTAATCGATTAATATTGCTGTGTTAATCGATTATCCTGTTTCTGTTAATCGATTAAAACTGTTTCTGTTTAAAACTGTTCTTTTTGTTAATCGATTAAGATTGTGCATATAATCGATTATCTTCCTTTCCTTAATCGATTAAGTAGGGTTGATTCAGCATTAAGTGTTGATTTGCGAAAAGCGGTAATTCTAACCGCGACACCTATTCAACCCCCCCCCCCTTTCTAGGTGTATTGTAACCACTGATACCTAACAAAGTATGCTTCATTAAGTATGTCTAATTCACGTCTAATTTTATAGAAATGTTCTTTTGCCAAGGGTTTAGTGAATATATCT
>NC_032010.1:12884761-12885008 GCF_001865875.1 Lupinus angustifolius | reverse complement strand
ATGAGGATGAGGATGAGGATGAGGATGAGGTTAGGATGAGGATGAGGATGAGGATGAGGAAAGGATGAGAACGAGGATGAGGAAGGGGATGAGGATGAGGATAGGGAAGAGGGTAGGAGGAGGATGAGGATGAGGATAAGGAGGAGGATAGGATGAGGACGAGAATGAGAATGAGGATAGGATGAGGATGAGGATGGGGATAGGATAAGCAGTAGAACGTAATGAGAATGAGAATGAGGATAGGATG
>NC_032010.1:12884013-12884661 GCF_001865875.1 Lupinus angustifolius | reverse complement strand
AGGATGAGGACAAGAATGAGGAGGAGGATGAGGAGGAGGATAGGATGAGAACGTGAATGAAGATGAGGATGAGGATGAGGATGAGGTTAGGATGACGATGAGGATGAGGAATGGATGAGGACGAGGATGAGGAAGGGGATGAGGATGAGGAAGGGGATGAGGATAAGGAAGAGGGTAGGAGGAGGATGAGGATGAGGATAGGATGATGACGTGAATGAGGATGAGGAAGAGGATGAGGTTAGGACAAGGATGAGGATAAGATTAGGACGAGAAAGAGGATGAGGATAGGATGTGGATTAGGCGAGGATGAGGGTAGGATGAGGACGAGAATGAGGATTAGGATAGGATGAGGAGGAGGATGAGGATGAGGATAGGATGATGACGTGAATGAGGATGAGGAAGAGGATGAGGTTAGGACAAGGATGAGGATAAGATTAGGACGAGAAAGAGGATGAGGATAGGATGTGGATTAGGCGAGGATGAGGGTAGGATGAGGACGAGAATGAGGATTAGGATAGGATGAGGAGGAGGATGAGGATGAGGATAGGATGATGACGTGAATGAGGATGAGGAAGAGGATGAGGTTAGGACAAGGATGAGGATAAGATTAGGACGAGAAAGAGGATGAGGATAGGATGTGGATTAGGC
>NC_032010.1:12883041-12883913 GCF_001865875.1 Lupinus angustifolius | reverse complement strand
GTTAATCGATTAACCTAACTGATTTTTAAGTTGTTGAAACTGAAAACTGAACAAACAGAATCAGTTATAATTTTTAGTCCCGTTAATTGATTAAGATTGTCTGTTAATCGATTATCTGGGGTTCTGGACTGATTCTTTATAAACTGCGTTTTCAGAATTAATCTCATAAGTTGCATGTTGCATTTATTAGAGAGTTAGAGCATTTTACGTGTTAATTGTTGCATCTATTTGTTAAGTGCATTAGTGAGTTTAGAAATGAGAGATTCCTTGCTTTAGGATTGAGTGCATTTCATGTTATAATCTCTCATGTTTTCCCTCACATGTTCATGCATATTTTGATGCGTTTTTCATGAAGTTTTATAATTCTGTAACTTCTGTTTTCATAACTAATACTTGTCATTTCACATGAGTTTGTGTTAGATGTGCATTAGAGTAAAGCCTTCTTGTTGTATTTGAGCTTAGGAATAGCTTAATTTTACTCTTGTAATTCTTGAATAAATTGTTGTAAAGGGAATCTCTTGGTGTCGTATCACCAGTAGAGATTGTGTGTTTCTTCATAGCTTAGAGTGTAAGAAAAGGAAAGAACGAGAGATTCTTTGGCTGGGGCTACGCCGAAAGAAACGTTTTCTTTATCGGTAGGAAGGGAGTCAAACCATTGAATAGTTTCTTTGATTTCTTATGGGGATTAGGAAGAGGATGAGGACGAGAATGAGGATGAGGATAGGATGAGGACGAGGATGAGAATGAGGACAAGATGAGGACGAGAATAAGGATGACGATAGGATGAGGAGTAGATTGAGGATCACGAGGAGGATAGGATGAGGAAGAGGATGACGGTAAGATGAGGATGAGGAAGAGGATGAGGTTGAGGA
>NC_032010.1:12882375-12882941 GCF_001865875.1 Lupinus angustifolius | reverse complement strand
GGTGCTTTAATAGAAACCATACAATTTTCAATTTTCAATTTTCAATTTTCAATTTTCAATTAATATGTTTTTTTGTATCAATTTTTTTGTAACTGGATGGTTTTTAATTATTTAAGTTGTTGTTGATCAAGTCCTGATACATCTATAAAAAATTTCTGTAATTATTATTAGCTAGCAAATATTTAATTTTATTAGAAATGACCATTATAATATTTAATATAAAGATTCGGCACATCAAGATGAGGATAGGAGTATATATGAAAAAAACTTTAAATAAATTTAATTAGCCACAGTTTCGCTGTGGCAAAATCAACAAGTTAGCCACGGTTGTGGTGTATCAAAATCAACAGCTTAGCCACGGTCAGTATCGTAGCAGAATAAATTAGATCGTGGCTAACTAAATGTTACCACATTACGAGAAAGCGTACCAATATTACATATTAATCGTGGCTAATATTTAGCAACGCCTCCCTTTGCCATGGCAACAATAAGTGTGGCCACTCAATTTAGCTATGGTTTTTTTGCACATTAGCCACGGTTGCAACCGTGGCTAAATGGATGTTTTG
>NC_032010.1:12863896-12882275 GCF_001865875.1 Lupinus angustifolius | reverse complement strand
TGTAACCACTGATACCTAACAATGTTATGCTAACTGGGGTCCTCCTTCACTCAGGTTATCAAAAATCCATTGTTGATCACTCACTTTTTATAAAATCTGCTTGTTCTAGTTTCTCCTTGAACCATAGCCACTAGATCAGAATACTTCCACCATCTTCACATTGACTCTTAGCTAGCCAATCAGGAGGTGAAATGCATCCCAGTTGTAGTGTGCAACATCACACCAGATACCTGCGACAGTGAATGCGGATAATCCCCTACACGCGGGTCCAAGTACAGTAAGGCTCCATACTCTCTCCCACACATAATCAAACAGGGTTATTTCTTTTATTTCTTTTTTTGTATTATGTCTATATTTGTATTTGCATACTATAATACCATTTAACAAATAAAAAAATGTAGTTTTTTGTATGACATCTAACAGAGACTAGTCTATAAATAAAAAATATTTTTTTTGAATAAATAAATAATATATTTTTTTGGATAATATCAATAACTAATTTATAAATAAAACATGATAACAAACACTTCTCAAAAAATAAAATAATTTTGAGATTTAATCAAAGATGGAGAGAAGGTCACCCCGAATGCATCTTTTTTCTCATATCATCTTCGAAAGGTCGCGCTACGCTGCTTCTTTTAAATCGATTAAATCTCAAAATCAATTAAATTCCATTTTCTTAATTAAATAAATAACAAAAATTAACCAAATAAAAACTTTTTTCAATAATAAACAAAATTTGCAAAATAGATATTTTTGACTAAAAAAATATATTCTCATTAATTAAAATACCCTCAACCAACAAACCTTTTTCTACCTAAAGAACTATGTATGCCTTGATTCCCTTAAAAGAGATACATAGGACCAAGGTCAATCTTGTCGGGCATAACAATAATAAAATAAATAAATTTGTTTCTTTTAATAATTAATTAATTAACCAGATAATTTAATAATAATAAAAAATAATAATAATAATAATAAAGTCATATATTTTAGTGAAGGGTATCGCCTAAGGCGGGCAGGTAGGGTGCTAATACATTCTCTACCTTGTAACCGACTTATGAACCTGGATATCAAAAATCCAAAATCCCAGGTAATTGGGCTTAAAAGATTTTTCTACATTTTTAACTATAAAATGTAGTGGCGACTCTAAACAGAGTCATGCAGCCGAAAATCGGGGCGCGACATTGTCTATGTGGATGATCTTGTCATGGCAGAAAATGACATAATAGAAATCAACCATATAAAAGAGTTTCTCAACTCTGAATTCAGTATAAAGGACCTTGGCCAACTGAAATATTTCCTAGAATGGAAATAGCCAGATCCAACAAAGGTATTTCACTATACTGGAGAAAATATATCATGGATCTATTAGAAGAAACTGGAATATTAGCATGCAAGCCTTCCTCCACTCAAATGGAATATGCAAAGAAACTAATCATCATGGAAACTGGCACACAATCCCTAATCCTAGTATCTATAGGAGACTTATGGGTAAACTTCTATACTTAACTCATACTAGACCAGATATTAGTTTTTCAGTAGGGCACTTGAGCCAATTTTTATCTTTGCCTATTGATGCCCATTATGAGGGAGCTAAGAGAATCCTTAGATATCTCAAAGGCTCCAACAATATTGGAGTTTTCTTTCCTGAAGGTTCAGATCTCAAGATAAAAGGGTACACAGATTCAGATTGGGCAGCTTGTCCTAACTCAAGAATATTGGTCTTTTGCTACTTTTTTTATCTATGGAGTACTCACATTTCTTGGAAAAGTAAGGAGCAACAAGTTGTAGCAAGGTCCTCAGTCGAAGCTGAATACAAAGTCATTGCCCTAGCTGCCTATGAAGCACAATGGTTAAAGTATTTGATGCATGATTTGCATATTCATCACTCAGAACCAATAATGCTCTATTGTTATAACCAACCAGTCATTCACATAGCAGCAAACCCTATTTTCCATGAGAGGACCAAACACATCAAAGTTGATTGTCATTCAATAAGGGAGAAAATTCAAGCTGGATTGTTGCACCGCCTCTCTATTCCTACTACATTTCAGATTGCTGATATTTTCACCAAGTCACTATCTCCTTCTATTTTTTAGAGACTGCATTCCAAGCTTGGGATGTTAAACATTCACATCCCAACTTGCAGGGGCTATTACAGTTAAAAGGAAGTCAATTGAAGGAGAAGAGAGATGAGATATAGAAGTTATTTACACACTTAATCTTGAGAAACTATTATCTCTTTATTGCCTTTAGTTCTGGTTATTTTCTGTTGGGCCACTTTCCTGTTTTAGACCCATTTCTTTTTCTGGTAAGTCAATTAGGCTTCAAGTGGTTAATTTAGTTAGTTTAACCACCTCATCTTACTATATATATATGTATAGTTCATTGTTTAAGACGATTCATCAATAAGAAAAGGCAGTAAGGTATTTTTCAAATCTTTTCTATTCTTTTTCATTACATTTTCTTGCATTCTTTTTCTTCACTGCTCAATGGGATACCATGTTTAACATAATGTTCATTGAAATATACTTAAAGTAAGAAAGGTTTTTATTCTGTAAATCAAATTTTGAGTTGCATACTTACATAGTAGGGTAGTCCATTCCATATATTACTTATAATCTTATCATGTTGCATAACTTTTTTTTTGTATAACTAAAGATATTTATTCCCTTACTCCATGGGTAAGGAACTAATCATTTTTAGGTGTGTGGTTACCGCTCCTAACAAATGTCACTCTAAGGAATCAAACATTTGATCTTTTGTTCTATCTAGAGATCCAATAGGGTCTTACACCACTAAATCAACGCTTTTTGTTGGTCATGTTGCATAATTTTGATAATAAGAATATTGTATTAGGTTAGTGTTCAATAATTAGGATTTTTCTTAAAATTGTTGTGTGAATATGAACATTTTATCATGCCTTCAATTAAGGATATTTTTTTATGAACATCTTCTATCAAAGATATTCTATATCCTAAACCATATTTATGCCATTTATCATGCTCTTTATATGTCAAAAATTCTTAAACTCCACTAAACATGACATTCACCATGCTCTTATTTTTTGGTAATTATTATTCGGTGTGCTAGAAAGTCTCAAAATAAGAAAGGTTATGAAGCTAATTAATAACTTCACGAAAACTCATTCTTTTCAAATCCTCATTTTTTCAATTGTATGTTTACCTTGTGTCTATCCATTAGAAGTTGCAGACAAGCATAAAAAAATAGATGAGAAAACAAGCTAAACTTACTACTTAAGGTCAATACAATTTTGCATTGATGTTGTTCCATTTGTTCCCTACTTGACCTTAATAGAATGGACAAACTTTCTCCTTGTGGTCACCATTGTTTTGTCACTACTATAAGCTTACCAATAACATCAATTTGTCCATAGGGGTATTTAAGTTTATGTGATTCATCATTATTCATTATTTGCATAATAAGTCTTTAAAAAAATGCAAACCATAGTGCCTCTAGCCAGTGATAGTTTTTCATATAGTTGGTTACCAAATTCTAAATCCAATTTGGAAGGCCTTGAGGATCCTCATAGAGAATTTGTTTATAGTTCCTATGATGGTACCAAATCAGAATTCAATTCCATTAAGATAAACTCTGATAATTCAGTGGCAGAACACCAAAGCTTTAATTTTGATCCATCTATTACTCACTCACCTATTGTTCTAGTTCATGCTGATGAGCTTTTCTATGATGGTCATCTTAGACCTGTGTTTTATGACCCTTTCAAAGTAGAGTCCTGCAATACAGCAGATCCTGTGCAAGCCAAACTTAGTTATTCCTTTTCTTCTAGCACGGTTTCTCCTAGAAATGTGGAAGTTCATCACTGCTTCCTTACAAAGTGGAGAAAATCGACGCGGCGAACCTTCTTAGAATTTTTTAAGTATGCCAATCGATTGCGCCATAAAGTAAGGCACTCAAGGAAAAGTATGAGAGTTGATGATTATGATAAGACAGATTGGCAAGTTAAAGGCATGAGCAGTTCACAGCCAGCATCTCCAAAACCAATTCCAACTCATCCTATTGGTAATTTGCATGATCATGAGAATTCAATTTATGAAGCAGTCCTCCACTGCAAAAGATCAATAGGTATATGCATGCTTTTAATTTTATTCAGTTTAAGTCTGTGTGCATAAGTTGTTTGTTTGTGACCCGGAAGTCATGTGCATCATATACATCTATCATTCTCATACTGCACTAGGTGGGAGCTTCCTGAATTGACATTTTTTTCTCAATTTAAGTGTACGTCGAATGTGTGACTATATTTGTGTTAACCTTGGAATGTTAATTTCCTTCTCCTCTTCTCATTTCAGGAAAATGATCCTTTCACATGTAAAGAGAAGAGAATTATTGAAAAAGGAAGTGAAGAACTCCTAGAAGTGTATGGTAGCTGATTAAGCATTTCAATTTTTTTGTGGTGGAGTTACTCCTATCTTCTCTCTTGAATATTACTCATATTTCTCTGTTGAAACAAGCAGTGTGTGTTGGTATATGCCAGCTGTTGGATTTGAAATATCAAATTTCTGAAAATGTTGGATCCTTTTGCTCCTTGGTTTTGTATAGATAAGATAAATATGTTTTTTATATTTGCCTAGACAATTTTTTATCTTCCATCTTTTTTGTTTATTACTCTGAATATGAATAATATGTAGATGGAAGTTTCATAGTAAACTGTCTCTAGGACACAATCTCTGCAAGAAAAAATAAACAGGATGTCCAATTTATGAGCCCTGATAAGATTGTGAAAGAGAACCCAAATCCAAGGTTTTAATACAGATGTGATCCCGGAGTTCAGCTCCTCTCCAAGACCGGAGAGTCTAGCTCCTCTCCAAGACCGGAGAGTCTAGCTCCTAGAATATGAGGAGAAAAATAATTTGTTATTTTTTTGAAAAGTAACTTAAAATCATGATTGTAAAGATTTTTTTGTCACGTATCACAATCCATATTTAATAATTGAGATTATTCCCATCCATGACCATGGTTGATATTGGAGTATATTGTAATATAATGTAATTAATTAGACTCCAATAGTTGTTGCAGTTGCAACTTGCAGCCATCTGATTATAAAAAAACAACCAAAACCACCATATTTAATTATTTATCCCAATTGCGGTTACAGACCACAATATAAACCTTGATTTTACATATATAATACTAGGTAGCATCTAATAAAGAAGACCAAAGAACATACTTTTTTGTGTTTATGGAGACAAGGTATCAAGACATAACGTGTTTCACAGAGATCAGGGTGTCACTTCATTCAGGAGTGACTCTAGCTGCCAAGTAAGTATTCACTATCTTATCCAATTTCTCCCTTGTCAGAATCTCCTCCTTGCAGCAACAAACAACCAGGACACTGTGTATTTAAAAATGTTATATTCTCTACACTAATAATTAATAGCCAGGAATAATGAAACAAACATAAGGAAAGGTTATACTTACCAAAGTGTTTGTATGCAGATTAGATTAAGCTCACGGTTGTGATTACAGTTATTATGTCAGTTGCAATGCAAATTATAGTAGTTGCAGTGTGAAAATTTTGTAATTAAAAATGTTTTTCATTTCAATGCCACCCAAATGCAATGCAGCATAGGTGCACTATGGTCCCATGTGACCACAATGTGATTTAATATCACACCACAATTGTAGCTTGATGCATATGCAGCTATCGCCACATCGTTCTTACAGATTTTATATGAAAATCATTCTCATTTGATTCACTCTTAATCAAATAAGATTAAATGATTCATATTAATGTTGTTCTCATTTCTCATAATAATAATAATTCTGAGAGTCATTATATATATATATATATATATATATATATATAAAAGAACAAAAATAGTACATGTGCATTTACATGTTGACTACGTGGTTAACTAATGCGGTAATAACAAACGAAATTCATGTAAACAGATTTATTTAGATTGATTAGGTTGTCAGTATCCTAAAATCAAATTTGAATGTGATATGTAAACAAATTTGATTAGGGTGTTATTATCTTAAAATCAAATATGAAGGTAATATGTAAACATATTTGTTTAGATTTTAGGAACAATTTTTGTATATATAAACAATACAGTATTGACGAATAAAATATTTGAATCAATTTCATTACATGGTATCATAGCTAACCAACAAAAAAACTTTTGAGAAAATGTATATGACACACATGATGATTGAAGGGGAAGGTTATGTGATATATTCAAGAACCGAATATGCTCAAAAGAAAAAGTCTTCACCTTGGATACTTAATAGTGGGGCATCGAATCACATGACAACGGATTTGCAACAAATGTGTAACGTGAGGGACATGTCTAGATGTCCTGTTGGACTTCCAAAGGACACATTGCCATCTCTACTAAGGAAGGAACAGTAAAATTTATGATAATTTAAATCTTGAACATATACTTTATGTACCTCAGTTTAAATGCAACTCATTTCTATATCACAATAGTCAGATGACTCAAACTGTAATGTTCAGTTTACTAGTGATCTATGTGTTATAGAAACCGAACCTCGAAGATTCTGATTGGTTCGGGTGAACGAAGGAATGAACTCTATCTTTTTCGAGAAGCCCTAACAAAGATGGTATGTAAAGTTGAAGGAAGGAATGAGCTAGAACTATGGTACAACATATTAGGACATCCGTTTGTTTGGTTCTCTATGTTTCACATGCAATATGAATCTATTTTCTAATTGATAAGAAACAAGTCACCAAAGTGCTGACAAATTTTTTTTCTATGGTAGAAAATCAATATAGCAAACAAGTTAAAATTGTGAGAAGTGATAATGGAACAAAATTCATTTGCATGAGAAATTATTTTCTAGATTATGAGATAGTGTTTTAAACTTCATGTAGAAGGACACCTCAACAAAATGGGAGGGATGAACGCAAACATCGTCATATTCTCAATGTTGCATGAGATTTATGGTTCCAAGGTAATTTGCCAATTGATTTTGGGAAGAGAGTATGTTGACAGCAGACTATTTGATCAAATGTACACCAAACACAATTTTAAAAGGTAAAACACCATATGAAATGTTATTTGCACAAAAACCCTCCAAAAATCACTTATGTGTGTTTGGTTCTCTATGTTTCACTCGCAACCAACACATCAATGGCGACAAATTTACAAGTCGAAGTTGTAGATGTGCCTTTGTGGATACCAATGGTGAGTTTATGATCTAGAGATTTATGAATTCTTTGTTTCACGAGACGTGCAGTTCTTTGAAAACCAATTTCCATATAAATGTTCCGAAAATAAGAAAGAAACCTCTCATTCTTTGTCTATTGATGATATGATGGACACTGACCTTAATGACATGAAAATACCAACTGACATTGCTCTCGATAGATGGATATAAGTACTACAAGAACCACAAGTGAAGATTCCAAAAATCAAGACTCTGAATATTCACCTACGAACAATCCCATGGTTGACATCTTAAATGTCAATTTTGTGATTCTAGACACCACAATACCCAATAATCCTGATGAAAATCTATTACTTAGATGCGAACATCGTGTAAAACAACCATCGACGAGACTTCAAGGGTATATAACGAACACAATGCAGAAGTTGAGTCCTTTCTCTAGTTCATCATCTCCATCACATCCTTCGAGTAGTCCCTATCCTATTGTTCGCTATGTAAATTGCGATAAATTTTCTTTCCCACACACACATTTCCTTGCATCAATTATTGTAGAAAAAGAGCCCCGATACTTTCATGGGGCTGTAAAGAATGCACAATGGAGACATGCCATAAATTTGAAATCGATACACTAGAACATAATAATATATGGAGCATGCAACCATTGCCTCTAAGGAAGAAAGCTCTCGAATGTAAGTGGGTGTATCGCATCAAGTACAACTCTGATGGCACCATCAAGCGATTTAAAGCACGTTTAGTTGTGCTCAGAAAGTATCCAGAGAAAGATATCAACTACACTGAAACATTTTTCTCTTGTCATGAAAATGGTAATAGTGTGAACTGTTCTTGTAGTGGGAGTAGCCAAATCTTAGGAACTTCGTCAAATGGGCTACACAATGCATTTCTACATGGTGATCTCCATGATGAAGTGATCATTCGCTTGCCACCTAGTTTTTTTGTTTCCAACAAAAACATGGTGTGTAAACTTCGAAAATCGTTGTACGGCTTAAAGCAAACTTCACGTTGTTGGTTCTCTAAATTGTCTCATGCACTTGTATCTTATGGATTTAAGCAATCATGTCTTTATTATTCTATGTTCACCTTGCATCAAAAAGGGATTCAACGTGTTATTCTTATTCATGTCGACGATCTAATCATTGTTGGTAATGATTCTTCATCCATCAAATGGTTTAAAAGCTACCTCAACGAATGCTTCCACATGAAAGATCTTGTCACATTGAAGTATTTTCTGGGAATTAAGGTTGCTCGCAATCCTACAGTTATTTTTCTCTGTCAGTGTAAGTACTTGCTCGATATTATTTCTGAAGTTGGGCTCCTCGGTGCTAAATCTTCATGCACCCTATGTGAACAAAATCATTGTATGTCTCTTGCTACAAAAACTATTTTCAACCCTAAACACTATCGTTGATTGGTTGGGTGATTGATTTATCTATGTTTCACATTTCTAGAGCTTTCATTCAGTGTTCACACGCTATCTCAATTCATGCTGGAACCACAAATTGAGGATTGTGAAGCTGCCCTCAGAATGGTTCGGTTTCTCAAGGGCAATCTTGATCAAGGCATATTGCTTTCTCGCAACTGTGATCTCCAGCTTCATGAATGGCACGACTCTCATTGGGCTAGTTGTCCTCTTACACGCTGCTTTGTTACTGGTTGGATAGTCCAATTTGGTCAATCCTCTATCTCTTGGAAAATAGAGAAACAACACACTAGTTATCGATCGTCGGCTGAAGTTGAGTATCGGTCCATGACAACAACTACATGCGAGCTCAAATGGTTAAAAGAGATTCTTTCCAATGTTGGCATCGCTCATACTAAACCTATGATTCTTCATTGTAATAGTCAAGCGGTCTTACACATTGCTAAAAATCCGTATTTCATGAACCCATCAAACATATAGAAGTCAATTGTCATTTTCTTCATAATGAAGTCATCCACCATAATATTCTTCCAACCTATATCTCTACTACTGCTCAACTTGTAGATATCTTCACCAAAACTTTGGGAAACCACAGTTTGAATCCTTCCTATGTAAGTTGGGCATTCTGAATCTTCATGCTTCCACTTGAGGGGGTAATACGGTAATAACAAACCAAATCAATGTAAACATATTTGTTTAGATTGATTAGATTGTTATTCCTAAAATCAAATCTAAATTTGATATATAAAGAGATTTGTTTATATTGATTAAGTTGTTATTATACTAAAATCAAATATGAAGGTGATATGTAAACAAACTTGTTTAGATTTTAGGAACAATTTTTGTGTATATAAACAATGTAATATTGATGAATAAAACATCTGAATTCATTTCATATTACATGTGCATTGATTTGATAGCAGTGTTATTAATACCGTACTGGTCATCAAACTGGTTACGGTACTAGTATAGTTGTATAGTGGTTCAACCGGTGTTTCACTAATTAAACCGCATACCGGCGATATTAGATATACATATATAATATATTAACATTAATGTTGAAAAATCAATAAAAAATCAATATTTCTTTTATTTTCATTAAAAATAATTTTAATTAAAAACCGGTTGGTACGACCGATACGGTTCAATTGAAAACTGGCCGGTATGACCGATTTTAACTGGTTTTGACCGGTATAATTATTATATCATACTGACATTGGAACCGATTTACTGGTTTACCCCGGTTCAACCGGCTGGTATGAAACGGTTTTAACAGTGCATAGTTAACTAATGCCATTACTAGGGAATGCTTGCCGTAGAACACAAATTCACTAGAGTAGAGTTTGCTCCGGACCACATTGGCAACTTTATAGGACTAGTTAAAAAGGTCAAGCTGAAAAATTAACAGGAAACCTTGTTTTACTAACTCTATGATTGATGTGCTGATAATGTGAATAACATTTCTTTCATGTCATTGACATTTGAAAATTCTTGGTAGAAAGATAGAAGGTTTTCATATTCTATCGTTGAAAATAAGCCAGACAAGGAGGGCACAAGGGACAAATATTGTTAGCAGAAAATGTCATAGCTGACGCTATCAACTTAATCCCTCTATTTATTTTGCCTTCTCTGTTATATTTTAGAAAGATACATACTCCTTATCCATGATGAATCACCCTGGAAGCTAGGAAATGGCATGAGACATGGATATCATTAGTTATAAAATGTTATAAAATATGATTAGGAGTATTTATTACAAGGATCTATTGTTCCGAAGTATGTCACAAACTAATCAAAATATATCATGTCAAGTAAATTAAAATTGGATTAATTCGGTTTGACTCGATCATTTAAACCTAAAATTAATGACTTGGATGGTCGAATAACTCGAGTCAATAAAAAAATATTTTTTAGAAAAAACCAAGCCTAAAATATTGTTTTTGTCATTTGTTAACTTATATTATAGCAAAATTTTCGTCGTTTAATTAAGTTTTAAACCTATGCACATTTTTCTTACAATTATAGTATAATAAATATGTTGTTTGACAATGTTGTCAACTTAATTATGACATTTTATTGTAGTCAAATATTTTTTTAATGGTTATTTAATTACGTATGATAATATTTTTAAATTTAAAATATAGAGTTCTTAAATAATATTATGAATTATTTAGAATTTTAATATAAACCGAGTCATTCAGTCCAACCATTGACCTATTAAAACTAGTGATTTATTGACTTAATGCTATGACCGAGTGATTCTCCGGTTCAAGTTTAATAATATTAATGTTAGTTATGATTGGAACAAACATATCCTATGTATGTCTGTGCATGATATAACAACTCCAAAACTTTCTAAAATATATATAAACATCTATACCAGAAAAATATTCATTTCAAAACTAAAAAAATTTGTTGCAATTGTATTGTGAATTTTCAAACATCCACGTGAAGTACACATGCAATTGTCAGCAAAGTTGGGATTTAGACAAATCACAACAACGTTCTATTATTCTCAAAACATTTGTTCTTCCAAACATGGACTCCTCGACCTCGTGAAGGGTCCCATACAAGGTTATTGGAACCGGACGGTCCAACCGGTCCAACCGTCACCCGCTTAAATAAACAGTCACATACACCTTGAAAATTGGGAACCCTTTCCAAATCATTTTGGGCTGTGGGAAAACTGGTACAACCTGGTTAGACCAGGTAAAATCGGAATAACTCGGTTGGTTAAACCAGCCAGCTATAAGAAATTAAAAAAAAAACACAATGCAGTAAAAAACTTAACTGCACAATGCACAACAATTCTTCTTGCATTATGCAAAACATGATATTGATAAGTATGTTATTCACATATTTTAATTAATTATATAATATATGTATATATATATGATTATATATGATATTATAATGTTATAAGGTCCGAATGAACAGCTTAACCGGTTAGAACCTATACTTGACCTCTTCCAGTTTGATGTCCGACTGAGATTTCACAATATTGGTCCCATATGGAAAACAACACCTCGGGGACCAGTTCCTTTTGTGTTAACTCCATTGTGCTCATGCTCTCATTTTCTTATAGTTATATATGTTGATGTAAGATTGTAACATTTTGGGTAAGGAATTAACTCATTTTGGGTGTATGATGGTCTTTTTCAATAAGTATTGCTCTTAGCGGTCGAATCTTTGATTTTTTGGTCATCCTGAACATCTATTGAGATCTTACATCAGTAGACCAACATGTTATTATTATGCATATTATAGCATAAGATAATTTTACTTTAACTTGCCTATATTGTCCGCAAAATGAAATGCTTACAGCTCAAGTGGATTATGAGGTTCTTGTTTTGTCATATAATTTTTATAATATTTTGTCTACCTACTTTTCTACTATTGTCGGTTCTATTATTTCCTTTCAGGTCATATGCTCCTATTTCTCATTTTGCATATTATTTTTTTCCTATTTCAATTTCAACTTGCTATTCTTGTCCTTTTTTTAGATGAGGGAAGGTTTAACATGAGTAAAAAACGACAAAAAAGACAAGAAGGAGCAAAGTATATGGGAATTAAGACTCATTTGTAACCCAACTACTATGCATGAAGCGGTTCTTAAGGAAGCAAAGTGCTAATAAAGCACAAAGCTGTTGGTATATCATTTCTTTGTCAAATAAAATCATTACGTAGATCGATATTGACACTTATGCAAGCCAAAAAGTAGTTGCCTTGATGAAATATGGGATTTAGATCATCTACTTTACTCTCTAACAAGATTGAATGTAGAGAAACTTACAAGTTATATTTGAGAGAAATTCATCATCACTCAATAATTTAATACATGGTTAATTTGTATATACGTTAGCGGTGATTGATCTAGTTGGTGTTAAAAGACAAACCCAATAACTAAGTTGAAGTTGAAACTCACATACCCAATAACTCAGTTGACATATCAGCCCAAGATCCATTTTTATTCTGTTTTTAAACTTTCGCATTATTTCATTTTCAGTTTTCTAGTAACTCTGTTAAGTTTCTATTTTTAATATTTTTCTGTTTTTATTCACTTGTATCTATTCATATTCAGTTTTTATTATTCAATAAATGAGGTATTATTCAATTGTTCAATCTCTTCTTCTAAACTTCTTATTCATCAAGCAATTTAAGATTGTCACTTCATTCTTTCATACGAATCACCATTCATCATCTTCTTCATCAAGATTACAAATACCATTTTACATGGTATCAGAACACCCTTTTGAAGGGTGTCTCTGCAGCGCCTCTGTTCTCATCTTCATTATAGAACTGTGATTCGTCTTCTTTAATTCTTGTGGAATTCTTCGCATCTGATTCTTATAGTCATCCATAATCGTGTTTCAACTTCCTTGATTCTTCTTCATTGGAAATGGCAGCAACAAACTCAAATCCCTCCATGGATCCATCGAGTGTGTACTACATGCACCATAATGAGAACTCAAGTACAACCCTTGTTTCATCTTTACTAAATGGGGAAAACTATCATTCATGGTCTAGAGCCATGACTATGGCTCTTGGAACAAAAAATAAATTGGAATTCGTTGATGGATCCATGCCTAAGCCCACTGCTCATGACCAAAGCTTTCCCATCTGGAATAGATGCAATAAACTAGTTGCATCTTGGCTTACTCAGTCCATTGATCCCTCTATTGTTTAGTCAGTATTATGGATGGATAATGCAAAGGAAATCTGCGATGACCTAAGAGATAGATATCACCAAGGAGATATGTTCAGAATTTCTGAACTAATTGGTAAGATTCATTCCATTAGGCAAGGAAATAAGTATGCTAGTGCCTTATATAACCAAATTCAAGGACTTTAGCAGTAGCTAGATGACTATAGACTAATACCACCATGTGAGTGTGATGTTAAATGTACCACAATCCATGTTGTAAAGAACTATAAAGAAAATGATTATGTGATGTGTTTTTTGAGAGGATTAAATGATCAATTTTATGCGGTTAGATCACAAATTATGTTAAGTGATCCTCTGCCCCCTATAAAGTAAGTGTTCTCAATCTTGGTTCAACAAGAAAGACATATGCAACTTGAAGAACCAAGATTATTAGCAAATACTTTTGATAGCAATGTTGATCCAAGAACAAAGGGGATAGAAAGAGGATACATAGGAGTTGGCAGATCCAATAATTTAGGGAGGTCCTCTACCTTGGGGAGAGGAAGAGGCCAAAAATCATGTACATATTGTCAAAGGATGGAACACATAGTTGACACATGTTATAAAAAACATGGATTCCCTTCTAGCTCCTCCAGCATCACCAATAGCTTTACAATTGAGGATCCAGACTATGTTGATGAGCAAGGTAAAATAATAGAAGGTATACTCTTAGACACTCCACCATTCACTTCAGCACAAAAGAATGCATTAAAGGAATTGATCAAGCAGTCCATTAGACAAAGCAGCCACAATACAAACCAGATAAGTTCAATCCTCTGTTGATCTTCAAGAATCTCTGATCATATGTAATTTCGCATCCCTTAAAGTTGAAGATGCTACTTCGATTATAGACATAGAGGCCACAGATCATGTATGTTGCTCTCTACTGCTCTTTCATACTTACAAGAAAATTAAGTCAATTTCCATAACCTTGCCAAATGGAAACCAAGTGGCTACTCAATATTCAAGAAGTATAATATTCTCTGATTCATTTTACCTTACAAATGTGCTTTATATTCTTGTTTTCAAATTCAATGTGATTTCAGTTTTTAAACTAATTCTTATCTAGCTTGTAGATCAACATTCTCAACTAACATATGCCTAATTCAGGAAACGAGCTCCTTGAGGGTGACAGATGCAGCTGAGGTCAAAGGAGGCTTATACACAATGACTCAACTCAACAAAAAATGTCCTAAAAATAGTCACATTAATGCTTACACTAGTTATAGTGATTCTAATATTTGGTATACTAGACAAGGAAATTTGTCTAACAATAAATTGCTTCATATGCAAACTCTATATTCTTTTATCAAATGCAATAAGACCATTGATCCCTGCAATATTTGTCATTTAGAAAAATAGAAAAGTTTGTCTTATTCTATTAGCACTACTAAGTCTGCACATGCCTTTGATTTAGTGCATATGGACATATGGGGGCCATTGTCCACCCCTTCAACCTTAGGACACAAATACTTTCTTACTATAGTTTATGACAAAACTAGGTTTACATGGATTTTCTTTATGAAAGTCAAGTCAGAAACAAGCTAGTTAGTCAAAAACTTCATCTGCTATGTTGAAACTTAATTCAACTATAACCTTAAGGCCATTAAAAGTGACAATGGCAAAGAATTTAGTATTAGGACCCAATGTAGTTCAACAGACGATGGAGAAAATAAGGATGATAAGGGAAAACATGAAGACAACACAAAGTAGACAGAAGAGTTATTATGACAGAAGAAGGACCCCCTTGAGTTTTGAAGAAGGAGATCATGTATTTATGAGGGTGGTTCCAACAACTGGCATTGGAAGAGCGTTGAATCTCGTAAGCTTACTCCTAGGTTCATAGAACCATACCAAATCATTAAAAAAATCGGACCAGTAGCTTATCAAATAGTTTTGTCACCTTTGCTGTCAAACCTACATAATGTCTTCTATGCGTCTCAACTCATAAAATACATTAGTCACCTGTCGCATGTTATTGAACCCGACTCAATTCAATTAAAGGATAATTTCACTTTTGAGACTTTACCATTGAGAATTGCCGATCGGAGTGTGAAGACTTTGCGAAGCAAACAAATCGCCTTAGTTAAGGTAATTTGGAGCTAGACGAATGGAGAAGATGCTACTTGGGAGGTTGAAAGTGGCATGAAGGAATCATTCCCCCATCTGTTTTCTAAGAAGGTGTGATTAATTTTCGAGGACGAAAATTTATAAGTTGGGGAGGATTGTAACACCATGTTTTTCAGAGCACTTTTAATTAAGTAATTAGTATTAATGGATTAAATATAGAAATTCAGTAATGTTTTAGGCTAAACCTCACTTGAGTTTTAGTCTTGTATTATGATTTTATTGCTTGCCCTATTTTTTCAAGATTTTTGGAGAATAAAAGTTTCTGAAACGACTTCGGGTCATTTTATCGAGTTTTCGCCCAGTTTTTTAGTTCCGTAACTCATAATCGAATTCTGATTTCGCCGTTGGCTTTGAAATATTATTTATAGTAAAAAACGACACCAAGTTTTGAAATTCCAAAATGACAAGGATTGCATTACCAATGTTTTGCCTATGTTTTGATGAAGACAATGAGTTAATTAAAGCTTGAAGATAGATCAACAATCAACATGCCTAAGGCTCAAGTGGTGACTTATTAGACTTAGGATATAATTCTTTATTATCTTTTTAGAAGTCTAAGATGCTTACCATAGATATTGAGTCTAGGTTAGGTAAACCTAGGTGTGAGTCTCACAACACTTAATAAAGTAGTTAATCCACTAAAATGAGACATCATCTAGAAATATATGAAAATTAGGTTCATGCATTTGAATACATTGATTTTGTGCATTAAAGGTATTATATTTTGGAAATCATGTATTGCATGAGCATATATCATATAGGTAGTTTACCATGCATTAACAAGCTAATTTTACACTGTTGAATTGATTATGAATATTGTTAATCGATTAATAGAATTGAACAGAATTGCGATTTCAACAGAAAACTGAAAAACTGAAAACAATTATTTTCAAAAACCCGTTAATCGATTAAATGAGTAGTTAATCAATTAACTAGGACTTTAAACAGTTTTCTATTTAAACTAAAATCTCAGCATATGTGGCATAAGAATCCATACACTTTTACATCATTCTCTCTGCATATTTTCGAGTCAATCACTGTTATATCTAGGAGAAAATATTGCATGTTGAATTAGGAGAAAGATTAGATCATGCTAAGGCTTTAGTTTTCATACTCATATTACATGATTCTTTGAAAAGCTTTCTTGTATCATTCTTGTGTTTCTTGAAAAGAAAAAGAGATAGTCTTTTTATAATTGCGTATTTTCAGAAATCTCATGCATGAACATTCATATTAGACTAGGACGTCTTGTGAGTTCTTGCTTAGGTTTTAGGCTTTGATCTTCATTGTAATATCCGAGTATTAAGTACTCATTAATAACTCAAAGCATTGTTATTCAAGGATTGGGAAAATCCTAGCTGCGGTTAGGTAAGGTGTTCTTCACACAAAGACTTGCAGGTCTTGGGATAAAGAGTGATACCTTGGCTGGGGCCGAATCGCGATAAGAAAGGTTTTCTGGGAGGCGGTTTTGGAAAAAGGTCAAACCAAGGGTGACGAAGTTCTTTGGGTTCCAAGGAAGGAGCGTTCGAATCTTGTATTTGGAAGCGTGTGTGTAACGTATATTGTGTTCTATAGTCAAGAAGGAAAATCTCTCATATAAGAGGGGGGGACTAGATGTAGTTTTGCAGTGGATAGCAAAACGAACCAGGATAAATCCCTACGCAATCTTTTCTATCATTTTCTCTTTTATATTTCAAGATGTTTTAATGCAAGTTTGGAGCTGATAGTTTGCATGTTTATACCTTGCTATGTTCTTGTTAATCTTGAATAAAAGAATTTGTTGTATATTTGTTTGTGTGTTGGTTAATAATTGTGCAAGTTGTTGTTCTGATCATTCTGGTTCTGTTTAGATTTAATCGATTAAGCCCACTGGTTAATCGAATAACTGGGCATTTTTCAGCAAGTGTGTAAAAACCAGAAAAGTGGAACTTGAGCTCTGCCGCACCTATTCAACCCTCCCCCTCTAGGTGTATTCTCCCATTGATACCTTACAAGTGATATCAGAGCTAGTACGACGTGCTAGCTCAACCGCATTTGCGTGATCCGAAAGGGACTACATATGGGCTCTAATAATCCATGTGGCGGTGATGGCGCAACCATTAACCGCCCTCCCGTATTCAGTGGCGATGGCTATGCCTATTGGAAGGTTCGCATGAGAATTTATATCGATGCAATTGACACGGACATTTGGGATTCCGTTGTCAATGGTCCATACATTCCACTTCATATAGTGGATGGCGAGTCTAAAGAAAAACCTAAAGGCTTATGGACGGATATTGGGAAAAGAACGTTCCAACATGACCTTAAGGCCAATAACATTATTACTTCGGCCTTATCTTATGACGAATTATTTAGAGTCTCGTAGTGCCTTAATGCAAAAGAAATGTGGGATATTTTCCAAGTTACCCACGAAGGCACGAGTGAAGTTAAGCGCGCTAGACTAAATGCGCTTACGCATGAGTATGAGTTATTTCGTATGCTTCCTAACGAATCTATATGTAATATGCAAAAACGTTTTACTCATTTGTAAATCATTTGGTCACACTTGATAAGACTTTTACTAATGTTGATTTGTATAACAAAGTTTTGCGTTGTCTTGATAGGAAATGGCAACCAAAGGTAACCGTGATAATGGTATTAAAGAAATTAGACAACATTCCATTAGCTACTCTGTTTGGGAAACTCCAAGAACATGAAATGGAGTTAGGGCGCTTGATATTGAATGAAGAGTCAGACAAGAATGGAATCGCACTCAAGACTGCAAGATTTCAAGAAGATCAAGAAAGTGAGGATTCCAATTCAGATTCTGATTCCGATGAAGACTTGACTCTCCTATTTGAAAAATTCAAGAAGTATCTCAAGAAGAAAGGAGGGATCAAGAATCTAAAGAAAGAAGCAAAGAACTCAACTAAGAAAAGCAAGATTCC
>NC_032010.1:12860429-12863796 GCF_001865875.1 Lupinus angustifolius | reverse complement strand
ATTCCTATACTTCATCATGCTCTAATGACTCTCCTCCATACGATGAATTATATGCAGCTTATGTCAAAATGCATGAGGAATTGAAGAAAATTGTTAAAATAAATATAGATAGAAAAAGAGTTATTACCTTGCATGAAAAGAAAATAATTGAAATGCAAAAGGAATTAGATGAGCTTAAACTTGAAAATGAAACTCTTGATCTTATCTATGCATGTGCCTCATGTGATTGCTCTACTTCTAAGTTATGTCAACCATCTATATGTGATACTTGTGAGAATTTAAATGCTGAAAATTCTGTTTTGAAACAAAAACTTTTAAAGCTCACATATAGTCAAGAAAACCTTAACACATTGCTTGCTAATACAAGAAATGTTGGTAACCGATCTGGAATTGGATATAAACCTGAACTTGAGAAAAGACCATATAGAAATCCAGTAGTTCATATGCATAAAAAGTCAAATAATAACATGCCTACTTGTTGCTATTGTGGTACATATGGTCACACATACACTACATGCTTTATTAGAAAATTTGGTGTGCCAAGTGGCAAATATGTTTGGGTAAAGAAGGGGCAAGATCCCCTAGTTACTAACAAGAAGGGACCCAAAATAACTTGGGTACCCGAAAGAGACAAGTAAATTGTGTTTGCAGGTGTGCCAAAGGACATTTGAGCATCAAGGAATAAATCAACAAAACATGTTCTAGGCATAAGGTTGGTGAGTAGATCAAGGTTATTAAGAAGAAAAGTTATTCAGAAAGGTTGTTAAATAAGCTTCCATATTACGCTACCTACCAAGAGTACTTCCCTAAGTAATAAAGGGGGAGAAGATAAAGGGAAGAACAATGAAAGGGGGAGCAACACACTTTAAATGTCAAATACACAACATTGATCATATCATCAAACAAGTGGTAATATTGACCCATCACCAAAGGGTAAGTAAGGTAAGTCTATTAACAAGGTTACAAAATTATTTCTTAGTAAGCTCAAATTTGTGCTTAAAACTGTCAACTTTTTGTCATTAATAAATTAATCCTCAGTATAATCGATTAAATGAGTTCCAGTAGCTAAAGCTTTCTGAAATAAATCATTTTAATCGATTAAATTTTGTGATAGTCGATTACTTGCAAATTTTTTTGAAATTTAATTCTTGTTGCTTTGTAGCTTACGTCTATATTTTTGAGTCAAGTACATCTCATGGTTATGGTTGTACCATCTTTTAGTATTTCGTAACTATGTTGAACCTTGCTAATTATGTTAAATAGAATTTGCTTTTGCATGAATCTTGAACATGTCTTAATTGTGTATTATAATTGAATGATTGAAATATGCTTTAAAAGGAAAATAGCCTAACAAGTGCTAACAAGTGGTTGGTGATAACAAGTGGTAAAATAGCCATACATATATGTTTAATCATTGCATGTCTAAATTATTTACATAATGGATATGTAATGCAAAATCTGTCTATATTCAATGTTAGAGTCAGAAATCAATGCATTTGTTTAAGCTTCTCAAACTGGATATTGCCTATGCTAATAATTACAGTTTTTCAAAATAAATTGCTATATCTCTTCTTACTTTTGATTAGAATTGAATATTCGTATCTTTTTGATAATGTCAAAAGGGGGAGAAAGGATGCTTGTTGTGTTTGATGTTATTTGCAGGGTTATTAATCATTACTTACCTAAGGGGGAGAGCAATGCGCTTCAATTATGCAAATGTACAACATCATCAAGCTAATTCATCAAATTTAACATATTATTTGATGTGGTGTTTGTCATCATCAAAAGGGGGAGATTGAAAGTGCAAAGTGTCAAGGATTGCATTAGCAATGTTTTGCCTATGTTCTGATGAAGACAAGGAGTTAATTAAAGTTTGAAGATGTCATAAAAATCAACATGTTGATGGCTCAAGTGGTGACTTATTAGACTTAGATTGTAATTCTTTATTATCTTTTTAGAAGTCTAAGATGTTTGCCATAGATATTGAGTCTAGGTTAGGTATGTAACACCTCAGCCTTGACATGCGACCCTATGGTCCATGAATTTATTGTGCGTGCCACCTATTAAGCTTAAATACCCCTTTAGGGGGAATAAAATATTGCATTGGGTATTTAAGCTTAATAGGTGGCACGCTTAGTAAATTCATGGACCATAGGATCTAGTTTACCATGCATTAACAAGCTAATTTTACACTGTTTAATCGATTATGAATAGTGTTAATCGATTAACAGAATTGAACAGAATTGCAGTTTCAATAGAAAACTGAAAGACTGAAAACAGTTATTTTCAACATCCAGTTAATCGATTAAATGGGTAGTTAATCGATTAACTAGGACTTTAAACAGTTTTCTATTTAAACTGAAATCTCAGTATATGTGGAATCAGAATCCATACACTTTTACATCATTCTCTCTGCATATTTTCGAGTCACTCACTGTTATATCTAGGAGAAAATATTGCATGTTGAATTAGGAGAAAGATTTTTTCATGCTAAGGCTTTAGTTTTCATATTCATATTACATGATTCTTTGAAAAGCTTTCTTGCATCATTCTTGTGTTTCTTGAAAAGAAAAAGAGATAGTCTTTTTATAATTGCATATTTTCAGAAACCTCATGCATGAACATTCATATTAGACTAGGACGTCTTGTGAGTTATTTCTTAGGTGTTAGGCTTTGATCTTTATTGTAATATCCGAGTATTAAGTACTCATTAATAACTCAAAGAATTGTTATTCAAGGATTAGGAAAATCCTAGCTGCAGTTAGGTAAGGTGTTCTTCACACAAAGACTTGGAGGTCTTGGGATAAAGAGCGATACCTTGGCTGGGGCCGAGTCGCGGTAAGAAAGGTTTTCTCGGAGGCGGTTTTAGAAAAGGTCAAATCAAGGGTGGCGAAGTTCTTTGGGTTCCAATAAAGAAGCATTCGAGTCTTGTATTTGGAAGCGTGTATGTAACGTACATTATGTTCTATAGTGAAGAAGGAAAATCTCCTAGATCAGAGGGGAGTACTGGATGTAGTTTTGCAGTGGACAGCAAAACGAAACTGAATAAAATCCTTGCGCAATCTTTTCTATCCTTTTCTCTTTTATATTTCAAGATGTTTTAATGCGAGTTTGGAGTTGATATTTTGCATGCTTATACCTTGTTATGTTCTTGTTAATCTTGTATAAAAGTATTTGTTATATATCTGTTAGTGTATTGGTTAATAATTGTGCCAGTTGTTGTTCTGATCATTCTGGTTCTGTTTAGATTTAATCGATTAAGCCCACTGGTTAATCGATTAACTGAGCATTTTTCAGCAAGTTTGTAAAAACCATAAAAGTGGAACTTGAGCTCCGCCACACCTATTCAACCCCCCTTCTAGGTGTA
>NC_032010.1:12859781-12860329 GCF_001865875.1 Lupinus angustifolius | reverse complement strand
TCTTCATCTTCTTCTCATACTTCATAGAAAGTTATGAGCTTTTATTATGTTGTTCATAAATTAGATTTTATATTTGTTCTTTAAGTATTTTATGAAGGCATAACTAAAGGGTATGATAATAAAATCATATGAACCTTTATGTAGTTTTTGACTTTTGTAAATCTTGATATTTCTTCCTTGTTCTTAGATGGAAAAACTATATCTTTGGACAAGGTTAGATGAGTTATTGGTTTGGAAATATTAGAAATTATTATTAGTATTTGAATATGTTGAAAGATGATTATTTTAACATCAAAGAAACCTTTAATGTGTTTAGGAGAACGTTTGTATTGGATTCTTGAAAGTTTATGATGTTGATGAGTTGTTGATGAAAATGTTTCATTTTTAGAAAGTATTATGTTTTAAAAGTGGTTTAGCATATTTTACTCTTTGATTTCCAAGTTAAAATAATGATTTGGGATAAAAGATGATTTATTAAAGTCTTGACTTCATAAACTTAAAGTGTTATGAAGTTTTGGATATTAAAGTAGTAGAAAGTCTTACCTTAG
>NC_032010.1:12858777-12859681 GCF_001865875.1 Lupinus angustifolius | reverse complement strand
AATTCCAGTATAAGTTTTATTGAAAATCTTACTTTCAAAAGTGTTATTTGATTGTAAGACTTTCAATGACAAATGATGATTCAAGGATATTCAACCTTGAATCGGATGGACGAAAGCAATTAAATTCATTTTAAATCGGAAGCTTTATCTTCGCATAAAAAGTTATTTCGTAAGTATAATAATTATCGTCAGTTAACTAATTAATGTTATTTTGGCGTAATGAAGAGTTCGAGAGGAGATCGTATCAAGTAAGCTCACATGAAAATAGAGAACCTAGTGACCCGACACACTCAAGTGAGGGAGAAAACATCATGACACAGTGGTGTCCGAATATGCATCAGGACCTCCAAAATCCCTCACAAGTTTGGTATTGCCTTGGGTATTAAGAAAGCTTGTACTTAATCAATTGCTTGTTTCTTTGGATTAAGTACAGCAATATTTCTTATAATGATTTATGTTATGTTTATATATGGAAATACCATGTTTACTCTTGATTTATAATGTTTGGATGATTATTATGGGAATGATATGTATGTGATAATTGTTAAATTCAAAATTTAAAAACATGTGATATAAATGAGAAATATTTTCCTTCAGAAAAGTAATTAAAATGATATTCAGGCTCTTCTCACTTGAGCGAGACAGCTCTCGCTTGAGCGAGAAGTATCTAGAGAAAACGAGTGTTTTAGCTCGGGGCGAGACAGCTCTCACTTGAGCTAAAATAGGCACCAAGAGAACTGATTGTTTTCTCACTTAAGCGAGACAACTCTCGCTTAAGCCACAAATGCCTCAAAAATGGATGTGCTCTCGCTTGAGCAAGACAGCTCTCGCTTGAGCGAGAGGGGTCCATACAGACAAGACTTCTTAAGTCGTCTGAACGATAACTCTCACATGTGCGAGAGTC
>NC_032010.1:12854277-12858677 GCF_001865875.1 Lupinus angustifolius | reverse complement strand
ATATATACGAGAGCCTAATGGCATGTTTTCCATCAAGAAGTTGTAAAGGTAAATAACTATATGAAATTCTTGAAAGTAATAAAAGTAAGGAATTGCTTTGTTAAAGGCGAGGCCTGAGGGTGTGATATTATGCCCACGCAGCGAGATTGTTTGACCGTAAGAGGCTTGTCAAGAGGAGTCGTCTAGAATGATTCAGCGATTGTTCGCAATAGTGCTGAGAAGTATTATGTTGTGCCCATGCAGCGAGATCGTCTGACTGTAAGAGGCTTGGCTTGAGAGTCGTCTAGGATAAGATCATCGGGAATGCTTAAGATCGGGACCCACTAGAAGCATTCTCGATGGGAGATGTCTTAGGATGGGCAGATCGCTACAAAAGATGGATTAAAAGACATAATTTGCTAATTTCGGTTAGGGTGCATATCCATGGTAAAAAATGAAGTAGTGGAGAGGAAGTGTACGAGAGACGAATGAGCCCCGAGATGTTGAGAGGCACGGTGTTGATGGCGGTGATTCGTCGGCAAAGTCTTGAGGGAGAGTCTAGGTGAGACGAGTCCCATGTATTCCTGGATGAGGTATTTTGTTGGATCGGATAGTGCTCACAACGCAACCTAGACGATCTTTGACAACCCCTCTTTGCAATCAGGATCGATGAGAGGGATGCCCAGAAAGTGTTTGATACGACACCATCCTCAAAAGGATAAATGGAAAGTTCCGTTGGAACAGATCGATCATATATCCTTGTGAGGAATAATTTTGGTGCGATTACATCAACTTGTTATGGGAACTGTACTCTCGGTTATTTCCGAATAGTTATTGGGAGGATAAAGGAGTAAGGATGGTGGACTCATGCATTGTATTGCATACATGATATTCTTCGATATTGATTCTAAATTCTCTAGTTTTATACTTCATTCATCATTATTATATGCTTGTATGATCACATGATATATTTGTACTCGTGTGTTGTCTTGGTGTATTATTCCATGTAATTCCACGACGTTGATGACAATTTTTCATAGATGTTTTACTCCCTCTCTCTTCTTCTGGTGTTTTTGTATGCATGTTCAGATGGACCCATCAGCACTGATCCGAGGTTATCGCTTCACTATGTCCTAGGAGGGGACATGGAGTGTTGAGGGTAATCGATACATTTACACAGGTTCTTGCGACCTAGAGCTGGATTGGGTAAGCAATGGCTCAGTTCTGCATCTTCCACCTTACTACACAGTTTGGGAGGCATCATTTACTTTTCACGACCGAAGACCTGCAACCGCCGGACTTTCTCTACCGGCTGAAGCTCGAGGCGTACCAGAAGTTTTTAGGACCTGGCCCCTAACAGGATTCTCATCATCAGGATCGACGCCAAGAGAGACAGACGGGGCCATGCCAAGGGGGTACAACCCGGACCCCTCGATGGATTGGGGTGCGGATGAAGTAGAGGAGGAGGAAGACAACAGCGACTGTGTAGAGCTTATCTGCATAGAAGATTCAGTTGAGGTCATTAAGATCTCTTCTGACTCGGAGGTGGAGGAAGACCCTAGCGAGGCTTCCAATGAACCTTCGATTTAGGAGGTTTCTCTTTGTTTTTTGGTGATAGGAACCTGTATGAGGTACTTTTTGTAATGCCAATGCCCCGACATTATTTTCTTTGTATTTTCAGTTTTTTTTATTTGTGGTGATGATTAGATTTTTCCTTGTAAACAATTATGTACTTATTCAAGAATTTTATTAATGAGAAGTATTCATAAAAGAATTGTGTTCATTTAATTATCTTCAAGGTATTAGGAATTTTATTTCCGCAATGTTTGAAAATGTGACGTCTTGAAAATGGAATAAGGTAAAAGTGAAAATGATTTTTAAGTTATAGGTTACATAAAAGAAAATAAAAAAGGAAAGAAAAATTTACACATTTTTCTAAGAGATTAATTATATTAAATATGAAATGATTTTCGGGGCGTTACATAAAGTGGTATTAGAGCGGTTCAATCCTATCCGGCTTGAGCATTACCTTTCATGCTTTCTTGTGTGGCTTTGTGTGATTGTTTGATTGTTTATGATCTTCGTTTGAAGATGTAAATGTTATGAACTTACGATTAGAGGATTAACTTATTCAAATCTGATTCACTCAGATTTCAAATGGTTGGACTTGGAACTGCAAACTTGGACATCATGGCTGCAATGACAGTGGTGATTTAGAGTGTGAATGCTAACTTGCATTAACTGAATGAACAACAACAACAACAGCCATAACAACCCCAAGGACCTGCACTGTATAGGGGTTTGGACGAGTTCTATCGTCGCAACCCACCTAAGTTTGAAAGGGAATTTGCACCAGATGCTGCTACCAATTGGATCCAAGAGTTGGAGAGGATTTTCTGGGCACTGATGTGCACCGAGGAGTAGAAGGTCACATATGCGACCTACATGCTGGCTAAAGAGGCTGAGAACTGGTGGGAGTTCACTCAACGCCAGATGGAGCACGAACAACAAGTTGTCAACCGGGCATCTTTCAAGGATAAGTTTCTATATAAATACTTTCCGGCGGACATGAAGACTAAGAAAGAAATGGAATTCCTACGTCTGCAACATGGGAACATGTTAGTTGGGGAGTATGTTGTTGTGTTTGAGGATTTGGAAAGGTATGCCCCACATTACAATCAAGTGGGTAATGAAAGGTCCAAGTGTGCCAAGTTTGAAGAAGGATTGAGGCACACCTTAAAGGTGATGTTTGCTCACCAACAAATACCAGATTTTCCAACTCTAGTCAACAAATGCAAAATCGACAAGGACAATGTGAAGTCAAAGAATGCTGCACTGAAGAATGCTATTCCTCAGGGAAATTCCTACGGACCCTAGAGGAATTTGGGTCGGAATCGTGGAAGGGGAAAGCCTTTCCATCACCACAAGACACCATATGGATTTCCATATGGAAATCAACAGAAATTATTCTGATCAAACAACAACAACCACAACAACAACAAAAACAAAGTTTTCAAACTGGGAACTCTAGCAACAACTCACCACCTTGGTGCTCGAAGTGTAAGGGAAAGAATTTCGGTGCCAACTGCCCTATTTGCTATCACTGCAACCAACTAGGACACATCAAGTCGGTGTGCCCTAAGCTGAAGAAGGAAGGAGTGAATGCTGTTTGGGCAGCCAGACCTCAGGCCGAAGGAAGGGTATTCACCATGAGCGGAGCTGAGATCAAGGAGGATGAAGATCTCATTCAAGGTACATGTCTTGTTAATGAGATTTCCTTATCTGTACTGTTTGATTCGAGTGCGACCCATTCATTTATATCCCATGATGTTGTTAACCGATTAGAATTGCCTATAGTTCCCTTACCATATGATCTAGTTGTGTCAACACCCACAAACGAACCTGATAAGTGCCAAACATACCTAAATTTCATACACTTTTATGGCACTTATCTTAAGCCTAATTGAGAAAAACAAACTTAAAACAATACTTTTTTGTATAAAATATCACAATCTTGTATATTTGTGTTTGTATTTTATGTTTTTTGTAGAATTTAGAAAGAAGAACAAAAGAGAAAACAGATTCATGGTCAAAAAGAAAAAGAAGTCAAAATCAAGGTGCTAGAGCAGGCAGCTGAGCATGGACCAAGCCACGCTAAGCTGACCTAGACACCAGCCTGACCTGGACCAAGCTGCTCAAGCAAGCAGCTGAGCGGACCTGCTCTGCCGCTCAGCCTAGCACTAGACTAATCCTGACACGGTCATAACTAAAGCTTGGCACGGTCAGACACAAGCTTGACACACACCCAAGCTGCTCAACAAGCAGCTCAGTGGTGACACATGTGTGCTCGGCGGTGAACCAGACACCTGCCCAGGTCAGCAAGCACCAAGCCACGTCCCAGTCAGCACGGTCAAAGCTGCTCAACAAGCAGCTTAGCGGTACCATAGGCGTGCTAAGCGGTGTGCATCCAGACTTGACTTAGCCATCAAGCAAACCATGAAGTCACCAATGACGTCACTTCAAGTAGCCCACCATAGGTTTTTCATAGTAGCTCACCATAGCTGGTCCCATAGCTCACAACTAGCGTTGGTGAGTCAAGCTTCAGGAGGTGACAAAGCTGCTTGATCAAGTGACCAAACCCATGTTGAAGGGTTTGGTCAGCTGCTGTGCGATGCAAACAAGCAGCTCAGCGGCTCCAGGGAAATTTCTATAAATATGAGGCATTTCATTCGAATCAAGGACATCATTCAGAACATCATATACATCATTCACCATCTTTCCTTGAAATTCTTCTTCCCTGAAGTTCTTTCTTCTTATTCTTAGTTCATAGGAGCTTTATTTAAGTAAGTTTTGTAATTTTAGTTTATAATTCAATAGGAGAAAAGGAGAACGCAAATGAGATGCAAAAATCAATTTTGTAA
>NC_032010.1:12853682-12854177 GCF_001865875.1 Lupinus angustifolius | reverse complement strand
CTTCAATATTAGAGTAGCCAAGATTAGGGTGTGACAACCTAGTCTCTTTGTGGACGTAATATTGTTTAGTAATAAATATAAGTGATTATCATTCTATCATTTTAGGACATACAGTAAAAGGAGGATTTTAAACCTTGGTGTTTGGAGTTAATCAAAGTAAAACATAAGAACTTGTCTAAGTAGTTCAAATTCATAAGAAGTTGAGAAATATTTTCCTCATTCAAAATGATCTTGTCTCCTCAAGAATTTGTTAATATTTAGTTTATGTTTCTTTTTAATTGTTTATATCCAATTCAACTCGAATCAAAACCAAAATATATTTACTCGTTATTTGTGCATTGACATGTTCATATGATTCATTCTATTAGGCAATTTCTTGTGGTTCGACATAACCCTATACTATACTACAATTGAATCTTGAAAGAGGTGTAAATTTTAAAATAGTAAAGTGTTATCAATAAATTTATTTGTTGAAACACCTTTTAATATACAAAA
>NC_032010.1:12830370-12853582 GCF_001865875.1 Lupinus angustifolius | reverse complement strand
TTATTTATTGTTATTTACATTCCCCAATTTATTTATTCTTTAATACCAACCTTCCTTAAGAAAGAAGTTTGGGTTGTTAATAAAAGGAACCCGAAAAGGAGTAAATAAATAAAGGTCACTTAACTTTATTATTCTTTTGTCCTTTATTTATTTATTTGTTTCTGACAACTAACTATTCATCACTTTTTTACATTAGAATACCATTAAACCGGTGTTGGAATTTATTCTACAAAACCGAGATGGAATTCAAAGGTACTTAATAATTATGTAATAGGGGATTGCTTTGATACCATTGTATCGGCGTTAGAATTTATTCTAACAAAGCCGAGATAGGGCAAAGAACGAATAACTTATTCACATTATTAATAGAAGTAAGTTGTAACTGGAATATTCTTGAAACCATTATACCAGCGTTGGAATTTATTTCAACGAAGCCGAGATGGCGAACAAAGAATAAAACCGAGTTCACTTACTTAACCAAATAAAGAAAACACTGAAAAGAGAGATATTCCGCTTTCAACAAATTGGTGCTGCTGTAGGGGACGATTTGTTGAGAGGGGAAAAATCTCTAATCTCTCAAATAAACCTTTCAACAGAACATATCATAGTCTCAACTGTATGTTAACAACGCCCCATATTAGATAATAGAACTTTCCTAGTAGACCTGATATAACTACCCTTATCCCAATTAGATATCATCTTAGGAGTGGACTGGCAATCCAATAACCACGTTCTCTTGAACTGTTTTAACAAAACGGCAGTCTTTTGCAACCCTCAAGACCCAATAGAACCTCGTTATGAAACCAAAAGCACAATTGCCAATCAAATGGAGAAGTTCTTGAAGGAGGGAGCCCAAGTGTTCATGATGTTAGCATCGCTGGAGAAAAAAGAAGGAGGAGAAATTCACAGTATACCAGTGGTTCGGAACTTCTCTGATGTCTTTCCGGACGATATTCCTGGTTTACCCCCAGTAAGGGAGATAGAGTTCGCTATTGATTTGGCTCCTAGAACTGGACCAATCTCTATAGCTCCCTATAGAATGGCACCGTTAGAGTTGACAGAGTTGAAGAAACATTGCAGGATCTTCTCAGAGCTTGGGTATTGGAGAATTCAGGAAGTTGGGCTGACTATCTACATTTAATCGAGTTCACCTACAACAAGAGTTTTCACTCTAGTATCAGCATGGCGCCATATGAAGCTCTCTATGGCAGGTTTAATCGAGTTCACCTATGCTGGTTTAATTTTCTTTGTATTTTCAGTTTTTTTATTTGTGGCGATGATTAGATTTCGCCTTGTAAACAATTTTGTATTTATTCAAGAATTTTATTAATGAGAAGTATTTAGAAAAGACTTATGTTCATTTAATTATCTTCAATGTATTAAGAATTTTATTTTTGGAAGGTTTGAAAATGTGACGTCTTGAAAATGGAATAAGGTAAAAGTGAAAATGATTTGTAAGTTATAGGTTACATAAAAGAAAAAAAGGAAATAAAAATTTACCCATTTTTCTAAGAGATTAAATATATTAAATATGAAATGATTTTCGGGGCGTTACAGAGACTCTATCCTTATTATGCCTCAGGATAATCCTCTAAATGACAATGATCTTGTGACTAACATTGACCCTATGAGATATTCACAAAGAACCAGAAGAACACCTAATTATCTTGCTAACTATCATTATGCTTTAGCCTCTAACTCAAACCAGCGTTTCTCAGCTCATGTTAAATATCCCATCTTTGATTATTTCTCTTATGATCATTTGTCTCTAACACATAAACACTTCTCTCTTGCAATTTCTTTAAGTCCTACTCATGTTCTATACTCTGAAGCAATTCTTTAATATTGATGGAGAAAAGCCATTCATGCTGAATTAGCAGCCCTTCAAAGGAATAACAGTTGGTACTTAACTATCCTGCCTATTGGAAAGAGAGCCATTGGCTACAAGTGAGCTTTCAAAGTAAAACACCATGTTGATGGCTCAATAGAAAGGCACAAAGCAAGATTGGTTGCTAAAGGATTCAACCAAATAGAAGTAGTTGATTACATGGAAGCTTTTAGTCCAATTATAAAAATGACAACCATTAGAGTCATATTAGCTCTTGCAGCCATTCATGATTGGCACCTCTATCAACTGGACATAAACACAGCCTTTTGACATGGGGATCTCAAGGAGGAAGTATACATGAAACCTCCTCCTGGACTACACATCACTAATCCTAAGCTTGTTTGAAAATTGAAGAAATCTATTTATGGCTTGAAACAAGCCAATAGCCAGTGGCATGACAAGCTCACCACTATATTGGTAACAATTGGGTATTCAAAGTGTCAATCTGACCACTCTCTCTTCATTAAATCTGCTAATTCTAATTTTACTGCAATATTAGTGTATGTTGATGATTTGGTTTTAGAAGGAAATGATTTGCAACAAATTCAGTACACAAAAACAATTTTGCATACAAAATTTAGCACCAAAGACCTTGGGAAATTGAAGTTCTTTTTGGGAATGGAGGTGGCTAGATGTAGACATGGAATCACTCTATATCAAAGAAAGTATGCATTGGATCTTCTACAACAACTTGGACTCCTAGCTGTCAAACCATCCTCAATTCTCATGGAATATAACAATAGACTTCAAGCCAGTTCATGAGAGTTACTTAAAGATCCTACACCATACATAAGACTCATAGGAAAATTTCTCTACCTCACACACACCCGACCAGATATATCATTTGATTTTGGATGCCTCGACCAATTTCTCAACACTCCAACTAATCTACATCAACAAGTTGCATTCAAAATCCTATGATATCTAAAGAGTTCTCCTACACAAGGACTCTACTTTCCTAGCAACAGCACAACAACAATAAAAGGATATTCAGATTTAGATTGGGGGGCCTGCCTTGACACTCGAAGGTCCATTACAGGGTGGTGTTTCTTTCTAGGATCGGCCTTAATTTCATGGAAAATTAAAAGGCAGAATACAATCTCAAGATCCTTAGCAGAAGCAGAATATAGAGCCCTTGCCATGTCATATTGTGACGCTCAATGGCTTCTCTATCTCTTCAAGGATTTGGCTATCCCTCACACATCTCCAATCAGCTTATTCTATGACAACAAATTAGCTCTTCATATAGGTACAAATCTGGTTTTTCATTAGAGAACCAAGCACATCAAAATAGATTGTCATGTGGTTTGTGAGAAGGTTCATAAGGGCACTCTTCACCTCCTACCTATCAATTCCAAACTTCAAATAGCAGATTTCTTCACAAAATCCCTTTCACCAATGCCTTTCCATAATTTATTAGCCAAGCTTGGTATGATAAGCATTCACACACAAGCTTATGGGGATGTTAAAAGACAAACCCAATTGCCAAGTTGAAGTTGAAGCTCACATACCTAATAACTAAGTTACCATATCAGCCCAAGATCCATTTTTCACTATTTTTGAACTTTCCTTTTTTAGCATTATTTCATTTTTAGTTTTGTGGTAATTCTATTAAGTTTCTATTTGTAATAGTTTTCTGTTTTCACTCACTTGTATATATTCATATTTAGTTTTCATTATTCAATATATGAGGTATTGCAATTGTTCAATATTTTCTTCTAAACTTCTTAATCATCAATCAATTCAAGATTGTCACTTCATTCTTTCATACGAATCACCATTCACCATTTTCTTCATCAAGATGACAAATAGTATCTTACAGTTGGTAGTCTTAAGTTCGAGATTTAGTTATATTAAATATTTGGAGGGAAAACTTTGTCAAAATCATACATAATTCTAGAATGATTATGTAGTCTAACATAATAAAAAGAAAAGAATATCGTCTTCCAATGATAAGTAAAGGAAGATATTTGTATGACTTCCACATCTTTGTTTTATAACTTTGAGAAAGGAGAATAACATACCAATAAAATTATTCACCCCTCATATGGTCTTAGGTCCTTTTCTTTACATTGCATTTGAGAGTTTCTCTTTTATTTGGGAGCTACGAGGAAGAGATTGAACAATTTTGAAGTTTTCTACGGTTGTCTAAATGCTTTGTTTGGTTTCAGAGTATAAAGAGGTGAGAAAAAAGGAGGGAACAAAGAAAAATGTGAGAAATAGAGTAAATTTTTGTATTTTTTAGTATGAGAGAAAGAGAAGAGAAAAAAGTAGATATACATTTTTGAATCACAATAATATCTTATAATGAAAAAGGAGTTTTTTTTGTTTGTCATTTTACTAGTTTTCTCACTTTCTCTTCACACATGAAGAGAAAAGATTTATGTGGGTCCTACCTACTTTTTACTTCTCTTTTTCCTTACTCTCTCCAAACCAAACATGAAAGATTCTTTATTTCCTTTCAAATTCTATCCCTCATTTCTCTTTCTTTTTGTACTATCTATATAAGAATCTTTAAATCTTGACACTTAAATTTTTAGGGGGTAAAACTGTAATAACAAATTTACTTTTCATAAAAAAAACATTAAAACTTTTCCATAATATTTATTACATAATTTGATTGAAATGTACATCTTCTTTTTCAACTCTCTTCAATATTAAACAGTCAATAACGTCGGTTAAGCTTATTGTTTAATGTTTTTAATTCATTTTCAAAATTTTAAACTTCCGTAAGTTTCTTTCCTCATTCTTTCCATTCATTTCTCACCTACTCTTTTTTTTCTCTCTCTCTCCAATTCCAATCTGAAACTTCTTCTTTTTCTTTCTTCCTCAAATTTTTTTCATCATCGTTTCTTCTTCATCTTAGGCACAATTTCTTCTTCATTCACATGTATGATTTTCTTGTACAACATCTTCTATTTATATTATCCCACTCATCCAACATTCTTTATCATCACATCTTATAACTTCACAAATATGAGTTTTGACAAGTATGAGTTTTCATAAGTGTGATTTTTTCTTATAAACAGAACAATGAGTGATTTCTATTACTCACATTTCATTTCTTCATCTTTCTCTATATTTTCTCTCTCTTTTTCTTAACTGAAAAACTGTAATGTCCACTCCCATTGTGCGTTCTTTGATTCCTTCGCTGCCACCTCATTCACCAAAGTCACCACCGGAGTACCCTGATTTGTATGGGAAACGCTATGAGATGGCCAGAGTTCATATGTTAGAGAGAGAAATCAGTTTTCTTGAGGTTGATCAAAATTTCTACTTTCAGCTTCTTAACTCTTATTCTCTCACATTCACACACCTTTGTCTAAATTTTTAGTTAAATAACTCAAAGTTTGAGTCTTTTCATGTTGGGTTAGTTTCAAATGGAGGTAATGTAAGACTTTATTGACATTTTCTGGAACCTGATTCAGAAAATTGGGAATTTTCTAAATGATGGGGACATCACAATTCATGATCAATGTTGAACTTTAAGTGGAAACAGAACAATGAGCAATCTCTCCATTTCCAATCTGAACCTTCTTCTACATTTTTTTTCTTCCTCAATTTTTTTTTCTTCCTCAAAGTTTTTTTCTTCGTCGTTTCTTCTTCATCTTAGGCACAATTTCTTCATCCGTGAAAATGATTCGTGAACTCTTCATTCACAGGTATGATCTTTTCTTACAACATCTTATAGTTATATTATCTCACTCACCCCAACCTTCTTTATCATCACATCTTATAACTTCACAGGTATGAGTTTTCACAAGTATGATTTTTTCTTATAAATTTATGTCATGTTGTTACTGTTTACTTCCTCATCCTTGAATTTGACCCATGGATTCTAGATTGTGAGGTATGATTTATCCTCATAACCTATTTCGAACTTCTTATTGTTATAGTGGGTATGCATGTTATTTTGGTGTTATTAAAAATATTTTTTATGAGTAAAACAAACCTTAGTTTTCAATAATTGGTTCATTTATCTATGATCCTTAATGTACATTGTTCAAAGAACTCTAGTGTACTATAGGAGATTCATTTTGAAATTTGAGGCTATTAGCAGTAAGTAGTGCCTCCAACCTGTTCTAATGTTTAAAGATTCCAAGTAATACATTTCAGTAAATTCCTAGCCTATAGGTTATATTCTTTTGAGGTAAGGACTTTACTATGGAAATGATCTAGGTTATCTTACCGAATAATCAGGATTCAACAATATCGTGTATGTACAAATTGTTCTCTATTATGAAAGCCAATCTTCAAAGCTTCAACTTATGGCAGGTGAGTCCTTTTTTTGCATTGTTCAATAGTTTTGAAAATTAAATTTTTTAAGAAGCAAAATTTTGTTTCATGGTTCTTTTAACAAATTCAACCTTGTAATATATAAAATTAAGTTTCATGATCGCCCGACGAGTGGAGATATCGGGAGATGAATGATGTTCAATTGGCTAAAGAAAAAGAAAGACCTCCAGGTTTGTATTATAATTCAACATATGGTCCTTCAAAGTTTATCTCTTAATGTTTCACTCCTATAACATTATAGGTTTTCTTCAACTTTCTAAAGGAACTAATGCTTACACAATAGATGAATTGAAGAAATAGGAACTTTCTCAATCAACATCTATTGCTAGTAATATTGTCTACTTTGTTACTCATTGTTTTTCTATCAGTGCATCAAATTATAAGCCTTATTTTTGGTTAACTTTTCTATAAGTACTCAGATGGTGAAACTTCAGCAATCAACTCATCTAATTCATCACATGCTTTAATTGGAGGTATAGCTTACAGTGGCTACGCATGAAAGGTAACATATATTATAATATTTAGTAATCGTGTCAAAATAGAACGAAACATATAATGTTTTATGTTCTAAAGTTGGCGTAGAAAATATATGCAAAATTTTGAAACATTGTTTTCACTTGCTTGAGAATAGTTAGTTTTCTATGTCCTAAGAGAATTGTCTGCCGAGACTTTATTCTAGACACATATGTAAGGAGCAATTAATGTTTTATTCTGCATTGATAAATAAACTTGCTCCTTCCAGCATGCCATCCTCTTTGTCTATTCTTTTCTTCATATAAATATCATCTAAGTAAGTTTTGCATTCTCTTTCCTAAATACTTGCTATTTGTTTAGCCAATTTTATCCTTCTGTTTCTACAAAAAGTTTTATATATTAGTATATATATTTAAAAAGGTGGGTTCATCTCTAACTATGCTCTATTTATTCTTAATATTCACCGAAATCTCAACTATGAACATGAAACTCACATTCATTTAAGCAGAATTTGTTGGAGTCAAAAGAATCATACACTACAGTCGACTTCTATAGACTATGCTCAGTGTAGGTACTCTTTCATACCATGATGCATATGATGTACACTAGATTTACATTTCATCAGCAATAAGTTTACTATTTTCCTTATGGTAATATTATCACATACTTAAGTTCATTATATATTGTTGAATTTTTATTTTATACTACCAATTTTGTTCTGTTTCTAATAATATTACGGTTAAGCATTAATTATGTTCTTTGTTTTGCTTATGCTATGTCTTTCTCTTCTGAATTTCGTTATGTATTAATTCCTCTTACAAAAATTAAAATTATGTTGTACATATATTTAAGTTGCTACACTACCAATTATGTTCTATTTTTTAGCCTCACAATATTACTTTAAAGTTATGACTAAGTTTATTTTATCTCATTCCATTATTCCTTCTAGCTTAGGATTAAACATAGTTTGTTCTCTTTTGTAAGGGTTGCTAGGAACCTTATCGTTTATTTAAGTATATTATAGTATCTTTTCCTAGGGATTTGATGAAAAAAGAGATTAGTTTTTTCTATATGTTGTTGTTATTGCTATCTATAACTTGATGTTTGAGATTGTTGTAAATGAGTTTACTCTGACTTCCAACTAAATATACTAACAGTTGTATGATTTTTGTTTAAGGAAAATGCTAACTTAAACACATTAAGAAATATTTTCTCATGCTTATATTGTTAATTTTTTATTTTATACTTCTACCTATTGTATAGTTGGTTAACTCAATGCTTTGCAAAAACTCAAATGTGTAAAAGACTTTTTATACTTCATGCAATTTTAGTGCGAACAGATCAATAAATAAGAAATATTAGTTATTAGGTCATTTTTAAGTTATTTTGTAGATTTTAAAAGATGACTAAAATCATTTTGTACATTCTTTAAGAAATGAACAAAAGGATGCATGTGGTGCTATTTTTATAATGCTTTTATATACTAAAGTAAGACTTATATTCTTGATTTTTTTTTTAGTTTGTACTTCTACAAATTGTATGGTTGATTATATAGTATGATTGATACTTGAAATTGGATACTTTAATAATTTATCACTTCAAATTGTTGATATCAAGTTGTTTATACCTTTATATTCTACAATTTTTACTTACATAGAGCTAGGATGGAGCAACTCATGTGATTTTTCTTAAACACATTTTATTTATTTATGCTCTTTTATGTCTCTCTTTCTAAGTGCACTTATTAATCTATATGTAGATAAATACTTGGTAAATAGAGTTTTCTCTCTCCATTTTAACTATTTTTCCTAGTAGGTCATTCATCAACAACTATTTTTCTCTTCGAAGCTTTTCTTCATAATAATTCTTTATTTATTTAATATAACAGGTTCGACATCATCTCATTGATTAACAATCAAATATATAAATGTTATTTTTCATGAGGTAACCCTCAATAACATTTTCATTAACAAATTATACTTTCATTCTTTAAATAAAATCATGCAAAATACATTATCACTGGTACGAATGCAAGAGTATCCTACTAGTTCTACTCTACAAAGAAAGCCTAAAACATTTAATATGTTTATTTTCATGATTCCCCCAATTTTGAACTTCTTCTAGACAAGTGAATGAAGTATTTTTCTCATACCTTCAAGTAAACTCGATATATATCATATTTAATTATTTTCTATAAAAATATTTTTAAAAATTAAAAAAATATGACATATGTCATAATTTTATTAGTCAGATGAAATAATTTATTTTCTAGTATGTAGATATACTTTATTCTCTTTGGACAAATATGTCAAGTACCTAAATGCATTTAAAAAATATTATAGTTACATTTGTGTTATTTTTCATTGTTAATTAGATTTTAAAGGAACCGTATAATATATTTTCAATCTCTCATAAATTTCAGGCTACCAAATAAGTTGACTTCAATTGCTTTCCTTTTGTCCTCCTTCCCTCATTGCCGGTTGATCATCTCATTCTCTTCCCCTCTTAACTCACAACCACAGCCTGACCCCGTAACCCTCTTGTATCACTCCAAATATTTTCATCCGTCACAGAGAGATTTTACAAATTCCGAATAACAGAAAAGTCTTGTTCTATTTGATTCCAAACAAACCAACCAATAATCTCACTCCTACCACTAACACCAAAAGTTTTCATAACTAATTCCCTTTGAAGAGCTCCTGTGGAAGCTATGACCAATAATCCAACCATTCATTTTCTATTAAATTTTCTCTTGATTTCTTTCTTTTTTTTCATTTCAATGTTAGATTTGGGAAAATGTGATGTTGGGATTTATTTATCTAGGCACTGTTGTTGCAATTGCATCTTTGTAATTGTATTAGTACTTGTCTCTGGTCTCTGAACAGCGTCTTTAAATCCATATCTTTTAGAGGGAAGTGTATTTCTTTTTCACCAAGATACCAACAAAGCTAATTGACAATTTACCATTGAAGAAATAAAGAGAGTTAAGGAAGAGAAACGCGGGGGGATAGGGTGAAATGAAGGCACCTGGGGTTTTTTAATGGCTCTAGTTACTTGTTCTCGTTCATACATACATGTTCGGAACATTTTGGACCGACTACTATTGGCCCAACAAATAGAAGGATATGGAGTAGGGAAGATAAAAAAACCCAACCTGTGGGTATCCTTAGAAATATCCACAACGGTATCTGCAATAATAGCTTATGAGTGGGAGTGGGTTTTGTGATATCGCCTCGCAGGTGCTTGCAAATTTATATATTTAGTTTTTAATTAAATTTTTATATATTTATTATTATTTTAATATTATATATCATATACTTTATTATTATTTCATAATAAATTACACATATTTGACTATGATAATAAATTTATCATATAAATAGCATATTATTCACGTAACAATTATTTTTATATATTGATTATTATAAATTATATAAATATATAATTAAAATTAAAAACTCGTTTGGTACCCGCAAATATCCATTAGTCGCACGGGTACCTGCAAATATTGCAGGTTTGGGCACAAGAAAGTGCTATCCACGCTTGCTCGTGCCGATTGCCATCCCTAATATGGAGTAACAAAGAAATTCAGTTAACCAGTTAACCAAGGATTGGACATGGGCTAGCTCCATTCTTTTAAATTGTGGATGCACTTGTTTTTTTGTTTCTGAAATGTATCCTCGCACCGGAGGCAATCTTGTCCGAGCCGGAAACATCTACAGATATGTTAGACTAATTCTCCTAACGGGTATTTTTTCTATCCACAAGACTCGAACCCAAGACATTAGTTAAGGATAATCAAACATATATCACTTGAACCAACACTCGTTGATTGGGTGCAGCTGTTTGATTGTATGTTGTTGTGGTTACCATGATTATGTTTATATGATCGTTACTAGGGGTGAGCAGAACCTGACCTTACCCGATCGGGTCTAGGGCCGGGCTCGGGTTCCAAAAATAGACCCAGTCAATATTTAGGGTCGGATAGGGATCAAGCATGACCCAACCCGTCCCGTCCCAGGGTCACTCGCTCATCATATTTGTATGTATTTCTACTCAAATGTGTGTATAGTAATGATACTCTTTTGGTAGAAAGTATCATTTATTCTTTAATTTTCCTTAATATATACATGATTTAGATACTCTTTTAGGGTCAGGTCTTTAATTTTTTAGAAGTCTTTATCTAAAATGAGTATGTATTATATTTAAGGGAATGGAGTATCTCCTTGTATAAGGAGATAAGTTATCTCCTCCTGCCAATGAAATCATGACATGTGTCATGTTTCATTATTTTCTATGAAAATATTTTTAAAAATAAACAAAATAGCACACATGTCACATTTTTACTGGCTAGAGGAGATAAGTTATCTCCTTATATAATGAGATACATTATTCTCTATATTTAATCGGGTCTACAGTCGGGTCGAGTTTAAAGGCTGACCCGGTCGCTATTTAGAGTCGGATTAGCTTTGGGTCTAAGGCCGGGTCCGGGTTCAAAAAAGTGACCCAAACAATATTTAGGGTTGGGTAAGGACAAGTTTTAACCTGTCCCAACCCGACCCATGCTCACCCTTAATTGTTACAATGCCCATTGTAGTTATAAGGCGTGAAATTAATTAATATATGTACAAGATATAAAAAAGAATGTGTAATTATTCTGACTATTATTATTATTTGTATTAGTAATTTTGTATAAATTTTTATTCATCTTTAAGATTTTGTATCATGACAATGTATAGTTTTAATTAGATTTGTAATAAAAATAATATAATTTTCTAATTAAAAACATGTCATATTTTTAATCCATAAAAGTAAATTAGATTTATTCAGAAGAGTACAATTATTACCATTTTCATTATAATTAAATACTTAAAGAATGAACTTTTTAGGAATGAAACTTTTTAAATAAATTGGGTCATTCCTATTTGATTAGCCCATTCTACTCGTTACCAAAGCTCATTCTGCCACACTCTAGAACTTTCCATTTCCTAGCACAATAACACTCAATGACTCGCTCCTTTGATAGTGGTTTCCAAGTCAGAACTTAATTGACCCATCATTTTCCATTTTAATTAATGTTTTACGGTTAAATTTCACCGAAATAACACGATCACACAATATTAATTGTGAATTTATGATTCACATTTAACAAATATATTCTGAAGGTTTCATTTGAGAAAACTAATTTGTTAGCCATGAACTTATAGCTATGAAGTCAGTTGAAAGTTTGCAATTATGGAGGTAGTTTATCTAATTAGACTTGTTAGATAAAACAAGTTTTATAATTAACTAAAATTTAAAAAAATGACACACACATTCATTTATTATTTAATTTTTTATTTATTAATTGAAGTAATTAAATACATAAATAAATAGTTTAAAATAATTATTTATTTTATATTTTAGTTATAATGGGATAATTGTAATATTTTATTTATTTGTTTTATTTTAATATTTTTTGTTTTCAATATTTTTCCGAAAAATGCAGTTAAATTACATAAGTTTATAATATTTTTCACCATTGATACTATATATTGTTAAAAACTATAGTATCAAAATATTTCATACATTCATCTAACAATTAAATGCAAGAATAATTTGTACATCACAAAAAATCCACCAGAAAATAATTTATTCATCACAACAAAATTCAATGAAAAATAACTTATCCAGTGTACAAAAGCAAAAAATAGGAGATATTGTAACTATGTCATGTGTAACTATGTCAGAAAAATAAAAAAATACAAAATCAATACGATCATTTGTCCCTAAAAGACATGTTAGTTAGTGACTGTTGTTTTAGCCTTAAGAACACACCCACTAACATCTCACAATTTACATATAAAACACATTCCTAAAATTTTCAATACATGCCCCAATATTAAATGGTCTTATATTATGTATAAAATTTTCATATCTTGGTTCGGGAGTTTCATAAATTGAATGATACTACATATATTTACATACCTCATATTCAAGATTGTTTACAATATTAAACTCATATTGTGAATGTATGCTAAAAGTATAATAAACATTCTTCTTACCCTTTATTATGCCTTTGAGCTTTTCTTTTTGGAGTAAATGAAATTTCATAATAAAAATAATAAAAAATATATAACTAAATGGTGAATAATATATTTATTGAAACATATAAATAAAAACAATAACACAAAGAATCAATAGGGAAAATCCTTTAAAATCTGAATAACTATGATGATAACTCTTTACAATATATGAGAATAGATACCAAAGAAAACCATATATAACAATCTAACTCATACATCAAATAATATTGTATATCTCATTGTTTAGAATCGAACAATAGGAGGGACTCCAACTATGTCACATGTAACCATGTGAGAAAAATAAAATAAAAAATACAGAACCAATAGGGTCATTTTTATCCCATATAAAACCATATAAATCGTATAATAAATCTGAAGTGATAATCATTGGGAAGACACACAAATGGAGGGGCTACTAGTTCTTTGTCTATGAAGGAAACATAAATGAAGTGAAGGTAAGAGTGACAGATAAGATTAATAGAGTTTTTTTTTAATTGAGAACATATAATATAATTTGTTAAAATATTGGAGGACAAAATTGTAAAGCGAATTATTGAAAGTCACTTTCACTTTCTAAATGTTACTTGAAGTAGCTTTCTAAAAAGTAGCTTTCAAACACTACAAGGTACATTTTTAAAAGCTACAAGCTACCTTCAATTTTTGTTTACAGAATGTTTCTGATATATTTTTTAGTGACTCAAAAAGCTACAAGCTACATGAAAAACTACTTTGAAGGTTTGCTGAACACTGCCGAAGTGTATTTTTCTTTTCTAAGCCTTTCACTCTTCTCTCATCTAATATGAAGTTCTCACTTCATACTCTCATAGATTCGCGCTCTCACATATTCACACTTTCATTGTCTCACATTCCACTCCCACTCAACATACGAGTAGGCTTGAGAGGCACAAAGTGTAGAATAGAATGCATTCATAAAGCAATGAAGGCAACCTGCATGACACAACCGTGAAGCGGTTAACCATGGTGGGTCGATTCCTCAAAAACATTGAAGTCGTGAGATGTGAAACCATGAAGTTATGAACATAGAACGAAGGTCTAGAAGTGGTTTACCGTTAAATGGTTCAATTGTGCTAATAGAGGTGGTGCACTATAGTGGCGGTGGTTGGTGTTGACTGTTGATCTATTAGGATTCAAGGTGAATTTGAAAGCAAAAATAGGAAGGGGACGTTGAAGTGGAATATTATTGTTATAGTATGTTACCTTAGGGTCGCATCACTGTTGTGTTTCCATTTTTACTATGAATTTCAATCACATTGTAATTGCGGTTCGTTTATGATGTTTTGTTGCTCACGCCTGCAATGTTGCAGCCACATTATGTAGTATGGACCATAATTTGAATCATCGGTTTACTCTATCTAAATGTATAGAGACGAGTTCATTGTGGTGTAATAATAGGCATGCTCCTGATGTTGAAAATGTATCCCCCTTTTGATTGATATGTAAAAGGCATGGCAAAAGTGATTTTACTAAAATGCACGACATTTTTCAAAGATAAATTAAAAATAACAAATAGTGCATCAAATAACAACTAGAAAGCAAAACCTAATGGCATGATAGTTTATGATCATACCACGAGAGTGAAGGCAATTATTGCTATATATAGGTCGATGGCAAGCCAAATAAAAGATCAAAACCATAAGGCCCATAACTTGCTCATGATTCAAACTTGCTCATTAAGGTCAACCAATTTCAGGATCTAGAAAACATGATAACTTATTAGGGAAAACTCTTCCAAGGGCATCTAGGAGTTGTCCTAGGCCCACATATAGGCCTACCGAATGACTGATAGGACAAGAGTGTGATCACAACCATAATATCATTAGACATTTCTTTTGTGCTAAGTAAGCCTGTCCACTTCAATATAAATAGACAAGGTAAGTTGATGTGAACTAGCTAGGGACAACGCTGGATTCAAGGGTCATGCAAGACCTAGGGGCCCCTATGGGGCAAGGACCAAAATCTCACATGTTAAGCTTGCAAAGGACACCATTCATCCTAGAGAACCACCTAGAGACCATGATCATGGAGGGCATTAGTGAGTAGTGACCTTTATTTTTAGTTACTTATTTTTTGTAATAAATGGGATTAATTCCTCATGGGTAGTTTAGGATATTTTCATTTACGTACTTTATTATTTATTTGCAAATAAAATTATGTAACTTGGATTTGGGGGATTATTCATGTAATCTCATGTAAAAGGCCACTTAGTGGCCAAGTGGGGTGCTTGACACATGGACTTGGCTCATGGGGAGGCTAGGCAGGTTGGATGAGGCACTAGGTGTGGGAGTTGGTGCGTTAGGCGTGTGCACAAACTGACTTGGAATTGGGCGGATCAGCACACACGTAGGGCATGTGCAAGGCTTGGCTGGGTGGGCATGCCAAGCAGCTAGGCATGGGCATGACCAGGTCAAGGCTGACAGTGTATGTGTGGTGCAACTTGGCTTGGAAGACTTGCTCAACTCATTTGAATTCAAACTGTCTGATAAAATATGGCTAAGCATGGTCCAGATGAAATTGTCCACCATTCATGATAGGCCAATGCTACAATCATGCAAGACTTGATCAGGTGCCTCTTTGACTTTCAAATTCAACTTTTCGCGTGTGGTTGATGTTGATAAGGCCGAGTCCTAACTTGGTGCAAGGCATGTATGGTTATTGAAACCGTGTGTGCCAATGTGTTGCAAGTATCTAGCTATGTGGATGGTTGTGAATGAGTTCAATTTGGGTTCAAACTCTTACCAACCACGTGGGAGAGATTTTAGTCAACCAAGTGATCAATTTGTTCCATCCTTTAAGGAAGCTCTTATGCAAACCGTGTGGCTCCTCGGGTGAGGTTGTTGCTTATTTGAATTCAACTCAAGCAAGTCGTGTGGGTGTTGATAAAACCATGTGATAAAGATCTCCTATCTTTAAGGAGAATATCTTGTCCACCAAAAGGAAACTCAAATGCAAGTCGTCCCCCTTTTCAAAATTCAAACTAGAGGGTGGTCAAATCTTTTTAGGCGTGTGGGCTCTTTCAACTTCAAGCAAGTCGTGTATCTTTTTCCAATTTAAACAAAAACCAAGTAAAATTCAAGGTTCAAGCCGTGGAGACTCATTGAACTTAGCCTAAGACTTGGTCTTACATGTTAATTTATTTTTATGCATTTATCTTTTATTCCTTGTTTCGTGGAGCTGTTAGATATTTACGGAACGGCAAGTGCACTGTATCGTACAAGTAATAAAATCCGATAAAGTACCGGGATATCGTCCTCAGGGAGCAGAGTAGATTTATACTAATTCCTACAAGAGTGAATTGAGTATCTATTTACACAAATTTGTTTGATAAATTGATAATGGGTTTGTAACAAGGTTAAATTAAAATAAAAAGCCACCTACGAATTTAAAAGAGTTGGGATCGAAATTCATCATCTTTCCCTTTTTATATCCATAGATTCAATTTCAAGCAACTTGCGAAGTTACTGATTCTGATGCATATTTTTGGCAATTCATTTACATCAATTCCTTGAGTGTAAAATCCTTAGATAATCACTCAATTACTAATTCCTTGGCTAATTGACTGATTAACTAACATTAAAAACAATGTCAAAGCAATTCATACATCATTATCCATTCATGAAATAATGGTGTATGAAGGAAGATAATCTAAATCAGGTGTCAAATTTAACTTTCCAATTAAACTTGAACCCAAGAACAAGAATTCAGTAGCTAATTAAACTCATGCATTAAGAACGAGATAAACTTCCCAAAATCAAATAACAATTACATTAGAATTGAATCCATGAGTACAAGGTAAGAAGATTACATTTCAAATCCCAACAATGAAGAACTAGCCACTCATCCTTGCCATTACAACACTCTAATCATGAGAAATACAAGAAATTCTGTGAAATAGAATCGTTTCCACGATTTCTATCCTAATCTCCCTATATTTCGTGCCAAGAAAATTGCTTCAGAAGTGTTTCGATAACTTCCTTTTTTTCCAGAACTTCCTATATCAGACACTAACTGCTCCTCTCTCGCTCAAGCTAGATATTCTCGCTTGAGCGAGATAAGATGACCTTTCCACGTTTGAACACCTCGCCTGGACGAAAGAAAATGACATTTCTATGCTTGGTCACCTCGCTTGAGCGAGACTACCTTGCTTGGGCGAGGGAGAAATAGTGAGCATCAACTTTTTGGTCTTGAAATAACGCCTGGGCGAAAGTCCCTCGCTTGGGCGAGGGATGTCAGTGTTTTCTGCTGATTTTCCTCTGAATTATGGCTTGAGCGACCATTCCCTCGCTTGGGCGAGACTTTTGTTGTTCAGAAACTTATTCTTCTCTTTTTTTCTCCTTTATTCATCATCTCTTAACCTGCAAACAATAACAATTACTTAAATTCCTAAACAATACAAGATTGCTAGATTATTGGGAATTGTATGTAATTACATCATAAATCCACACAAAGTACCCCAGAATCATATACATTTCATTAACATTTTGGCACTTCACAGGAGCCCTTTTTGGTCGGCCACAATCTATATGTATCAACTTTAATTCATGAATAAAAGACTTTTGATTTTGAATTAATTTTGGAATTGAACTTCCTTTGAGTGAGTCATGCTCCTTACCATAGAACTTATCAAACACAAGTGTTTGTGGCGTTCATAGACTTATCACCATCCTTAATATGACATCTAACTCTTGTTCTTATCAAGAATCCTTCCTTGCAGCGAAAGTCCTTAAGGCTTATCAAGCACTTATGCTTGTGGTGCCTCAATTATCCTAAAATCTCAACCACATTCACTTAAACGTACTAAAATTGTGACATCCCCACATTAGGCCATGTACGTCTCATACACAAGCCATACACTTAATCGTACACAAATCATCCCAAACACTTTTAGTATCTTAACCATATTCTCTACATTTTATTGAATCTCTCAAATTATCTTTTACACTTTATAAATACTAACTTGAGGTTGATGTTCCTTTGGGTACCTATCCAAGGTTACCCATGGTCTTCAACCACATGCCTCAGATAGCCCGAGGTTAGTGTCAACCTGATTCAGTGTGAATCACCTTTGCCATGTCACCCCTCCAATGAATCAAAAGAAAAATTCTAAATTCTTTAGAATAAAAAGGAGGTATTCATACTTCAGTTACTCTTTTATATATATATATATAAAAGTGTGTGGTTACTCAAATGTTCGGAATAGAAATTATTAAACTATATACCTAAAAGACTTAATTATATTTTTCATCATTTATCTTATATGAAAGTTGCATTTTTTTCCTTTAAGTTTTCTATTTATTTGTTTTCGTCCAAATTTTATCAAAAAGTTTCATTTGGGCCATTCCATCAAATTTTTGGCCTAATATTCTCAAATATTTTAAGTGTGGAAATTTTAAATAATTGAGTGTAGTAAATTTTCTCTCCTTCATAGCAAGTTCTTTACACCAACTAAGGAGAAATAAAGTTTTTTCTGGTTGCACCATCATATAAGATAGTATCTTATTAAAAATGTAATATCTATATCATATACTATTTATTTATATTATTGGTTTAAGAGTTAATAATAATTAAAAATAAAAATATACACATTATCAGTGCATAATTAATTATTTATGTTTCATCATATTGACTATTTAAAAATAATATAAATGAATTATAGATAAGATAATAATTATGTATAATCTTTTACATTGATAATACATAAATATTACATTTTGTAATTTTAAAATAAAAACTAAATCCAATACCATCAAACTTTGACGGATATAAAATTTAAGCCAAATTTGATTGTAATCAAAGTAGGATATACATAGTACAGTATACACGTTAACGCGGTTGACGGTGTAATTATTAGTTAGCACGCCAGTCACGTTTTCTCTCCTCTCAATTCGTCGAGTTACGTGGTGCCGTCCCATTATTAATGTGTACCTATCTTTCGATCTTAATCTTTGTCCGTGTACTTTGTAGTGCCAAATTTGCATTCAATTTCTTCCTTATACATTTTCCTTTATATTCACCTTTGTCCTTTTACATAAATATAAATGTTAAATTTTAAGAAAAAATATATGCATTAATACTAATAAGAGCACCTTTACTGTTGTATAAAATGTAGAGTAAATTACACTGACATCTCTTACGTTTTAGTGAAATTACACAAATCATCCCTCACTTTTTTACACATACACAAACCCCCAAATTTTTTATACTTTCGTTATACTGACCACCTTTGCATGAGAAATAAGTGTGATTTTTTGAACAAAAAATGTTATAAATGCAATTAAGTTAAACAAAACATGATATACTATGGAGACAAGTCCAAATAATATATGAGTCGATACCTTTTTATTATTTTTGGTTCGTTACGATATAATATAAGAGCGATTTAAACAATATCTCCTTAGAATTGTTATGCATTTTGTAACAAAATAATAAAGACATTGATTTGTATATTATTTGGATGTTTCCTCACAATATACCATGTTTTGTTTAACTTAATTACGTTTATCGCATTTTCTGTTTAAAAGATTACACTTATTTCTCATGCAAGGGTGATCAGTGTAATGAAAGTATAAAAACTAGAGGAAGTGGTTTGTGTAGGTGTAAAAAAGTGAGGGGTAGTTTGTATAATTTCAGTAAACTCAGGGAGTGTCAGTGTAATTAACTCTAACAAGTATTACTTCACGTGCTACAGTAGCTTGTGATTGATTAAAAAATTATATTTAAATTAAAATTTTAATAATTAATTATTTTTTTGACCAATAACAAGTGATAACATATTGAATAGTACACTTTTATGAGACAAGTAGATGTCTATCCAATAATATTATTGCATAGATCTTACACGCTAATTTAATATGATATCTTATGATTTAATGTATCACACCTAATAAGTCACGTAACCCAACATAATGGAAAACCTTTGAAGAAAGAAGATGAACGTGGATCTGGAATCATTGGCAGAAGCCACATCAGGGGCCATAGGATCATTACTAAGCACAACAATTCTGTACCCTCTCGATATATGCAAGACCAAGTACCAAGCTGAAGCTCGTTCCCATGGTCACCAAAAATACAAGTACTTCTCTCACCCTTCATTCAAAATTCACTTTTTTATTCTCTTTTATTCATTGATCTTCAATTCCCTTCACCTTTTTGTTTCTGGGTTTGCTTTATTCAAAGGTTCTTAATTGGTATCGGCTCCTAGATGCATGTTTCTGCAGGCTTTTCCTTTAAAAAACGTTTTTTTCTTAGTTCTAAAAAACATTCACTCATATATGCTTGTTTGGTTGAATAAAATTCACTTAATATTAGATTGGAATATTCTAGTAGGTTCAGAAGTGTGGAGTTGAATCAAATTAAAATATTGAAGGATTTTATTAAGAAAATTAGAAGTTGGGGACCAAGTTGATGAAAACTATGTTTTGCTATGAAGTAGGACCAATGAATGTTTTAATCGTTTGATTGTTTATTTTCCTTTTGATGTCTGTCACATTTTCTGCTTCTTGACATGAATTGAACATGTGAATGGACTGTATCAATAGTATCATTCTGTAGTTATGAATGTGAGGTAAGGTTTTATGAATGTGAGGGAGGAAAGGGAAATTTGTGCAGATGTGGGGGTTTGAAACTTTGAACCCATATGCTCACACTTAATGTCCTGCAGCTCTACCAACTGAGCCGACATACTTAATTTCATTCATTCTATTTGTTTTTATACTTTTTTTTTTCCAGAAATCTCTCTGATGTGTTATGGGAGGCCATATCTACTCGTCAGCTTCTTTCGCTTTACCAGGGCCTTGGAACAAAGAATCTTCAGTCGTTCATTTCACAGTTTGTCTACTTCTATGGCTACAGCTACTTTAAAAGACTGTATCTAGAGAAAAGTGGTTATAAGTCTATTGGAACCTCGGCAAATTTGGTAATTGCTGCTGCTGCTGGGGCTTGCACAGCTATTGCAACTCAGGTGAGGCAAGATTAACTATTTCAAGTTTTAACAATGCATTTTAAACCTTTCATTTATGATGTTTGGCTCTGGAGGCATTGATACAAAAAATGGTTGTACTGGTATTGCTGTTTTGGCTGGGGCAAAATTTTGATTTGAGTCTTTTTATTGTTTGATGTTATTTTGGATGATTCATATTTGGATTGCGGAACCAAAAGGAGAGGATCTAATGCCTCTCCAAAATAAAACATGTTTAATTATTTTATATCTAAAAGGCTACCAAACTGCCAATACTTAATTGACTTTGCATTCCATCGTCCACCATGCAAGGGTGAGCTAATATATTACAGGTGTCTGTTATACTTATTATCTATAACATTTTATTCTGCTTATATCCTTTGTCACGTGGAGTATGAGAGACAAAGTATTTCATCAATTTAACACAAGCATTTCATTGATTTTATAGCCCCTGGATACAGCCTCTTCAAGGATGCAGACAAGTGCCTTTGGAAAGTCTAAAGGGCTATTGAAAACCCTTACAGAAGGCAATTGGAGGGATGCATTTGATGGCCTTAGCATTTCCTTGCTGTTGACCTCAAACCCTGCAATTCAGGTCAGTTAAGCTGTGATTAAGTAATATTCAATGTGGAATGCTTGATCTGAGACCAACAGCTCTTAATTTGGAACTACCATCCGCTGCAGTATACAGTTTTTGATCAGCTGAAACATCGAGCGCTGAAGAATAAACCAAACAAAGATGGTAAAACCGTAACACCAGCATCCCTTTCTGCATTTATGGCCTTTCTTATAGGTGCAATTTCGAAGAGTATTGCTACTGTTATAACATATCCCGCTATCAGGTGTATAATTGCTCCTTCCAATTGTTTTTGACTTGTGAACTTAGTTTCTAGGACCCTTCCAATATATTTTTTTATGCATATAGGTGCAAGGTCATCACTCAAGCTGCAGACTCAGATGAAGCAACCTCTGAAACAAAGGTCAAATCACAGAAAACAGTGCCCGGAGTTCTCTACGGAATATGGAAAAGTGAGGGCATATTGGGATTTTTCAAAGGATTGCATGCACAAATCTTAAAAACTGTTTTGAGTTCAGCGCTACTTTTAATGATCAAGGAAAAGATCTCTGCCACTACTTGGGTGCTTATACTTGCAGTTAAAAGGTATCTTTTACTCCCAAGGGGTAAGATAAAAAACACATGATTTATAATAGCAGTTATTGGAGGAAGAAGCTTCAATGATTCAATCAATTTTGGATATGGATTTTGTTGGAGTGCACTGTATGCATTTTAACAGATACATCCATTTCTATAGAGCGGAGACGATGTTGTTTTTGCGGCTTGTCCTCTTCCCATGGTTTATCGATGTAGAATTAGTTCAAGAATTTCCAGAAAAAGAGCAAAGCAAAGAAGAAGGTCTTCTCAATAAATGTTGTTGGTTTTGATTTGTTATATTTCTTTTAAATAAACTCATGCATTACTTAGTTGTTGTTGGCTCTTGTATATGTTGTGGAATTCCCACATCAGAAGGGTGTTAGTTAAGAGTAGCTTAGGAACTTTATTAATAAGCACGAAAATGCTCACTTCAGTTTAAGAGCAATGAAGTTTGAGTTATTTTCCTAATTTTATGGTATGATAGATTTTTTAGAATCTTAATTTAGACATGAGGGTGATTGCTAGTGTGATACTTAACCCTTTCTACCTCAAGTTCTGTGTCATCCACACACGGGGACTTTATTAGATATGGAGAAGGATTGCAGACATATGTTGCACTGATGAGTTTCTTCTACTTGCATCTGCTTTTTTATCATTCTGTTTTATTTCTCTAGCTGTGTTATGTATGTCCAGGGTTTTAATAGCACCGCGACCGCTTCAGCAATATTCTTTCGCAATTTTCCACAATTGCAATAAACACAACACAATCGCAATTTAAAACACCATATGTCCTTGTCGATCTAATTTAAATGTGTTGTGGTGTTTTTTTATTATGATTGTTTGAAAGTGCACATATGAGAGATTTTCCCCCTCAAGTACAGTGCTGGTTTAGATATCCTTTTGAATCACATGTTTTCGTTCTATGCATTTGGGGTAGGGACTTGTGGGTTTCATAAGTTGTGCAAAACCAACGGTTTGTTAGGAAGGCCACAAACTGCGCATTGGGTTCCTCTGCGGTACTTGATAAAGAGGAGCTTTTATTTGTATATTATTTAATTTAAAAATTAATAAAAATCTAAATACTTGGATATTTTTTCTGCCATGTATCAACAAATCTATTGAGGACCGAGTGGATCTCAACTCACAAACTTGTTATTATCATGTATTCATATTTGATATTTACTTTAGCTTTGCTGAAATAAGGAAAATGCTAAACTGCAATATTTAGTTGCTTTATTTTCTGCAACTGAATGTAATAGGAAACCAAATCTAGATTTATTCACTGTATCGTAGGTATTATAATGTATTTATCTTCATTGCTATTAAGTAGGATTAATATCAGCCATATTGATGGTGATTTG
>NC_032010.1:12816074-12830270 GCF_001865875.1 Lupinus angustifolius | reverse complement strand
CCCCCCTCAAGTTGGTGCATGTGGAGTCCAAATGCCCAACTTGCCAAGTAAGACATGAAACTGGGCACGACCCAAGGCTTTGGTAAAAGTATCTGCAAGTTGTGCATGAGTTGGAACATAAGATGAATGCAGATTGTGACTAACAATTTCATCACGGAGAAAGTGACAATCCACTTCAATATGTTTGGTACGCTCATGGAAAACGGGATTTCTTGCAATGTGCAATGTAGCTTGCCTATCACCGTAGAGTTCCATTGGCAATGAATGAATGATCCCAAGACTTTTAAGAACCCCCTTTATCCACTTCAACTCACACGTTGTGTTGGCCATGGAACGATACTCAGCTTCAGCTGACGAACGAGCCACTGTATGTTGCTTTTTGGTTTTCCAAGAAATAGGAGAGCGACCCAAGAAAATAATCCATCCTGTAAGAGACCTACGAGTAAGAGGGCAAGCAGCCCAGTCAGATTCACACCAACCATGAAGTTGCAGATCACAGTTACTATCCAAGATAACTCCTTGTCCAGGATTTCCTTTGAGGTACCTAACCACACGCAAGGCAGCGTCCCAGTGCTCTGTGCATGGTTGCTGCATAAACTGTGAGAGTACATGGACACAATAGGATAATTCAGGGCGTGTAAAACAAAGATAAATTAGTCGACCCACCAGCCTACGATAGCGATCTGGATGAGTAAGGAGTTCGCTTTTGGCAAGACTAAGATGATGATTTTGTTCCAGCGGAGTACTCACAGGTTTTGCACCAAGTAGACCAACTTCACTAATGATATCGAGAGCATACTTTCGTTGACAGAGAAAGATACCTGCAGGAGATCTTGCTACTTCTATGCCCAAGAAGTATTTTAATGGTCCCAAATCTTTCATATGAAAACGACTACTCAAGTAGTCTTTGAATCGTTGGATAGAGTGAGGATCATTCCCACAAACAATCAAATCATCAACATACACGAGGACCACAACTTGTATGTCTTTATCATGGAGTGTAAACAAAGAGTAGTCAGAGTAGGATCGCTTGAAACCATAGTCTTTGAGAGCCATAGATAACTTGGCAAACCAACAACGCGGAGCTTGCTTCAAACCATACAAGGATTTTCTAAGTTTACAAACCATACCTGGTTGAGAAGGACGAAAACCAGGAGGGAATTTCATGAAGATCTTTTCTGACAAATCACCATGGAGAAATGCATTATGGACGTCCATTTGGTGAAGTTCCCACCTCTTTGCTGCAGCAACTGCTAAAACAATGCGCACAGTGACCATTTTTGCCACTGGAGCAAAAGTTTCAGTGTAATCGATGCCTTCAACTTGATGATTTCCAAGAATAACCAATCGAGCTTTAAAGCGTTCTATGGTTCCATCAGAATGATGCTTGATTTTATAGACCCACTTGCATCCCAAGGCCCTTTTATTCACCGGCAAAGAACACACTGTCCATGTGTTATTAGCTTCAAGAGCTTGTATTTCTTGTTGCATTGCTAAGCGCCATCTGCTGTCTTTGACAGCTTCTGTAAAGAGCATTGGCTCTCTGTCTGTTGTAACAGCTGCAAGAAACCTGCGATATTGCAAAGAGAATTTTTCACAGTTAGCGTAATGAACAATAGGATATCGCACATTGGATTGGTGTTGTGAAGGACGAGTAGATGGGCTCATGGATGCTTGCACTATATTAGTCACGCAATCTCGCAGTCTTATAGAAGGAATTTTAGTGCGTTTGCCTCGACCAAGCTGCTCCTCAATTTCCACGTTTACTGCTGGTCCAGCAGTGGTAGTGTGATCATTTGATGGTATGTGGTCAACATGTGGCACACCTCCTTGACTAGTGTCCCCCTCACATCAGCAGTGGTCTCATCTTGTGGCAGCGCGACACTTGTGAGTGGTGTGTTGTCATCATTCGCAGAGTCAACAATGGTTCCTTTCAACGCGTCCATTTTGTTGAGGCGTTCCAGTGCATGATGATTGAAACATTATTCCAAGTTCACGAAAATTAGTTTTTAAACACGTAAATTCTGTTCCATTGTCACTTCGAATCATTTTAACTTCCTTTCCATATTGTCTTGTTGTTAATGCAATAAAGTTTAACAATGCACGAGGTGCTTCCCGTTTGTCTAACAACAATAAAATCCAAACTGCTCGAGGATAATCATCTACTATAGTTAAAAAATAATAACACCACATGAGGATGGTGTTCTATAAGGTCCCCATAGATCACAGTGAACTAACTCAAATGCACTAGAAGCTTTATGATTGCTTAAAGGAAAACTATCTCTAGTTTGCTTAGCTCTTTGGCAAACATCACATGACTTATTTTCATAATCTGTATTCTTGCTACTAATATTTGAAGCTAACTTAGTAATCTTGAAAGAAGGATGTCCCATGCGCCTATGCCAAAGATCAAGTGACAGCCCACCTTCAACTTTGAAAGCTTTTTCTTGTCGCATCCCTCTGAAATAATAGAGCCCATCTATTCGTTCACCCAAACCAATCAGCATCCTCGAAGTGCGGTCCTGCATTACACACAAAGAATTAGTGAAGTGCATAATACAATTTGTTTCATCTGTTAATTGTGACAGATATTAAGCTGCACTTCAGTTTTGGCACATATAACACATTGCTTATTCTCAAGCCTCCTTCAAGAGTTGTTGTTCTCTCCTTAGTTGCAATGACTTTCTGCCCATCTGGAAGTCCCACAGGACATCCCTGAACATTCCTCAATTCCTGGAGAGATCTCAAATTTCCTGTCATGTGGTTTGAGGCCCCCGTATTGATGATCCAAGCATTTTTACCTGTCATTTTGTCACTGGAGTTTCCTTTTTGGTTGTTTAGGATCTCCACCAGAGTTTGCCATTGTTCTGGGCTTAGTCCTGTCAGTCCTCCCTTGTCTGCATCAGTCATCACCTCAGCTGTTCTTCCAACATTTGCTTGGGCAGCATTTGCACGCATAGTTATGCCTCTACCATGTCCTTGTTGCTGTGCTTTCACTCGAGCAAATCCCTTGGCTTCTTGGCGTGGCCTATCACCCCACCATTCCGGATATCCAACAAGTTGGAAACAACTCATGGTATCATGTCCTGTTCGATTGCAGTTTGAATAGACTATACCGTTGTCTTTTGTGTTTCCACGTCCTCTCATTTTTCCACCGGTCTACACAGCTAGGCCAAAAACTTTCGTTCTTTCTTCCTTCGTTCTAGTAATGGCCTTTACACGTTCTTCTTGTATCAATGTGGAATACACTCAATTCAATGATGGTATAAGATCTATTGCAAGAAGATTCGAGCGAGTCGTTCCATATAGTACATCATCTAATCCCATCAAGAATTGATGCACCTTCTCTTCTTCCCTTTGTTTCTCTAACTTTGCCTTGATGTCACATTGGCACCCTTTACATGTGCATGTTGGTATCTGCTGGTAATTTCCCAACTCATCCCACAGTGCCTTGAGTTTTCCATAGTAATTTACCATGGCCATCCCTTCTTGTTTGCATCCAGCGAGTTCTGATTTCAGTTGTTGAATCCTTGGCCCATTCGCAACTGAAAACCGTTCTTTGATGTCGTCCCACAATGCCTTTGCATTTTCAGTATAGGAAATAGTAGAACGTAGAGAAGCTTCAATGGTGTTTAGGATCCAAGACACCACCATTGATTGCACAGTCCACCAATCCTCCATTTCTGGTGACTCCTCATTCGGCTGTTTCACAATGCCTTCCACGAATCCCCATTTACGTCGTGCACGTAACGAGGTTCTCATATCTTTTTCCCATTCAGCATAATTTTCACCCCGTAGTTGGACTTGGGTGATTATGCTTCCTGGATTGTCATTAGAGTTCAGATCATAAGGAGATGGTGTCTTCTTCACCATCTGATTTTTCATTACAGATTTTCCTTCATTAGTACCATGCTCTGATACCATAATGAATTATGGAAAGATTCTGTGTTATTCTTTACATATGGTAAACACCAATATATACAAAGTATGTTGCTAGTATTTTCTACCAGAATCTCTAAGCATATCCCTATAATATCTCCTTAAACTATGCCTAGGAATATCTTGGTCAATGTTACAGCAAATCACCATCAATATGGCTGATATTAATCCCACTTAACATCAATGAAGATAAATACATATAATACCTACGATACAGTGAATAAATCCAGATTTGGTTTCCTATTACAAATTTTCCTTCATTAGTACCATGCTCTGATGCCATAATGAATTATGGAAAGATTCTGTGTTATTCTTTACATATGGTAAACACCAATATATACAAAGTATGTTGCTGGTATTTTCTACCAGAATCTCTAAACATATCCCTATAATATCTCCTTAAACTATGCCTAGGAATATCTTGGTCAATGTTACAGCAAATCACCATCAATATGGCTGATATTAATCCTACTTAACAACAATGAAGATAAATACATATAATACCTACGATACAGTGAATAAATCCAGATGTGGTTTCCTATTAGAATGGTACACTAGATCTTCCGTTTACTCATGAACTGCAATGTCTATAATAAAATTCCAAATGGTTGATTTCGTCCTAACTCTACCGTTAATTATGTCTTTCTATTTACAATATAAAAATCATCAATGTTGTGCTGATATCAGAATCACGGGTTGATTGTATAGATGACAAAACAAACAATACTTGTTGGCCCACGTGCATACCCCACATTTTTTATGGATATGATATACAAATTTTGTCTATTTGCTTATTTCACTCGCTAAATCCGCTGCCATTTCCTTTGAGTAATGCGGGTGCCCCACAAACATAATTTAATAAAAAATTAAGAAAATTTAAAATACATTATGATGTAATGTGATTTTTAATCTATAATTTTTTATAAATATAATGTGATTTGTTAATCTTCATATACAATATCAAAGTTTTCGTTAATTTTTTATCTTCAATTACTTTATTTAAATTAATTTCATGTACCGTATGATTTTTTTTATTTTTTAATTATTTAATAATGCAGACAAAATGGACTGGACGTGCCCTAATTAAGAACTCATATTATTTTTATTATTCAATAACTAAATGTTTTATTATGTTATATATATATATATATATATATATATATATATATATAATTTTATCTGCATTTTCTCTACACTTCAAATGTCATCCTATGGAGGATTTCAAATTATGTAAATAGAAATTAATTAGTGACAGATATATTGTTATTAAAATTGGATCAGTTATCTTGGATCAATGAGTCATTTATTAGACTTGTTGGCTTAATTTAAATTAAAAATTCTATAAAATCATAATAACAATTATCATATTAATAACTTTATTCTTTAAATTTAAAAGTATTACCATTACATAAGTATCTAATTAAATAATGAAATAAAGAATAATTTACTACAAAAAATTTCACAAGGCCAGTACAGTTTTATATTTTAATTATAGAAAGCATATAAATAATTTTAAAATTTAATTAAACAAAAGAAGATTTTATTATTATATAAACTAACAAATGACAAATATAATTATAAATAAGTTAAAAACACTTAATTTTTCCATCTTAAAACAATGTGGTTTTATTTTAAAAAATATTTTTTTATTGACTCAGCCTCTCACTCTGTCCAACAGTCCTACTTTCTGGTATATATCTATCTCAAAACAGCATAGGTTTTATATGATTACCTTTTTAGGGTTATGAAATACATTTCAAATGAAGTTAAAATCTATCAAACGAGTGTTGGCTCAAGTGGTATATGTTTGATTTCGCTTAAGCAAGATCTCGGGTTCGAGTCTTGTAGATGGAAAAAATGTCCGTCGGGAGAGTTGGTCTCACGTACCTGTGGATGTTCCCAGCTCGGACATGATTGCCTCCATTGCGAGGATAGATGTGGGAAACAAAAAAAATGAAGTACAAATCTTTATTATTTTAGAATAAAAAATCTCACTTAAAATAATTTTAAAAGATGAAAATATTTTAAAAAAATATAAAAACTGTATCACACACTTAACATAAAATCTTAAAGTTCACAAATTTGGGTATATTGAAATGAAAAAGCACAAATGGAAACGGAATTAAATAGTATGTAAATGGATAATAAAAAAATTAAGCATGATGTCATATATCTATATTTGTGTTTGCATAGACATTATTAATAGACATTAGATTTAATTCAACAATTCTAATGGGTATGGTACCGGAGAGCTGTAAACTTATAGTTATGAAAATAGTTGGACACTTATAATTATATAATTAGTTTATGAAATTAGAGCGTTCGATAAAGCTAGTTTATGAGTAACTAAAATTTGAAAAATGACAAAAATGTACATGCAAGATTTATTAATTATTTTAATTAAATAATCACTAATTAGAGTAATTAAATACATAAGTAATTTAAAGTCAAAATTTTATATCATTTATTTTAACAGTTGAATATGTAATATTTTTATTTATTTAGAGAAAAGTTAAGATAATAAAAAATAAGTACTTTGGTTAGGAAAACTAGTGTAATTTTTTTTCAAAATTTCAATGATAAAATTAGAAAATGAATTATTGAAAGATGCTTTGACTCTTTAAACCCTACTTCAAGTAACTTTCTTATGTTATAAGCTCATTTTTTATCGGCGACAACCTTGGTTAAATTTTTGTTTATTAAGCGGTTCTAATAGCTTATTGACTGAATAAAAAACATACAAACTATTTGAAAAGACTACCAGCTTCTGTTGCCAAACATAAATGAGAAATAATTTTTACAATTTGAGAAAAATTAACAATCAAATGAAAAACATTATAGTAAGAGTAAATTACAATGACATCTCATAAGTTTTAGTGAAATTGGATAAATGATTCTATCTTTTTTGTACCTATACAAATCACCTATACTTTACCTACATATTTTCACCGATTACTCCCGTGGGAGAGATAAGTGTGATATTTTAAGTAAAAAATGATGATGAGTGTAATTAAGTTAAACAAAATATGAATATATCAACAAAATGTTGGTCTAGTGGTGTAAGGTTTCACTAGATCCCCAGGATGACCAAAATATCAACGGTTCGATTCTTGAGAGCGACACTTGTTGGGAGATACAATCGCATACCCAAAATGGATTAATTCTTTGACCATAGAGTGAGAGCGAACCCTTGGTAGTACTAAAAGAAAAGCAAAATATGTTATATTGTAGAGACAAATCGAAATAGTATAAGAATTAATATCTACTTATTATTTTTGGTTTGTTACAAATTGGATCAGGAAATGTGTAAATCACTCTTATATATATATATATTGTAATGAACCAAAAAATAATGAAAATGTATTGACTCATATATTATTTGGATTTATCTGCACAAAATAATAAAAATATATTGACTCTTATATTATTTGGATTTATCTGTACAAAATATTATATTATATTTAACTTAATTCCATACATGAAAGGGACAAAAACTGGGACGTGCATGCAAACTTTAGACAACAACATGTGATACTCATTTACACCTACAAACATCAAATAAGGTAATGGAATCATGAAAACCAAAGTACATCGTAACCTCCTCAATACCCCTTAAATTACATAACCAGTTAAGACACCATCAAAACTAGAGTCTCTGAACTACAAGCATGCTTGAAAACCATTTTAACCATCTCTAGCACTAATCACAATTTCTCAGACAATTCACATGTCAACCAACAAAGATTTCAAATATCACAATTAAGTTTCAGTCAACATGGAGTAAACAACAATACTTCATATGAACTAGGAATCGCCAAAGAGTGCAAGGATAAAAACTAATGTACAAGAATAAAGAATAATGTGAAAGAATGCATTATATATTATAATTGCTATTAAAAAAGATTACATAATCATCGTCACCCTCACTAGAGACATGTTCAGGATCAGAGTCATCCTGACTATAATAACATTTATTTTTAGTCGCAGAGCCACATATTTTAGAAAAGCTAAGCCAAGTCTGGTAGAACACTCTTCGGAAAGGTTTGAACTTGTGACTCACTTGTCCATTTAAATGATTGATGCTCGCACATATATGAAGCTGCAAATTTATCATACATGAGAATAAGAATAGAAATCATGCATATTTATCACATATAAGAATAAGAATAAAAATCATGCATGATGAGTATTTAGATTCAACAAATTACACTTCCACGATGATTACTAATCGGAACAACATGACTAGTCTTATCATCAAATTGTACTCCTAGATTATTACACTGCATCAATAGTAAGTGCTTCTTGAAAATATTTTGTGTTTCATTCAACGTCGTAAATACCTAGAAAGTATTTATAATTATAAATATGTAGTATTGCAGTAAATAAGAAAATGACAAGTGATATTAGTAATTATATTTTTCGAACATCATGAAGGTCATAGTTAATGGCACCATGCATGACAATCTTTCCTAAATAGTTTTGATATTTTTCAGCGTCTGATGGTTATTTGTGTTGAGTTTTAGGTGGACATTTTGAATTCGTCGACCATTGATAGACATACTTCTAGTGGGAATTTTGATTTCGCCGACCATTTGGAGATAAGTCCAATTAGGTTTCATAACAGAGGTTAAGAAATACTAGTGGGAGTTAGTACATGGATTTTTGCATCTTTATCTGAACGATTTTCATTATGTTTGCTTCCACTCTTATACAAGTTTTCATTAAGTCCAATTATAAATTTTTGTTTTTTTAGGGTTTAGACGTTGGAATTTTATTTAAAGTGGGCAAGCTACCTTATTTTTTTTATGATTGTCCGCTTCGCCTGGGGTTAAGGTTGAATTAAATAAATTCTTTTTTTTTTATGATTGTCAACTTTGCCTGTGGTTGAGTTTAAATTGTAAATTTTTGTTCTTTAGGGTTTAGACGTTGAAATTTTATTTGAAGTGTGCAAGTCAGCTTATTTTTTTATGATTGTCCGCTTCGCCAGGGGTTGAGATTGAATTAAATAAAAAACAATTTGATTGTCACCTGCGCCCGAGGTTGAGTTTTTTTTACGGTTTAGATGTTGGAATTTTATTTAAAGTGTGCAAGTAATCTAATTTTATTTATGATTGTCCACTATTTATTTTTATGATTGGAGTTTTTCTGTTTATTTTGTTTTTAACCAAGTTTTGTTGCCCGTGCAGAGGAAATGGCGTCCAAGAGGGATCTCAACCTGCTTTTGAGCCAAGGTCGCAAGGGAGCTCATGCTAATAAGGGGCAGGGTGGCTCGGCAAGTGGGGCCAAGACTGTGCTGAAGGTCAAGCCCCTTCAAGAAGTTCCTCCACCCAAGAGGCAAAAGACGGGTAGGTTAGAGGAGGCTCCAAGTGAGGTGACCCACATTGTCGACCTTACTCCACCTGCCCCAAAACACAAGGGGAAAAAGGTGGTTGTCGACCTTAATCCACCAATCGGGTCCTATGCATCATCGACCTTCTCTAGAGCTAGCATGCCCCTTCCGGTTCTTGCCTCTATAGATGCCCGTTTGTGGGAAGACAAATCAACGTATTTGAAGTATTGTCTTGTTGCCTCCCTGTTTACACAACTGAAGGGTATGGCCATTTATTCCGCCACTATGCTCAAGCATTTTGAGTCGGGTAGTGCTTGGGATGAGGCCATCTCCTTAGAGAAAGCTCGGCTAACGACCGTAGCTGAAAAGGGGGTTGGGTAGATGTAGGAGTCTTCGAACAAGGAGGTCGAGGTCCTGAAGTAGGGGAAGTAGATGCCAAAGGTCGAGCGGAGAAGGCAACCAACACTTTGAAGGAAAAAAGCAGGAGGTACGTAATCTGTCCAACCAGCTGACCGCCGCTAAGGAGGAAGCCCATATGGCAAAGGAGAAGGCATCCAAGGCGGAGGAAGATGTGACAACCAAAACTAAAGCCATTGCTACCTTGGAGGCCAACCTAACCTCAGAGACTGCTGAGTAGGTGAAGTACATGGACTCGGTCAAGGAGGCCGCCTACCAGACGTGGGAGAATGCCCACTAGGAGCTCCATATGGATCATCCAGAGATGGATTTCTTTGGGATGGCCGTCGACAGTTTTGTGGAAGATGTGGCTCTGGCGCTTTGATGACAAAGAATAATTGGTGAAGGCTCCTTTCTTGAGGTCTTCTTAGGTGGGTTGGGTTGGTTGGGGGCGGCATTGTATTTTCCTCTTTTAACCTTTGTAAGGCTTCGACCCCCTTCTGAAATTAATGAAATGACTTTAGTTTATGTACTTGTGCTTGTATATTTTATGCTTTCCTTTACATTTCCATTGCCATAGAATGTGTAGGATGTCGCTCCTGCATTTATATGTAGGCGGGGTGCATTTACTCGGATGTATACCTTTGTTTTTTGTTTACAAAATTCTCTAAAGGTCGTGCATCAGGGTCGGTGGCTAATCGACTACACGAGGTTACATGTGAGCGAAACGATTACACAAGTGAAGATGGCCGACTATGTAGGTCGAATGCATGTTGACGAACTTTTAATTTATATAAGGATCGAGTCAAGATGGTCGCCTATAAAGCTCATACCTATCTTGATTGACGTTAATTAATAAATAGACCGTGTCAAGATCGTTGGCTATAAATCTCGTACCTATCATGACTGACATTAATTAATAAAAGGATCGAGTCGAGATGGTCGACTATAAAGCTCGTACTTATCTTGAATGATGTTAATTAATAAAAGGACCGAGTCAAGATGGTCTACTATAAACCTTGTACATACCTTGATCGATGTTAATTAATAAATGGATCGAAGTGACATGGTCGGCTATAAAGCTCACACCTATGTTGATCGACGTTAATTAATAAAAGGACATAGTCAAGATGGTTGGCTATAAAGCTCATACCTATCTTGATCGACTTTAATTAATAAAAGGACCGAGTCGAGATGGTCGACTATAAAACTCATACCTATCTTAATCAACGTTAATTAATAAAAGGATCGAGTCAAGAAGGTCGGCTATAAAGCTCGTACCTATCTTGATTGACGTTAACTAGTAAAATGATCGAGTTAAGATGGTTGGCTTTTAGAGCTCGTACCTATCTTGATCGATGTTAATTAATAAAAGGGTCGAGTCAAGATGGTCAATTATAAAGCTCGTACATGCCTTAATCGATTTTAATTAATGAGAGACATAGTATGTAGATTAAACGGCATAGAGGCCTTTATTAAAGGAATGCTCGATGGGCTTGCTACAAAACTAACTATAAAATCTTCTAAGGTTGGCGGCATTCCAAGTGCGAGGGATTTCTTTGTCGCTAAGGTCTTATAGGGAGTATGCACTCGTTCCTGTTTTGGAGATGACCTTGTAAGGGCCCTCCCAGGTTGGCTCTAACTTCTCTTTATGGTTGCCAATGTCATAGCGCGTCAAGACAAGGTCACCTATCTCGAAGGTTCGATGCACTACCCTACTGTTTTATTGAGAGATTATTCTTCTTTTGATCGTGGCTTCGCGGATTCTGGCCATATCCATCTTTTCTTCTATCTAGTCTAAATTGTGGCAGATAAGGGCATTGTTGGAAAGTTTGTTGAAGTGGAATTTTCTCCAGGTTGGTTCGTCGATCTCGACCGGGATCATAGCCTCTGATTCGAAGGTGAGGTTAAGGGGGACTCGCTGGTGGTTGTTTGGGGAGTTATTCGATACCCCCATAATACATGATGCAGCTGTTTGGGCCAACTTCCTTTTTCTTCTTCTAGGCATCGCTTGATTCCTCACAAGATTATCCTGTTAGCGACCTCTGCTTGTCCGTTGGTCAGCGGGTGTTTGACAGAAGAGAAATGTTGCCTTATGTTGAGGCCGACCAATAACTCTTGGAAGCTTTTGTGAATGAACTGGGACCCGTTGTCGGTAACGATGGCTACTAGGATGCCAAACCGAGTGATGATGGTGCACCATTTGAATTTCTGGATATGGCATGAGGTCATGCTGGCCAACACTTCCAATTCTATCCACTTTGTGAAGTAGTCGATAGCGATGACTAGGTGTTTGACTTGTCTGGCTGCCTTGGGAAAAGGCCCTATGATGTCTACCCCCCATCAGTAGAACAACTAGGGGGTTAGAGTTGTGGTTAGCTCTTTAGGGGTTGCCTTGTGGAGGTTGCCAAACTGTTGGCATTTGTTGCACTTCCAAGAATATTCAGAGGCGTCCTTAACCGTAGTGGGCTAGTAGTAACCATCCCTTAGAGTATTTCTTGCCAGGGAGGCGGCTCCTAGGTGGTGTTCGCAACTTCCCTAATGGACCTCTTGTAGGATGTACTGCACCCAGTACGACCCGATACATTTTAGGATGGTAGTTGAGAAGCCTCTATGATACATGTTGCCCTGATACAAGGTTTACCACAAACTTTTTCGAGTTATCCTTTTTGCCACGAATGTGTAGGGTGGGAGGGTTCCTGTCTACAAGTATTGGATGATTGAAATCATCCAATTTGTAGGTGGCTCGACTACTCTTATCTCCATGATACTAGGTCGTGGCCGAGTGTCTTGAATGATTGAGATGTTATTTCCTAGACTTTTGGTGCTTGCTAATTTGGATAGGATATTCACTCGAGTATTCTGTTCTCTTGGCATATGGACTATGGAGACTTCCTAGAAATGAAGGAGTTCTTGTACCTTGGCGAGGTATTGCATTAACATGGGGTCCTTTGTTTGGTATGCCCCGTTTATTTGGGAGACACCTAATTGAGAGTCACTACACAAGGTGTTCTTCTCCCTATTCAGTTCTTTTGCCAGTTGGAGGCCATCTATGCAGACCTCGCACTAGGCTTGATTATTGGAGGTGGGGAAAGTAAATGTTAGTGAGTGTTAAACTGTCATGCCTTAGTTGTTGTCTAGAAGGATGCATGCCCCATTGCCCTTTGGGTTGGACGAACCATCAACATAGATTTTCCAGGGATTGTTTTGGTCGTTCTGGACCCGTGTGAGTTCAGCGACGAAATCTGCCAATACCTAGCTTTCAATGGCCGGTCAGGGTTCATGCCGTATACCAAATTAGGAAAATTCGATTTCCCAACTGATCATTCTTCCATCGAATTCCAGATTATGAAGGATATGTTTGATTGGTTAGTTGGTTCGGACGACGATCATGTGGGATTAAAAGTACTGTCTCAGCCTTCAGGCGGTGATCAAGAGGGCATATGCCACCTTTTCGGCCTTTTAATACTTGAGCTCTGGGCCTTGCGGCACCTTGTTGATGAAATAGACAGGGTGTTGCCCCTCGGGTGTTTCCCTGACTAATGCGGTGGCTATGGCCTCTACAACCACCCTGAGGTGAACGAACATAGATTCCTTAGGGCAGGCATTGTAAATATTGGTGGGGAGCTCATGTGTTTCTTCAATATGTTGAAGGTGTCTTCGTATTTTGGTGTCTAGTGGAAGCCTTTACCTTTAATGAGTAACTAGAAGAGTGGTAGGGAGCATTGAGCGGCCAATGGGAGGAACTGTGACAAGGCGGCAAGGCGGCCGTTGAGTTGTTGAGTTTCTTTCCTACTTCTCAGGCTCTTCATGTCTAAGATTGCTTGACACTTGCTGGGGTTAACCTCTATTCCTCGGCTTGTCAACATGTATCTGAGCAATTTCTCGGCTTCTACTCCGAAGGTGCACTTCTCTGGGTGAAGGTGCATATTGTATTTTCGCAGTTGGGCGAAAATTCTCTTCGAGTATTTGGAAGTAAAATTTGGCGATCATGTCATCTATGTACACCTTCATGATCCAACCCATTTGTCCGATGAAGACTTTGTTCATCATTATATGTTAAGTCACCCCCGCATTTTTGAAACTGAAGGGCATGACTCTATAGCTGTAGGCGACATTGTTAGTGATGAAGGTTGTCTTTTCCTGGTCGAGAATGTGCATGAGGATTTGATTATACCCGAAGTAGTTGTCCACGTGTTGAAAGAGTTTTTTAGAGGTTTTCCCCCTCAACAAATTGTCCCTGGCAGCGGCGCCAATTTGTTGAAAGCGAAAATTTCTCTTCATCGGTGTTTCCTTTATTTGGTTAAGTAAGTGAACTCGGTTTTATTCTTTGTTCGCCATCTCGAATTTGTTGAAATAAATTCCAACGCCGGTATAATGGTTTCAAGAATATTCCAGTTACAACTTACTTTTAATAATAATGTGAATAAGTTATTCCTTCTTTGCCCCATCTCGGCTTTGTTAGAATAAATTCTAACGCTGATACAATGGTATCGAAGCAATCCCCTATTACGTAATTATTAAGTACATTT
>NC_032010.1:12815622-12815974 GCF_001865875.1 Lupinus angustifolius | reverse complement strand
AAATAAATTTATTGATAACACTTTACTATTTTACAATTTACACCTCTTTCAAGATTCAATTGTAGTATAGTATAGGATTATGTCGAACTACAAGGAATTGCCTAATAGAATGAATCATAGGAATATGTCAATGCACAATTAATGAGTTAACATATTTTGGTTGTTTTTGATTTGATTTGGTATGCACATAAACACTTAACAAGACATATAAACTAAGTATTAACAAATTCTTGAGGAGACAAGATCATTTTGAATAATGAAAGTATTTCTCAACTTCTTATGTATTTGAACTACTTAGACAAGTTCTTATGTTTTACTTTGATTAACTCCAAACACCAAGGTCTGAAATCCT
>NC_032010.1:12806045-12815522 GCF_001865875.1 Lupinus angustifolius | reverse complement strand
GTAGTAATGAATATAAGATCTTAAGAAAAGCATGCTTAACTTGGCAAATAAACTAAGTAGTACAACTACTTCTTAGTTTATTTGTTAAGTGTTTGAGACAAGTAATTTTTCATGACTTGAAATCGGTTTTTAGGTGATCAATCTAAAAAGAGCATTAAGAACTTCTCAAACAAATAAAATTAACCAAAGCACCAACTTGAATGATTAAAATTCAAATTTAGAATAAAAGAAGAAGAAGAAATACATAATCAACTTTCAAATGAAATTGTTAGGAGCATGAGCCATCCATCCAAGGATTGGATGCTTAAAGTTCCAAATGAGATTACAAAATGAATTTTTGCATCACATTTGCCTTCTCCTTTCTCCTCTTGAATTATAAACTAAAAACTATAAAACTTACTTACAAAAGCTTCTATGAACCAAGCTTTCAAACTAAGAAATAAGAAGAGAGAATTTGTGTTTTTTTCTTCAGGGAAGAAGTTCTCTTAAGGGATGATGATCTCTTAAGGGATGCTGAACTGAATGAAGAAAATGCCTCCCTATTTATAGATTTTTTCCTGCCACCGCTGAGCTGCTTGTTTGCATCGCTCAACAGCTCACCAAACCCTTCAGCATGAGTTTAGTGACTTGGTCACCTCCTTAAGCTTGACTCACCAAAGCTAGTTGTGAGCTATGGGACCAACTATGGTTAGCTACTCTTGAAAAGCCTATGGTGGGCTACTTGAAGTGAGGTCATACATGACTTCATGGTTTCTTGATGGCTAAGCAATTCTGGGTGCACACCGCTGTGCACACATATGGCACTGCTAAGCTGCATGCTTGAGCAGCATTGACCGTGATGACTGAGACGTGGCTTGGTGCTTGCTGGCTTGGTCAGGTGTCTGGTTCACCGCTGAGCATACATGTGGCACCGCTGAGCTGCCTGCTTGAGCAGCTTGGGCGTGTATTAGGCTTGTGTCTGACCGTGCCAAGCTTGTGTTCTGACCGTGTCAGGCTTTGTCTGGTGCTAGGCTGAGCGGTCAAGCAGGTCCGCTTAGCTGCCTGCAAGAGCAACTTGGTCTGTGCCAGGTTGGTTTGACTGAGCCAGGCTGGTGTCCAGGTCAGCTACCTTGGTCCACGCTAAGCTGCCTGCTTGAGCACCTTGAGTTTGACTTCTTTTTTTTGTTGGACCATGAGTCTTTTTTCTCTTTTCCTTTTCTTTCTAAATCCTACAAAATACATTAAAGAGAAATACAAACACAAATATACAAGATTGTGATATTTTATCCAAAAAGTATTGTTTTTAAGTTAGTTTTTCTCAATTTGCATAGGATAAGTGGAATAAAATGATGGTGAAAAGTGTATACTTTTTGCACTTATCACCACGAAGGAGAGAAATTGATATATGGAGGAGTTTTCGATTGGATTTTCAATATTAGGAAAATGGTAGGGATCTTTGGGTCAAACTTTATTCAGATCCATGTAGTCGACGCACATGAGCCATGCTCCCGGGGATCTTTTGACTAACACTACATTGGCCAGCCATCTACCATAGTTGATCTCCCGTATGAAGCCTGCCTATAACAGTTTGCTACCTTTTTCCGATCAGCTCCTAACTTTCTTTTCTTTTGGGTGACTAATTTGGCTCCTACAGTTGCGCTGATTTTGTGGCAGGCAAATGCAGGATCGATACTGGGCATGTCCACTGCCGTCCATGCAAAGAGATTGTGGTTATTTTGGAGACAACATATCAACTTTTTCAATAGGTTGGTGGATAGTATGTCGTTGATATAGACCACCTGCTCTTTGCTACCTAATTGTAGCTGATGCTTGCCCCATTTTGGTTGAGGTCTTGGTTGTTCATCATTTGTCATGGTGTCTAGTTCTATCAGGTCGACCTTTCTTGACCTTTTGGTGACTTGTGGTGTTGTGGTTGAAGTGCCCCGACTATAATGGACACTGTTTAGGTAGCAGTTTCTTGCCGCTTATTGGTCGCCTTGGACCGTGCATACCCGTAGATCCGGTCAAAGGAATTTCATGACAAGGTGGGGGTGGACATCACTGCCTCAATGGCGTTTAGGGTAGTCCGACTAATTATGGCATTTATGCAGAGCAATGATCGATGACCAGAAACTTTGTTCGGACTATGGGGAAAAGGGGTATTCGCCTAGGGTTAGTCGGACATCGACATAACCTTTGGGTGTGACCTCTTTTTCCTTGGTCGATGAACAATCGCCTTAGCCTTTTTTTGTCTAAGGTACATGTGATGATGAGAGGATCAGCATGGCTCCTTATGATACCTCGATAGTCTTTGTCATCAAAGGAAAGGGGATGGGATTGCCTTGGGGAGGTTGCTTCTCAGAGGTCTACTCGGGATGCCACCTGCATGACCTCCCTAACATATTTATTTTGGCTGGTTTTGGAGGTTTCACATGTTGTGAATGCTCCTGAAATATTGTTAATGTTGGAAGAGTGCCATTGTTTTTTATGGTTTGAGTTGTGCCTCAAATCCCATCCTCGTGTCGGAGGAGGGCGGAGCTGGTTATGTCGTAGCGACTGATCACATCTTGGCGGGCTTCTTCGTGGTGGTGTGCGCCATGGTGGTGACCTCAAGGGTGTCCTCTGCCTATGTGGTCGTTGGGGTGAAGGAGATCTCCAACATGATTGTCTTCCACTCTCTCAGATTCCCGGTCTGAATGTAATCTTCTATGATATCCATGAGCTGGATGCATTCTTCGGTAAGGTGCCCATACACGTTGTGAAAGTTGCTGTATTTGATTGTCTTTCTGCCCCTAGTGCCTATTTGGTCAGGGTTTCTGTATGTCAATTGAGAGTACTTCTCTTAGAATTTGGCCATTGATGGATTTCAGTAAGGGTATATGATGACCGAGATTGCTCTTTGTTGGTGGTGAAGCAATTGTTAAATCTAGTGGCTAGTTCGTCCCTTGTGGTTGCCAGTGGAGAGTACTTCTCTTAGAATTTAGCCCTTGACAGATTTCAGCAGGGGTATATGATTACCGAGATTGCTCTTTGATGACGGTGAAGCCGTTGTTAAATCTAGTGGCTAGTTCGTCCCAACAAGTAATGAAATTTAGTGTAAGTTTTGTGAACCACTACATGGCATCCTTTTTTAGGGTTAGTGGGAATGTCCTGCACATGATGGGGTCAAAGGCTCCATGGAGGAGCATGGAGGCTTCAAAGGAGGCGATATGTTCATGCATGTCTTAGCTACCATCATATACTTCAATGTTGTTGACCTAGTCTAGCTGTGGGTGAAGCTTAACGCCATACTGCCTTCAATGAAGAGATGTCGGGCGCCACATTGGACCTGCTAACAGGCAAGCAGTGGCCTTGGTGCAATGTGCTCGTTTTGATGAGATGGGATTTATGCCAATAGGCATCCTTGAATTAGTTGGAGGTGGGGGCTCGTGAATTGGTGTATGGGATGTTGATGTTGTAGTGTGAACCAAAGGTTGGGTTGTGAAGGTTGTCAAGGTGTGAGTTTTGCTTGGCTTGGGGTGGAATGGGCTAGAGGGATGAAATTTATTTATTTATTTATTTTCTTCTTCACCTTTTTATGGATTCTTTCATCACACATGACCTTCTTACCTTTCTCATTGCTTCAACCAAATATCATAAATTACCCCAAACGCTAATTTGAGTAGCTATGAAAAATCATTAATGTTCAGGCTCAAAAGTGGACAACTAATGAGTTTTCAATGTTTATAGCAAGCAGTTGAAAGTCAAAAGAAAAAGTCCTAATTGTCTCTATCATTTTAATGCATATAGACAGACTTCAATCTTGAAACGATCGTAAATCTAGTTCTAGAATGTACAATCATAGAAAATTATGCACTCATGAAATAAAAAAGGGTTTTATGCAATTGTCAATTCAAATCTGAACCCTTATTGTGTTTGGCCCAAGTTTCTCACCTTTGGTACATTCAGCAGAAGTTATGAAACAAAGACCTTTATTTAACCAAATTTAATTCACAATTGTCAAATCTAAGGTTTTTCATGTTATTATTCTATCAACAATTTTTTTCTTCAATGAGGTTCACAGATCAATAATCATCATTCATGCATACTTTTTCATTTAAGGCAGATAGACAACACATAGAACAAAGTAGTGGATAGATGATATATGAAACATATGATAATGCATGATAATATGAATATTCAACTAAAAAAATTAAAATCTATATGATATACATGCCATGAAAGAACTATCTAAATGCAAAACCCCCTCAAGCTTAGAAATTTATATTGTCTCCAATGTAAAAATCTAAACAATAAGAGAAAGAAAAAGAAAACTCACGAGTTAGGTAGGAAGTGTCCTTAACTCATGTGCCAATTATAGTGGTTGGTTTCATTGGGTGTAGGGGAAGTACCTATAAAAGAAGAGAAAAAGGTCCCAAATGACCCATATGTCCTAGATGGACTAGGTGCAAATATCATATTTGAATGAGGTAGCTAATAGGCATTGCCGTGCTAGCACTTTTCCATGTAAATTTTTTGTATATTTATTTTTATTTTTTAGAGTTTATGATTTTTTGTGTGGCCGACACTATATACATCTCCTTACAAAGGCTCCAAACTTAGGGAGGCACTAAAGTTGACACTAAAATACTAAAATTAATGAATTGAAAAAAATGTACCTCCAGCATGGGTTGCCTCCCACAAAGCGCTCGTTTAACGTCATTAGCTTGACGGTTGATCCTTGCAGCTCATGTAGGATCCAAGAGGATGTTTGTTTGTTTCTCCAATCGCTCATATGCTAGATAATGCTTCAAACATTGACCATTTACCTTGAAGTTTCCCCTTTCCTCATTCCATATCTCAACTGTTCCATAAGGATAGACCTTGGTGACTCTGAACGAACTTGACCATCTAGACTTTAGCTTCCCTGGAAAGAGCCTCAATCTGGAGTTGAATAAGAGAACTAGTTCCCCTACTCGGGATTCTCTACAGAGTATGTGTTTGTCATGCCATCTTTTTGTTATTTCTTTGTAAGTGTGAGCATTCTCATAAGCATCCAACCGCAGTTCTTCCAACTCTTGCAGTTGGAATTTCCTCTTTTCTCCAGCAACTTTCAGATCAAAGTTTAGCAATTTGATTGCCCAATACGCCTTATGCTCTAGTTCCACTAGAAGGTGGCATGGCTTACCATAAATCTAGCTGAATGGTGACATACCAATAGGTGTTTTATATGCAGTACGATAAGCCCATAAAACATCATCAAGCTTTGAGGACCAATCTTTCCTGCTCCTGGACACTGTATTCTCCAATATACTCTTAATCTCATGATTTGATACTTCCACTTGACCACTTGTTTGAGGGTGGTAAGGGGTACCAACTCGATGAGAAATATCATACTTCTTCAAGAAGTTTTCAAAATGTCTTTCATTGAAGTGTGAGCCTCCATCACTAATAACCAGCCTCGGGACCCTAAACCTTAGAAATATGATATTGGTAAATAGTTTGATGACCATTTTAGCATCATTGCATAGAGATGAAATTGCCTCCACCCACTTAGAAACATAATCGACTTCCACCAAGATATATTTGTTGTTGTATGAAGTAAGAAAAGGTCTCATACAGTCAACTCCCCACACAGCAAATATCTCCACCTCAAAGATGGGGTTCATTAGCATTTCATGCCTTTTTGATATGTTCCCCACCATTTGGAAATAATCACATGTGAGAACAAAATTCCTTGCATCTCTGAATATCTGTGGCCAAAAGAACCGACGTTGAAATACATTTGCTATTGTTTTTAAAGTACTGGCATGACCTCCATAATAGGCAGAGTGGCAACAATTCAGGATCTTTGACACTTCTTCTTCTAGAACACATCTTCTGTAAATACCATCAGCGCGAAGTTGATAGAGGTAAGGATTATCCCTGATATACTTCTTCAGACCTAAGAAGAATTTCTTTTTCTGATGTGGTGTCATTTCAGTTGGAAGAATCTTGTTTACCAAATAATTGACAAAGTCGACATACCAAGGTGCCTCTACAATGTCGAGGATGAGGAGTTGCTCATCAGAAAAGGAATCATTAATAGGCATGTCCTCCTCCTCTCTACTTGGATGTTCAAGCTGAGATAAGTGATATGCAACTGGATTATCTGTCCCTTTCTGTCAATAATCTCCAGATCAAATTCTTGCAGAAGTAGAATCCACCTGAGCCATGGCTTCGCTTCTTTCTTACTCATCAAGTATCTCAAGGCTGAGTGATCAATGTGGACTAACTTTAGAATCTACTAGGTAGGACCTAAATTTTTGAAGGCAAACATAATAGCTAGTAGCTCCTTCTCTGTGGTGGGCATAGTTGGCTTGAGCTCCATCAAGTGTTTTGCTTGCATAGTAAATAGTCTGCATCTTCTTGTCCTTCTTTTGACCCAACACTACTCTCACGATATAGTCACTAGCATCACACATCACTTCAAAGGGAAGATTCCAGTCTAGTGATTGCAATATTGGTGCAGTGACCAATGCCTCCTTCAACATGCAAAACAATTCTAGACAAGCATCACTAAAATCAAATGCAACATCTTTCATTAAAAGGTTAAAAGGGGTTTCATAATTTCTGAAAAAATCTTTTATGAATCTGCGGTAAAATCCTGCATGGCCTAAGAAACTCCTAACACCTTTTCTGTTAATTGGTGGTGGCATATTTTCTATTACTACAATTTTTGCCCTATCCACCTTTATCCCTTTTCCTTAAATTAAATGCCCCAACACAATACCCTTGCGCACCATAAAGTGACGTTTTCCCCAATTTAATACAAGATTCACTTCCTCATATCTCTACAATATTTTTGTCAAATTTGTTAAACAGTCATCAAATGAAAGCCCATAAGTAGAAATATCATCAATAAAAACTCCCATTATGTTTTCTTTGAAATCAGAAAATATCGTAGTCATGCATCTTTGAAAAGTGGTTGGGGCATTACATAGCCCAAAATGCATTCTCCTATAGGCAAAGGTGCCATAAGGACATGTGAAAGTAGTTTTCTATTGGTATTTAGGGTGAATGGGGATTTGATGAAATCCCGAGTATCCATCTAAATAGCATAAATATTCATGTGTAGCAAGCCTTTCAAGCATTTGATCAATGAATGGGAGAGGGAAGTGATCTTTCCAAGTGGTTGTGTTTAACTTTCTATAATCAATGCACATTCTCCAACCTGTCACTATTCTAGTTGGTTTTAATTCATTTTTCACAACAGTCAATCCTTCCCTTTTAGGAACCACATGAACTGGGCTCACCCATTCACTATCAGATATAGGATATATTGCCTCAACATCTAAAAGTTTCAACACTTTTTTCCTAAGAACTTTTTTCATAGTAGGATTTAGTCTCCTCTAGTTTTCAATTGAAGTTTTATGGTTAGGTTCCATGAAAATTCTATGCATTTAAAAAGAAGTGTTCATGCCCTTTATATCATCCAATGTGTATCTTATTACCTTCCTATGCATTCTCAGGACCCTTAACAATTTTTCAGTTTCCAATTTATTTAATTTAGCATTAAAAACAATTGGATAAGATGAATTTGGTCCAAGAAATTCTTACATGAGGGTGGAGGGAGTATTTTTAATTCAATTTTAGGTGTTTTCCCCTCCTCCCAATCAAATTCAAAATTTTCATCCCCTATGCTTAGGGAAATTTTTCCATTCTTTATATCAATTATAGCACCAGCAGTAGCCAAAAAGGGTCTACCTAATATGATTGAGATTTGTGAATCCTCTTCCATCACTAGTATTACAAAATCTGTTGGAATGAAAAATTTCCCAACTTTGATAGGAACATCCTCCAAGATGCCTATAGGGAATTTAACTAACCTATCCGCTAAGTGAAGTGATATAGTAGTGGGTTTTAGTTCACCCACTTCCAGTTTTTTGCACACGATAAAGGCATGAGACTCACACTTGCCCCTAACTCATATAGGGCATGATCAAAACTAGTATTTCCAATTAATCATGGGATAGAAAAAGTACCAGGATCTTTTAATTTAGGAGGTAATTTATTTTGGATTAAAGTAGTGCACTCCTCAATTAAAGCAATTGTTTCATAATCATCTAGTATTATTATTAAAATAAAATATCCTTAAGAAATTTTGTGTATGCAGGCATCTCCTGCCATGCCTCAATGAAGGGTAAGCTGAATTATAATTTCTTAAGAATATCCAAAAAAAATTCAAATTTCTTTTCTAATTTTGCCTTTGCTAATCTTTGGGGTAAAGGAACTGGTGGTACATATCATGGTGGAGCTACATACTTAGACACCTTTTCAAAATTTTGCTCCCCTTTAGGGGGTTGTGTCTTAGTATGTTCCTCTTCCACTTGTGCATTTTTCCTAATTTGAGGAATATCACTTAGTTCCTTTCCACGACTTAATTTGATAGCTTTACAATGTCCATTATTTCGATTTTTTTTATGGTGTCCTGGAAACATCCCTGTTTTCCTATTAGGATTACTGGCTTGTTTGGGAATTTGTGTTTCTAGCATTTTACCATGGATGATCAGGTTTTCTATTTTAGAATTCAAGTCATTGAGCATGTTTGAAAAACTTTTATTAATCATGACTTGATCTTCATGAAATTTATTTTGGTTAGCAAGCAATTTTTCCTGACCTTCTATTAATATTTTAAGAGTAGGGTCAATAGAATAAGATTGTACCTGTGGAAACCTTGTTGGAGGTTTCCTGTTACCTGGCTAATCCTGGTATTGATGATTAAGGGTGTTGTTGCTCCTCCAAGAAAGGTTGGGATTGTTCTGCCTATATAGTGGGTTGAACTATTGCCCGCTTCTCTCCTTCTAGTCATAGTAGTTACACAATTCAGGTTGTTCATTGACTAATGCTCCATGTTCAAGTTTAGTGAATTGTTTGCATTCGGATCACTCATGACCTTTAGCTCCATGTTGAAAGATATTTTTATGATAGAGGTTTTCCCTCTCAACAAGTCGTCCCCGACAACGACGCCAATTTGTTGAGAGCGGAATATCTCTCTTTTCGTGTGTTTTCTCTTTTTGGTTAAGTAAGTGAACTCGGTTTTATTCTTTGTTCGCCATCTCGGCTTTGTTGAAATAAATTCCAACGCCGGTATAATGGTTTCAAGAATATTCCAGTTACAACTTACTTCTAATAATCATGTGAATAAGTTATTCCTTCTTTGCTCCATTTCGGCTTTGTTAGAATAAATTCTAACGCCGATACAATGGTATCGAAGCAGTCCCTTATTAAATAATTATTAAGTACCTTTGAATACCATCTCCGTTTTGTGAAATAAATTCCAACAACGGTTTAATGGTATTCTATTGTACAAAAGTGATGAATAGTTAGTTGTTAGAAACAAATAAATAAATAAATAACAAAAGAATAATAAAGTTACGTGACCTTTATTTATTTATTCTCTTTCGGGTTCCTTTTATTAACAAACCAAACTTATTCCTTTAGGAAGGTTGATATTAAAGAATAAATAAATTGCGGAAT
>NC_032010.1:12804954-12805945 GCF_001865875.1 Lupinus angustifolius | reverse complement strand
ATGAAATTGTTAGGAGCATGAGCCATCCATCCAAGGATTGGATGCTTTAAGTTCGAAATGAGATTACGAAATTGATTTTTGCATCTCATTTGCCTTCTCATTTCTCCTCTTGAATTATAAACTAAAAACTATAAAACTTACTTAAAAATAACTTCTATGAACTAAGAATAAGAAGAGAGAATTGTGTTTCCAGGGAAGAAGATTTTCAAGACAAGATGATTTATATCTTTTTGTGAAGGAAATGCCTTCCTATATATAGAATTTCCCTGGTACCGTTGAGCTGCTTGTTTGCACCGCTCAGCAGCTGACTAAACCCTTCAGCATGGGTTTAGTCACTTGGTCAAGTCGCTTTGTCACCTCCTTAAGCTTGACTCACTAAAGCTATTTGTGAGCTGTGGGACCAACTATTGTGAGCTACTCCTGAAATGCCTATGGTGGGCTACTTGAAGTGATGTCATGCATGACTTCATGGTTGCTTGATGGCTAAGTCAAGTATGGTGCACACCGTTGAGTACACATGTGGCACCGCTAAGCTGCTAATTGAGCAGCTTTGATCGTGCTGATTGAGATGTGGCTTGGTGCTTGCGGACCTGGTCAGGTGTCTGGTTCACCGCTGAGCATACATGTGTCACCGCTGAGCTGCTGCTTGAGTTCTCACCATGTCTGACCGTGCCAAGCTTGAGTTCTGACCGTATCAGGTTTTGTCTGGTACTAGGCTGAGCGGTCAAGCATGTCCGCTCAGCTTCCTACTTGAGCAACTTGGTCTGTGCCAGGTTGGTTTGAATGAGCCAGGCTGGTGTCTAAGTCAGGCTGGTGTCCACGTCAGCTGAGCGTAGCTTGGTCCATGCTGAGCTGCCTGCTTGAGCAACTTGAGTTTGACTTCTTTTTCTACTTGGATCATGAGTCTTTATTCTCTTTTCTTTTTCTTTCTAAATCCTACAAAAGACATAAAAAATAAATACAAACACAAATATACAATATTGTGATATTT
>NC_032010.1:12799571-12804854 GCF_001865875.1 Lupinus angustifolius | reverse complement strand
AAATGTTCATAAGCATGTCAAAAATTGATTTTAATGAGATTTTTCATGATTTGTGAATTTTGACACATAATGCCTCAAACAAGGAATAACTAATTTTATTTATCAAAAATGTGTAACAATTTACCCAAGCAAATATTTTTATAACCAAAAAGTGTTTTGTTTTTTTGCACACAAGTTCAAAATTGGAACTTTTTAGAGGGTAAGTGTTTCACTCAAATTTTCAATCATTTGTTTGTAGTAATTTGAACTTCTTCTTTGTCTCACCTAGTCTCTTAAATGACATAAATAATCAAAGATCACTAAGTCTTTATTTTGGTTGTAATGAGGCTTGGTTTGGATAATAGTTTTTCTAGATATTCAATGCTAAGTTAAAAAGAGAGCATTTTTGAAAATTTTCTCAATGAAGTACTTCACTCTTCTTTTCTCCACTATTTTTCCCAACCTCTTTAACTTTTGAACCTTGACTTCAATTTTTCTCAATCTCTTTTTGTTTTCTTTTTCATTTGTAAAGAGATTGAGTTTTTCTTTCTTTCCTTTTAAGAAGCGAAGTCCACCAATTTTTCCCCCCAACTTAATTCTTTCAAACTATTCTTTAAAGTTTAATGCTCTCTTTAGAATATTGTTTTTTTTAATTTGGTTTCATGGGATAGTTTGAAATTTTATTTCACTTTTTTGGTTCAAAGGGGCTTATCAAAGGATGATCCTAATTGGGTTTGAACTTTTTGGCCTTTGGTTCAACTAATGAAGGAACATGCCTTGATCATTTCTTATCATTTTTATGCAATTAAGAGATTTAAAGACTCAAACAAATTTAATTAGACAAATCAAATGTTGATTCCCACGTGTGTTTGGCTCACTCCTTCACTTAGTTTGGTTTTACACTTTTTTATTTATTTAAAAGATGTTTGCAAAGATCTTGTTACACAAAATTGAATTTTCAATTTGCAAACATTTCAAGTTATGACATTATATGTTGTTTTCACAAAAGTTTAGCATATATCTCATTTTTCTCCCTCAAAGCTTAGTTCAAAGTATGCTTAGCATTTTCTAATCATGTGATCATGTTTGAAGAATTTTAGCCATTTTGATTTCGGTTTTGAAATTTTTTGAGTTTTTGAACAAACAAATTTACTTTTGACATATTTACACAATCTAAACAAGAAATTTTTAAATTACATCAGGCTCAGAGAGTATCATCTAGTTTATGTGACTAGTCTTTTCTTGAAGCAGAGACTGTTTTTTCCAAAATTCTTTTTAATTCTCTATTTGATACCTCCACTTGGCCGTTTGTTTGTGGGTGATAAGGTGATACTACCTTGTGTTTAACATTATAAAATTCTAAGGCTCTTTTTAATTGGGAATTTATGAAATGAGATCCCCCATCACTTATCAATACTCTTGGTGTGCCGAAACGAGTAAAAATATTCTTTTTCAAAAATTTTACCATAGTTTTCGCATCAGCTTTGGGTATTGCCAATGCTTGCACCTACCTAGAAACATAGTCAAGGGCCACTAAAATATATTCATTTGAAAATGATGATGGGAAGGGTCCCATAAAGTCAATGCCCCAACATTAAAAAATTTCTATTTCTATGATATTTGGTAAAGGCATTTCACTTTGTTTCCCAAGTCCTCCAGACCTTTGGCATGCATCACACTTTTGGACATACATTTGGGCATCTTTATAAATGGTTGGTCAAAAGAATCCAGATTAGAGTACTTTGGCCGCGGTTCTGGTCCCATTGTAATGTCCCCCATAGGGGCAGTGCCATAATATTTTCTGGGCCTCATTATCATCAACACATCGTCTAATGATATTATCGGTGCCTTATTTTAATAGGTATGGTTCATCCCAGACGTATTGATTCACTCTTTTGAGAAAAAATTTCTTTTGCTAATAATTAAAGTTTTCAGGAATTATACTTGAGGCTTTATAGTTGGCCATATCAGCAAACCATGGTCTTGTTTGAAGTTGAAATAGCTTTTCATCAGGAAATATTTCTGCTATTTCTTGTTCTCTTGACACGACTTCTTTGTTTACCAATCTTGACAAGTGATCTGCCACTTGGTTTTCTTTGCCACTCTTGTCGTGAATTTCTAAGTCAAATTCCTCCAAAAGTAAAACCCATCTAATCAACTGTGGCTTGGAGTCGGGTTTTTTTAGAAGATATTTGATTGCGGCATGGCCAATATAAATAATTGTTTTTGCCCTAATCAAATACCTTCTAAATTTTTCCAATGCAAACACTATTGTTAGCAGTTCTTTTTTGGTTGTAGCATAATTGATTTGTGCTTCGTTTAAAACTTTGCTAGCATAATGTATTGCATGAAAAACTCGTTCCTTTCTTTGTCCCAGAACTGCACCAACTGCATAATCACTTGCATCACACATTAGTTCAAAAGGTGATTTCCATTTTGGTGTAGTAATGACAAGAGTAGTTACCAAGCATAATTTTAAATGATTGAATGCTTCTAAACAAGAATTATCAAAGTTAAAAACAGAATCTTTTAAGAGTAAATTGCACAAGGGTTAGCTGTTTTTGAGAAGTCTATGATGAACCTACGATAGAATCTAGCATGTCCGAGAAAGCTTCTGATTCCTTTAACATTTGTTGGAGGAGGCAGCTTTTCGATCACTTCTATCTTAGCTTTATGAACTTCTAATCCTTTAGCTGAAATTTTGTGCCCGAGTACAATTCCTTCAGTGACCATGAAGTGACATTTTTCCCAATTTAGAACCAAGTTAGTATGTTCGCATCTTTCCAAAACTGTTTCCAAGTTTGTCAAGCAAGTTTAAAAGGATTCTTCGAACACAGAAAAATCATCCATGGAGACCTCGATGCATTTCTCCACCAAATCAGTGAAGATAGCCAACATGCATCTTTGAAAAGTTTCAGGAGCATTACATAGTCTGAATGGTATTTTTTGTATGCATAAACACTAAATGGACATGTAAATGCCATCTTTTCTTGGTCCAATGGATCCACAATAATTTGATTGTATCCAGAGTACCCATCCAGGAAACAGTACAAGGCTCTTCTGGCTAATCTTTCCAGCATTTGATCCATGAAGGGTAAGGGAAAATGATCCTTTCTTGTGGCGGCATTAAGTTTGCGGTAGTCGATACAAACTCTCCAACTAGTAACAGCTATGGTTGGAATCAGTTCATTGTTCTCATTTCGAATTACCGTCATCCCTCCTCTTTTTGGCACCACTTGAACTGGAATTACCCATTTATTATCCAAAATGGGGTAGATCATACCAGCTTCTAACATTTTCACAATTTCTTTCCTCACCACTACCTTCATTGCCGGATTAAGTCTCCTTTGCGGTTGACCACAAGGTTTATAATCATCCTCCATCATAATTTTGTGCATGCAATATGATGGCCTGATGCCTTTGAGATCCTTTAATGTCCATCCAAGTGCTACTTGATGCTTCTTCAAGACTCGTATTAGTTTTTCTTCCTCAAATTGGACAGCTTATTGTTGATGATTACTGCATTGTTGGCCTCTCCATCTAAGAAAGCATACTTTAAATGAGACAGTAACTCCTTCAACTCCAGTTCTGATTCTTTCTCTACTGGTCCACTTGGATTTTGGTGAAGAAATAATTCATCAGAAAAGTGTTTGATGATTTCTTCCTCCACTTTGTTTTCTTGCATCTCCAAAGATTTGTCAGGTTGAGGGTGTTTTGCGCAAATTTATTCAACAATATCTAATTGCAAATATTGCCCTTTGTCCTTCGGATGATGCATTGCATGGAAAATGTCAAACTCAATTTCATCATCTGCAACTCGAACTAGTAATTTGCCATTTTCCATGTCAATCCCCATTTATGCTGTCCTCATAAAAGGTCTCCCTAATATGAGTGGGATCTCTGTATCTTCAGTAATGTCAATGACAACAAAGTCCATCGGGATCAAAAATTTGTCCACTTTGACCAAAACATCCTCTGCAAACCCTTCAGGATATTTGATTGATCTATCTGCTAGTTGCAAGGACATTCTTGTAGGCTTTAATTATATTCCTCTAATTCTTTTCATCATTGACAGCAGCATCAAACTCACACTGACTCCAAGATCAAAGAGTGCTTTGCCCACGGACACATTTCCAATAGTGACAGGAATGGTCACACTGCCTGGGTCTTTTGATTTATGAGGAATGTTTTCTTGAAGAATATCACTACAGTTGGCGTTAAGTCAAACAACTTCCTTTTCCTGATAAATCCGTTTTTTGGACAATAGTTCTTTCATGAATTTGGAGTAAATTGGCATTTGCTCCAAGGCTTCAGCAAATGGAATATTGATTTTCAGATTTTTGAATATCTCTATGAACCTTGCGAACTGTTCTTTTTTCTTGGTTTTTAATGGAGCTACTGGGTAGGGTATCTTTTTTTGTACTAGTGGTTATTGTTTTTCTTCTTTTCTTACCCCACTAGTTTCCTCTTTTTCTTCTTTTTCATTTTTTTCTTTTTCTTATTTTTTATTTTTTTTCTTCTAATCTTTGTTTTGGTTTTTCAACTCCACCTTCTACTATCTTCCCACTTCGAGTCGTAATACTTTCACAAAATTCTGACTTGATCAAATGAGTTCTTGTCAAGTTTTTTATTTGTTTTTCCATTTTAGTGAGAGCTTCACTTGTGTTCTACTGATGGTTTATAGTAGTTTGCATGAACTGGATGAGAATTTTTTCCAGTTCGTCATGATAAGTGTGAGTAGTTTGGAAGGAATAAACATTCTGGTTGTTTGTATAATCATTACACCAAAAACTTGTTTTGTTGGTTTGTTCCATTTGTTTAGGTAGATCTCGAAGTTTTTGATGCACCGAATTGAGAATGAGTTGGAACTCTTTGATGAATTGCTCAATTTCTTGTTGTAAATCAACATGCTGATCCATTTCTGAAAAATGAAATCAAAAGGAATCATTTTGTCTATTCCCAAAAGAAAAGAGATTAGTAGGTAAAGAAAACATAATTTACATCTTTGTACAAATTCAAACAATTCCTCGACAACAGTGCCAATTTGTTGAAAGATATTTTTATGAAAGAGGTTTTCCCCTCTCAACAAGTCATCCCCGGCAACGGCGCCAATTTGTTGAGAGCGGAATATCTATCTTTTCGTGTGTTTTCTCTTTTTGGTTAAGTAAGTGAACTCGGTTTTATTCTTTGTTCGCCATCTCGACTTTGTTGAAATAAATTTCAACACCGGTATAATGGTTTCAAGAATATTCCAGTTACAACTTACTTCTAATAATCATGTGAATAAGTTATTCCTTCTTTGCC
>NC_032010.1:12798942-12799471 GCF_001865875.1 Lupinus angustifolius | reverse complement strand
ACAATGGTATCGAAGCAATCCCCTATTATATAATTATTAAGTACCTTTGAATACCATCTCGGTTTTGTGGAATAAATTCCAACACCGGTTTAATTGTATTGTATTGTACAAAAGTGATGAATAGTTAGTTGTTAGAAACAAATAAATAAATAAAGAACAAAAGAATAATAAAGTTACGTGACGTTTATTTATTTATTTATTCTCTTTCGGGTTCCTTTTATTAACAAACCAAACTTATTCCTTAAGGAATATGGGTATTAAAGAATAAATAATTGCGGAATGTAAATAACAATAAATAAAAGTTAGTTAGTTCGCTTCATTACTTTTGTATATTAAAAGGTGTTTCAAAAAAATAAATTTATTGATAACACTTTACTATTTTACAATTTATACCTCTTTCAAGATTCAATTGTAGTATACTATAGGATTATGTCGAACCACAAGGAATTGCTAATAGAATGAATCATAATAATATGTCAATGCACAAATAATGAGTGAACATATTTTGGTTGTTTTTTATTTTGATATA
>NC_032010.1:12795900-12798842 GCF_001865875.1 Lupinus angustifolius | reverse complement strand
TCCTCCTTTTAGTGTATGTCCTAAAATTGTAGAATGATAATCACTTATATTTATTACTAAACAATATTACGTCCACAAAGAGATTAGGTTGTCACACCCTAATCTTGGCTACTCTAATATTGAAGTAGTAATGAATATAAGATCTTAAGAAAAGTATGCTTAACTTGGCAAATAAACTAAGTAGTACAACTACTTCTTAGTTTATTTGTTAAGTGTTTGAGACAAGTAATTTTTCATGACTTGAAATCGGTTTTTAGGTGATCAATCTAAAAAGAGCATTAAGAACTTCTCAAACAAATAAAATTAACCAAAGCACCAACGTGAATGATTAAAATTCAAATTTAACGCATTTAATCGATTAAGTAAATCAATTAATCGATTACCTGGGCCAAAACATTTAAAACTGGCATTTTCAACTCAGGTTAACCGATTAATAGATGTTTTTAATCGATTAATGGTATCGGTATATCAGAAACAGAAGCGTTTGTGGACAATTTTTCAAAACCTCATTCATCCCCTTTTCTCTCAAATCTCTAAGGAAAAAGTCCAACATCATCCTAAGCTTCATCCTAGCCCTAAACTGAATCACCCTACTACATTTTCACTCCATAAACCGTCTGCATCATCTCTTATATCCAAGCATTTCGTTTTCCCCAAATTCAAAACCTTACCCTAGGTTTCCCTCAACCTTCCTCTAAACCTCAATCACGTGGAAAGAGAATCAAGACAACCGCACAACGTCCACCGCGTGCTCCAAAAATCATGCCTCCTCCACAACCAATGCAGAACCGCGGGGACGCATACTACTCATTAATTCTACAAGAAACTCAGTTGCAGAAATTTCAAGGAAGAAAACCTACATATATTCGGTTTGCGAATGTGACTTGGCTTGAGGAACAAAACTTCGAGTTTCCGTATAGCTTGCAAGCTCAAGGGGATGTCCCCTTCTTGGAATTGAAAGTTAATATTTACCCTGCTCTAGTTAGGGAGTATTATGCGAATTTTAGATATAAAGATGGGAAATATTGGTCGATGGTAGCTGGAAAGTTGTTCGAAATTAATGAAGAAATTTTTATGAATGTGGGTGGTTTAGCTTTTTCTAGTGCTAATTTAAGCGATTGTGGTTAGGAAAAGGACAACTCATTTGACGTTGTTGAAATGTATAAATCGTGTTTGCGTAGACCTCAACTCTATGTCCAAGGCAAATGGACAAAAGTTGGGTCAGTGTCCGTAGAAAACAGACTCCTACACTACTTCATTGCCTACATATTGATTCAGAGAAACACAAATCATGCACAACCTACCGTGAATGATTTGAGGTTTATGTTTGGCCTGATGAGATTATGAAGGTCATGTATAGCGTCTCAGCCTCGCAATCAAGACTACTTCCTTAGAGTATCTTCATATCCCGAGTTATTGACTATCTACATATTGATATTTCAGATACTATAGTGATGGACTGCTCAGACAATGATCACTTAATTGGTGAGAGTTTAATTCACAAGATGGGCATCTACAAGTATGGCAACACTTGGCAATATCAAGAGGACTTCAACAATGCTAACCTTGATCCTTCCGGTGAAGATGATCAAGACCTGAACCAAGAGCCATTTGCTGCAACTCAGGGGGAGCATTCAGAACATGCATCACAGGAATCTACTTTTGGACAAGCTTATATGGATGATATGGAACAACATCTCAATAATAGGATGGACCTTCATTTTCAATCTCTTAAGGATTCATATCATACGGATTTGGAGCTATTTGAAGAACGTCAGAATGCATACATTGACAACCATTACCAATCCTTGCGGAATTATATTCAGTCTACTACTGATTCTCAGAATAGAAGAATGGTTGTTGAGTTCAACAAACTGAGTGTCTTCATCAAGGGTGGTTGTAGCTCGTCGATTCCTGACAACCAGAATCCTCCATCTCATCCTTAGATAGGAAACCTTAGAGCCTTAGTTTAGTCTTCCTAGCTAATGGACCTTGTTGATCCTTGTTTCCTCTTGAGATCTTATGTTTTGTATTGCATTGATTTGTTTTTATTTGGATTGTAACAACTCTATATCTACTGCTGAACTCCTATTTTACATTTTGTGGTAAAATGATTTCGAATTATCGCGTTTGTACTTGATTGTTAATGATGTTGCATATAGCACTTTACTTTTATTTGAAATGAATCTTGATCATGATTGGTATATGTGATTATATCGAATGATTGTGCCTATTGCAAACTGCTCAAATATATCAAATGCTTAATCATTCTATGCTTGATTTGCTTCTGCATAACCTTTTATGCCATTCAAACTGTTGTGTGGCTATCTGTTGTCAATTTAATCGATTAACGATTTTACTTAATCGATTAAATGATGTAAAACTGTGAATTTATTCAAGCTTCTTTACAGCTAGTTAATTAGTTACATACCCAAGCTTAATTGATTAATTACAGTCTGTCATAACCATAATAACTCTCCTAACTTTTGACTAGAATTGAATACATTTATCTTTTTGATGATATCAAAAGGGGGAGAAAGGTTGCTTGTTGTGTTACATACATTTTTTAGGTTGTATAATGTTTTTTGCAGGTTGTTCTATCAAGCTTCCGTACATAATTTTTCTTACCTACAAGGAAGCAATGCGCTTTAACTTTGTTCTTAGAAAAACAACCATTCTGAAAAATCATCATCAAGCTTATCCATCAACAATTGAAGAATTTTGATGTGGCTGCTTTACAAGAAAGGGGGGCAATGGAATATACTATTGTGAAGTGTTTGTCATCATCAAAAAGGGGGAGATTGAAAATGCAAAGTGTCAAGGATAGCACTAGCATGTCTTTGCCTATGTTTTTATGAAGACAAGGTTCTAACCAAGCTTGAAGATGGCTCAACAATCAACATGACTTATGCTCATTTGGTCATATCTAGACTAGGATGTAA
>NC_032010.1:12749620-12795800 GCF_001865875.1 Lupinus angustifolius | reverse complement strand
TTGCCCCGTTAATCGATTAAAGAGAAGCCTTAATCGATTAACTAGTCTGTTTTTTGTTATAACTGAAATTTGTTTTAACTATTTAACTGTTTTGCAACGAATGTAACCACCTATTCTCTATGCTATAAATACAAGGCATTGTTCAGAAAACCATAGCATTGCATTCTATTGTGTAGGGCTGTTTAGAGAGCATTTTGCATACGTGTTTTACTGTATTTTTCAAGAGAGTTGCATGCGTGAGAAGAGAGATTATGCTATTTTAATTAATGATTACAGGCTTACTGTTTTTGCATAATTTTGTATTCATTCTTATCTTGCTCACATGCTCATGCATTATATATTGTTAGAGAGAAATTATCTGTATACTAATATTGATTAACTTATTTGAATCTTGATGGCTTAAGTGGTTAGTAAAAGGGTTAATCTTTGAGTCTTTATCTTGTCATATTTTAAGCATTATTGTGCTTAGTATACCTTGTTGTTTAACGTGTTTTTGTGTAGTCTGGATTTGTTTCTTAGTGTGAGATCACCACAGAGATTGAGGTTCTTCACCAAGGCTAGGAGGTCTTGATTTGAGGATAGGAATCTTGGATGGGGCTAGTTCGCGAGAAAGGTTTTCTCAAAGGCGAAGGGTAGAGTCAAACCAAGGATTTAGAGGTCCTAGATTTCAAGAAGGGAGCATCCTATGTGCTTGTAAATTGAATTGGTATTTGTATCCATATTTCAATATTGTGAAGAAAGAAAATCTCCCTGATCTAGACGGGAAGACCTGGATGTAGTTTGTAGTGGACCGCAAATGAACCAGGATAAAAATCCTTTGTGCATTATTCTTTCTCTTTTATGTTCTTTATGTTTCTTGCCATTATAAATTGAATCTGTAATTGAAAAGTTGAATATTTGTTTACTACCATATACTTGATAATCGTGCGTAAAAATATCTGTATTATATCTGTTCAATTTTGTTTTAATTACTGTGCAAATTGCATGTCTGATCATCCTGTTATGTGCAATAGTTAATCGATTAAACCTTGCTGTTAATCGATTAACTGGGCTGTTTTCCAGCAGTTGGGTTTTGGTTCAAGAAGCGGTGATTGATAACCGCTAAACCTATTCAACCTCCCCCTTCTAGGTGTTCCTAGGCCACTGATATCTAACATGTAGCACTATGCGAGCAATTCGGCCGGCAGGGCCCCTTGGGGGGTACCTGCAAAGGCACTATGGCGCTCAAGTCAGTATAAGGGAAGAATAGAGAGAAAAAGTAGAGAGAGTCTAACCCATGTAATAAATGCCATGATATCTTCCTCTATTTATACTGAGGGGGAGAGCTAGCTAGTCACTTACTAGTAGGTTCCATGTGGCGTGATCTGAGCAAGCCATCCTACATGGCCCGATCTGAAGGGAGGTGCTAGGCTATACCTGCTATCTGTCTATGTCTGAGCTAGACATAGGTGACATGTACGGTTGGTGGCGTAACAGAGTTGACTTTCCCTTCTGTCGGTGTCAGATACGGCACGTGTAGCAGGTATGACAAGTCATGATCATTCGACGGAGCAGGTTTGCAGGCATACGATACAACTCTAACACGAGGGACCCACCTGTTGACAAGGGTACATGCTTGTGTTATTGTCTGCCCGAAATGGGTTGGTATGGGTGATATGACCCAAATTACAGAGCATCCAACTCTTCAATATTGAAATTTAAAAAGAAATCAAGAAATTATCTATTTTAATCACATATTTCTATTAGCTTCAACATTAATAATATATATTGTTGTCAGGATAGATATAAATGACAATATTGAAATAATGAAAAAATGAGTTTCTTAAATCATTCACTACATGTTAACTTATTAGAACTTGAGTATTATACCATATTCTAGAGTCAACATAGAGCTATAAAGATGAATTAAAATGTTATATCAATCTTCTAATGGTTTTAAAGTAAAAGATATTATTTCATACTATCTGGTCGTTAAGGAGTGTTACTACATGTCAACCTTGATTAGTAAATTATTGAATTAATTTACTAAAATTTTAGTAATGAACCTATGGTGTCACACACTAACTAGAGTTTTGATTTTTGTTGGACAAGAAAATGTTATTGATTAAATCAAAGAGTTTAATATTATAAATTTTCTTTAAGTGTGATATTATTGTATTTTTTGTTAACACCAAAAATAAAAATAAGTAATTTTAATCATCTGTAATATAATTAACTAGAGTTCGGGTTTTCCAAAAGTTGAACATAATCAATTTGCACCAGATAGATTTGTGTTATGTCATACATCGATTACATAATCGTTCGACTTGAGTTCTAGATAGTGGCTTTTCCAAAACTTGAACTTAATGGAGTTTGTTTAAAATGTATTAAGGTTATAAAATTTTGTTAAATAATAAGGTTGAGAAATTTAAAAGTTATATATAATGACCCATTAAAAATGGGAATACAGTTTTATACGTTACTTCCACCGGTAAAAGTATGTGTAATTATTGTGCATAAATAAATATAGTTTAATACACTACTTCCACCTGTAGAAGTCCTTGTAAATATAATAGAAGTCGTGTGTTAAACCATATATATTCAATCACAATAATTAGAAATACTTCTATCGGTGGAAGTAATGTACAAAATCGCATTCCCAGTTTTCGCATTTATCATTAAAATAAAAATTAATTTCGCATTTTAGTATATTTATTTAAATTGTCTGTGTTTCCTTTGCTTCAGCTCGTCACTCTTCTTCTCTTGCACTCTCTATAACATGTTATGTTTCTTCTCTTTCCTACTTTGAGGAAGTACGTTTCATTTTATGTGATTTTTTTTGTTTATGTGCCTCAAGTGAGTAACTTGTAAAACAGAAAAGTAGTGTCAACTATGCCTTGTTGATGATGTGTATGTGGACATAAAACCTAAGAAATTCAGTAAAGGGTCTAAGTTCTCCTCCCCAATATATTTGGACAGCTTTAATAGACTTGTTGAACTAGTTTTGAACCAGAGTGATAAACTGTTTGAAAACAGGTAGATCATTTTATTTTAGTTTTAGAAGATAGATCCAAGTATGTCTAGTATGTGCAGCCACTATAGAGAAATAGATCCAAGTGTGTCTAGTAATAAATCCACTTTCATAGTGAACATGTACCGGTCCCCAAAGGTCTAGATATAACAAGTCAAAGGGGTTCTGATAAACATTAGTGGAACAAGATGAAGGAATTCTATGGGCTTTACTACAAGAGCATGCATTGCACAAACCCGTAGTAGCTTTATTAGAATGAGTTATATTACAATGAGAAAGAACATTGTAAATGGTTTCTTCATGAGCATGACCTAATCTACAATACCAAAGAAAGTAGTTGCTACTATTAGGACATTTATTTAAAACAATAGAGACATTAATATAACTACAATTTGTAGCACTTATTGGAAAAGCAGAAGATGATGTGGAATGACTGGTTGATGTGGGAATGAGATTTAACACTTATTGGGAAACACATAGAGTCCCTCAAAGTTGAGTGAACCTTTAAGAAGCACCTGATTAGAACCCTAAGATTTGACAACACAATGGTTAGGGTGAAACTCAAAGTAACATTGATTATCACTTGCAAATTGAGAAACACTTACGAGATTCTTTGTAATTTTAGGTACTAATAAGAGATTCTTTAAGGAAAGTGGCACTTTAGCATAATAGGAAGATAGAAAATGAGAATTGCCACTAGAAACATTAGAAGTTTTAAAACTATTACCCATATAGATGTGATCATGACCAAATTGTTCATTTGGTTCATGCAGCATAGTAGGATTAAACATGACATAGTTTGTAGCACCTGAATCAGGATACCAAGGAGAGGGAACCTCAATGTTTTGACTGGTAGTCTGTCCACTTGTGTGCCTACTAGTTGTGACATTCATGGCATAAGGACCAGTAGATGTATGAGAATAGGGCATTGGTCTACTAGGATTATCATAGTTGGGCAAGTTAAATGAGTAACCATAGCCAGGTGCACCATTAAAAGGTGTTGGTTGTCTTGATGGCAATGAATAACAAGCAAATCTAATTGTTGATAGCATGGTTGTAGTTGATAGGTGTTGGGTGGATAATGGCCACCAGATAACTGTCTAGAAGGTCGAATTTGAGGTTTGATAGGACTAATTGGTTGAAAATCCATATGGTGCATAGTAACACCATGTCACATCATGGCCATGACGTTGACAATATTCATATAAGTAATTGATTTTCCTTGAGAGAAAACTGATAATATTCCATAGATGTGATTTTTTTTTTTTGGTTTCCCACAGGTATCCTCGCATTGGAGGCAATCCTCGCATTGGAGGCAATCCTGTCCGAGTCGGGAACATCCACAGGTAAGTGGGGCTAACTCTCCCAACGGACATTTTTTTCATCCACAAGACTCGAACCCGGGTTCTTGCTTAAGGGGATCAAGCATGTACCACTTGAACCAACGCCCGTTGGTTCCATAGATGTGATTGATACCATGTAAATTGAGAATCTCATAATGAAAAGGATCTAGAAAATTCTAAATTATTGAGAGAGGAGAAAGAGAGATAGAGAGAAAACAGAAAACTGCAAATTTGAATATGAATTAATGAATCTTACTTACGATTGAGGCTAGATTCATACTTATATGATCTAGGTAATGGCGCCAAACTTAGTGGCAGCTGGCAATGCATAACTGCCAACTAGCCACTCTAATCTAACTACTGAAACTAACCAGAATATGGTTGACGGTTAGCTAATTGTTTATGTTTTTACACAATCACTGCCTACTCACTAATACAGGCAAGCTATATGTTACTAGTTATTTGGTTGTATGTTTAAGTGTGTGATGCTTGTTGTTGTGCATTAAACCGGCTGTTGTACTATCTCTTGATCTATATTTACTATATTGTCACGTTGTGAACTTTTTACTCAATAACTAACCTTTAGTTTTAGTTTTTCCAAATTGAAAATCTTAAGTTGGAGGTAGTGGATAAAAAGTATTCAACGCATAAATTGACTCTTCTAAATATTCAACGCATAAATTCTATGGAGGTAGTGGATAAAAAGTATTTTACTTATACATTATTATTGATAATGATATGTTGATTCTATGTTTCCCAACCAACTTGCCTAATACTTGCAGTTGTTTAGAATTTGGAGTAACCTTTTGTTTTCCCGAGTGGCAAAAATACATTTTCTTGTATTGTTTGAGAAGCAAAATGATTTGAAGTCTCCATGTTTCAGCTACAAACAAAATAGAGCATATTTATCTAAAAAATTGATTGCACTTCTATGCTATGGAGGAGTGCCAAATGAATTCTTCATGGATATTCTTATGAGTAATTTGGAAGATGCAAACCATATCTACTTCAATAAGCATACTGCACTCAATGGTAGTTTTCTTACATACTTCAAGCTACTAATACTTCCATTGGTCATATTTAATCATAAAAACTACTCTTTATTTCTATACAATTGTAATTGTCCTACTACCTAAAATGTGTGGGAATCCCTCTCGGTGGTGTTTTTCAATTGTTGATGCAGTACCTGTAGTTTCTGTCAACTATGGTGAGATGAATGAATACAATGCTGCAGGAATGATTTTAAGTGGGCTTCCTCTTGATGAACCATATTTACAGTATCGTCTTTCAATACTTGCAAAAGAGGTAAAGAAGAGGCTTTGAGGAGGAAAGCTAAATGTACCCGAATGTTTCTATCTAATGTGGACTGTTGATCCCACCGGATGGCTGAAAAGGAATCAAGTTTGTATAATTTAGTAAGCTTAAATCTCATAATTGTTCTAAGGATTAGTAAAATTTGTCTTGTTTTCTTATTTTATTTTTATCTATGATATGTTGGCTGTGTGCTATAGATTCTTACTATGTATATGTGTATACAACTCTTTGCCGTAGAAAGTTGAAGTTCTTTTTAATTGTGTTATTCTAATGTTACTACCAAATCTGCAAGTTTACTTTTAGTGTAGGACAAAAGGCTAGGCATAATCATTCGTCTTGTTGGTATGCAATATTGATAAATAGATATAAAAAAATATGCTATGGCCATATCCAACAATGGATTTTTTTTTAGAAACATGTTAGAAATATAAGCTATCAGGTATGTGTTGACTCTCTCAATTCTTTTTTTATAGTGAAAATAGCCAAATTATTAGGGATGTGCTGGTTTGGCGAAATCTAGGTTTACATTTGTGGGACATTGACATATTGCATGACATATATGTGTACGGGTTAGAATTGTTGGGTCCCACAGGGCTCTATAACTCACCTAGAGGGGGTGAATAGGTGATACAGTATACAATAGTCGTTGCTCGATAAACAAACAAATTATACAAAATTCACACACAGTTTAATCGATTAAACACAACTATAATTGATATGTTGATAATCGATTAACTAAACACCTTAGTCGATTAATAAGTTCTTTTTCTATGAAAACAATTTTCTTTTGATATCCAAGATTACCAACATTCAACTAAACTTATATGCAATCTTTTAGATGATTAAGAACAGTAAATACATAAAACTGAATATGCAATTAACTCGGAATGATATGCATGTCAAGTTAAGTAAATCATGTAATACGAAAATATAAAAAGTTAAGGGTTGAGAAGAATGAGACATGGTTTTTATCTTGGTTCGTTTGCGGGTCCACTTGTAAACTACATCCAAACCTCCCTTTCTGATCTTGGGAGATTTTTCTTCACTACGGAAATTATGAGTTCTTTCACAAACAAAATTCCAATACAAGACACAAGACGCTCATTTCTTGGAGTCGATGAGCCTCCCACTTCGGTTTGACTATTAAGCTCACCTACTCGGATACTCACACCTTCCTTGACTCTAACCCCAACTTCTCTTTTGCTTGAACCAAGACCTTTTGCTTCTCGTGAAGACACTTACTTTACCGGAGCTAGGGTTTTCCCAAACCTATTATCTTTCAATGGTGATACAACACACCAAGAGAATATTTTGTTGCCTTGTCTAAAATCTTTCAAGTTATATGTGCACCTCAATATGCAGAATTAACATTCTTCTACAATCTAAGAACCCCTCTATAAATCTCACAATCACAATACAAAAAATGTGAGATGCAAGATTTCTTTTTACAAAAAGATTTGACAATGAAGCTTTATGGGGATCTTTCTAAAGATTCACCTTTTTCTCTTTTTCAAAAGAACACATTGAAAATCTCTCTAAAGATATGAAAGTGAAAAAGCTATGATTTTCAAAACAATGTAAAATTTGTTTTTCGTGTATGTGTTCTAACTCTATGAAAATCTAATCATGTATGTTATAATGAAGCAATATGAAAAACTTGGGCAAATATACAATTCTGTTTTCAGCTACTGTTAATCGATTATCACTTAAATTTAATCGATTAATGATTCTTGAAATTACCAGAAAAACAGAAATGACAACAAATCTTAATCGATTAAATCCATACTTAATCGATTAAAAGATTCCCAAGAATTCAACGCTTAATCGATTAAAATATATCTTAATCAATTAATGGTTTTACAAAAGGATAATTCAATATGATATGAACCTCCTACATGATTTATAAAAGTATAATGCATGACTTTGAGTGATGTATGATTTAAAACTCATTTTAAATGCATCCAAAATTATATGATCATGTATGTATGCATGTGCATGTAAATCATGCATGTATGCATGTAAATCATGCATGTATGCATGTAAGTCTAATTTTAGTTATGATTGATTTTAGCTTGTGAGACTTCCATTAAGGTTCATCCTAGCCTAGACTCTTTCTAAGCAAACATCTTAAGACCTAATAAAGATATAAAAGACTTAGCCTCTAGATCTTCTTGAATGTTTTACCTTGTGTGAACATGTGTCTTAGACTTTGTTGTTTGCTGATTTGTTCATCCCTTCAATCTTGTCCTGGATATACAATCCTTGTTGTCGATCTTTGTCTTTATCAAACCTTGTCTTTCATCAATCTTTGTCTTCATCAACCTTTGTCCTAGATACACAATCTGCTCATTCATGCATTCTTGCATCTTCAAGAATCTTATGTTGATCATGGGTAGTGTGCAATTGTTTCCACCGTGTTGGACCTTGCTTCATAGCAGATGAGAGTGAGATAGATGGAGGTGATTTTGATGGTGACATTTACTAGGTCTCAAAAAATCCTTAGGTTTCGGTTTCAATTTCTATTGTGCATGGAACTTGTGTTTTTTGTTTTTAACAAAACGGTTGTTGTTACACTTTTTGTTTTCATTTTTCTCTTCATAAATTGAATACAAATTTGTTTGTGTGGTATATAACAAAATTTCAACCTCCCGCTTTGCTTCAATTTTTATGTTGGTTAATAGCAATATTTTTAATGCACTGCTTTTTCCTCGTTGTGCTACACTAGCAATAATTTTGATATGGTTGTTTATACTTTTCTTGCATCCATTAGATAACAAAAAAGCAACACAATTCAGGTGTGTATCATTCTATACAAACAGAGAATTGTTTAATTGTATTTGTTGATTTTTGATCAGAAGACGATGGATGGATGAGTATTGGCTCTAAATAATTTGACATTGTCTTTTTGGAAAAATTGATATTAGAGGTCATAGAGACTTGGTTAGGATTAGTTTTAATGGAATGGGATTTATAAATTGTTGATTTGAATTAGGTACATAATATCCTAGAAGTTCGATCAGAGCAGACAAGGTAGTATCGTCATCTTGAGTAATTGAGATTTGATTGTAGCCTAATCTTGTCATCTTTATTGCTTTAAAAATTGGTATGAACCTTGTATTTATGTGTTCTGAGCCAGTGTATGTTCGCTTAAGAAGTTGATAGTACTACAACATTTTTTTCCTACTAACCATTCCATTTGTATTTGAAATGTTTCACTTATTGCAATATTTCAAAAGGAGCGACCATTGGATTCAAAGTCTTGCATTTTGCAATGATGCCAGATTGGGTTCTAGCATTAAAAATCTGAGTGCATTTTCAGATGAGGAACTCGAAACCTGGCTCCAATCAAGGTTGGTGTTATGGTGTCCATATGACAATATAGTGTATATGTAGGACCAAATGTTGTAATTTTATTTTTCTGAAGTAGAAGTTTGTGCAGACATAATTAGGCCTATATCTGTCGGTTGTCACCCATTTCTTCCAATCGTGGCTTGAAAACCTCACAATGCATTTTACTGAATTTTAACCATTTTAAGTGATATAACAAATACCAGCTTTGTAGTTTTTGTTGTGTAATTATTAGAGTGCTCCTTAACATAGAAATTTGGCCTTTGAAGTGTCATTGTAGTGTTTTTACTATATATTCTTTGCTACCAAAGGCAAAAAGAGTTTTCCGTGGTATCAAGTTGGTAGTGAAGATTTTTTTTAAATATAAAAGAAATAAAATTTCCAGTTTTAATTAGGTAATCATAACCTGAAAGGTTTCCTCTTTCCAGTAATGCAACAGATTTGGCAATTGATAGCTAGATGGCAACCATGGATCGTTTTTTATTTTAGAAAATGACTGCTCTGAAGAAAGAGAGAACTACGCATGAGACAAAACATGCTTAAGTTGATTGATATATATTATGAAGCATTAAATGCTCATATGAAAGATAGAGTAAAAGTTAGTTATCATATATTATTCTTAAATAGTTGGCCTAATGACAACATTATGTTTTGTAATGAAATCTGTCTGCAGCTAAAAAATTTATAAACTTTGTCTACCTTCGGTACCAATTTCTCTATTGAGTTTTCTAATTTGAACTTTGCGCTCTATTGAGTTTTCTAATTTGAACTTTGCGGTGATCCTTTAACAACATATCCAAGTTCCAAATGATTTGGTTCTAAAGATATTCCCTCATATTATGGAAAGGGACAAATTGTTCACTTCAACCTCTATCTTAGACCTTGATTTTAGCTAGATTTCATTCTTTTTTTATTCCTTTCTTGGTTTGGGTCTTCAACTCATTGAGTTGTTTTTCTTGTTCTTTTTCTGGTTATGGATAGGAGTATCACTTGTTCTCCTAATACTCTCTTTTTGGTTATATATTGTTATTGTTGATATAAAAAAAAACCTCTATCTTAGATTTAATATATGATGAGGTTAAAAGAAGACAAACTAACGATGACATGTCTGGGAAAGGCGAGAACTTGAAATTTAGCCAATTATCTAAGTTATTTCTTCCATACTTTATAACGTGGTGCCACAATTTGTACATTATACCCCACCCACCTTCACTTGTTAACAACATCACTCTTTTATTTTTTTTATCCATGTGTTAACATAAATTAGAAAACTCTCATGTTTTGTGTTGGAATACCAATGACATATATGGAGAAGGGGGGATCATTATATAAGGAGTATAGGAAGGATATGACTCCTGACTTAAGAGACCCTTCTAAATCCAAAGATGGGGCAGCTGAAGTCATTAAGATTTATAAGCAAGTAAGCATTTTTCCTTTTTTTGTGTATGATGTTACTTATGAGTTATGGCTGCTATTTCCTGAGTTAATCAGTGGATGCTAGTCTCTTAAGCCATCTAAATTGTCATATCATATTCATAAGACATATCATCTAGTTAATTGTATGTTCATGCATCTATCATACATGTTATATGTGCATATTAGGCATAATATAATTGGTAAAACATGTGTATATATTGTGTATAACATATGAGAAGTTTACCATTTGAAACATATGCATAAATGTTCCAGTTAATCGATTAACGTGGTAACTTAATCGATTAACTCAACTGCTTTTCTTTTAAATATGTGTTTTCTGTTTGAACTGAATTATGTGTCATTATGTTGCCCCGTTAATCGATTAAAGAGAAGCCTTAATCGATTAACTAGTCTGTTTTTTGTTATAACTGAAATTTGTTTTAACTATTTAACTGTTTTGCAACGAATGTAACCACCTATTCTCTATGCTATAAATACAAGGCATTGTTCAGAAAACCATAGCATTGCATTCTATTGTGTAGGGCTGTTTAGAGAGCATTTTGCATACGTGTTTTACTGTATTTTTCAAGAGAGTTGCATGCGTGAGAAGAGAGATTATGCTATTTTAATTAATGATTACAGGCTTACTGTTTTTGCATAATTTTGTATTCATTCTTATCTTGCTCACATGCTCATGCATTATATATTGTTAGAGAGAAATTATCTGTATACTAATATTGATTAACTTATTTGAATCTTGATGGCTTAAGTGGTTAGTAAAATGGTTAATCTTTGAGTCTTTATCTTGTCATATTTTAAGCATTATTGTGCTTAGTATACCTTGTTGTTTAACGTGTTTTTGTGTAGTCTGGATTTGTTTCTTAGTGTGAGATCACCACAGAGATTGAGGTTCTTCACCAAGGCTAGGAGGTCTTGATTTGAGGATAGGAATCTTGGATGGGGCTAGTTCGCGAGAAAGGTTTTCTCAAAGGCGAAGGGTAGAGTCAAACCAAGGATTTAGAGGTCCTAGATTTCAAGAAGGGAGCATCCTATGTGCTTGTAAATTGAATTGGTATTTGTATCCATATTTCAATATTGTGAAGAAAGAAAATCTCCCTGATCTAGACGGGAAGACCTGGATGTAGTTTGTAGTGGACCGCAAATGAACCAGGATAAAAATCCTTTGTGCATTATTCTTTCTCTTTTATGTTCTTTATGTTTCTTGCCATTATAAATTGAATCTGTAATTGAAAAGTTGAATATTTGTTTACTACCATATACTTGATAATCGTGCGTAAAAATATCTGTATTATATCTGTTCAATTTTGTTTTAATTACTGTGCAAATTGCATGTCTGATCATCCTGTTATGTGCAATAGTTAATCGATTAAACCTTGCTGTTAATCGATTAACTGGGCTGTTTTCCAGCAGTTGGGTTTTGGTTCAAGAAGCGGTGATTGATAACCGCTAAACCTATTCAACCTCCCCCTTCTAGGTGTTCCTAGGCCACTGATATCTAACATGTAGCACTATGCGAGCAATTCGGCCGGCAGGGCCCCTTGGGGGGTACCTGCAAAGGCACTATGGCGCTCAAGTCAGTATAAGGGAAGAATAGAGAGAAAAAGTAGAGAGAGTCTAACCCATGTAATAAATGCCATGATATCTTCCTCTATTTATACTGAGGGGGAGAGCTAGCTAGTCACTTACTAGTAGGTTCCATGTGGCGTGATCTGAGCAAGCCATCCTACATGGCCCGATCTGAAGGGAGGTGCTAGGCTATACCTGCTATCTGTCTATGTCTGAGCTAGACATAGGTGACATGTACGGTTGGTGGCGTAACAGAGTTGACTTTCCCTTCTGTCGGTGTCAGATACGGCACGTGTAGCAGGTATGACAAGTCATGATCATTCGACGGAGCAGGTTTGCAGGCATACGATACAACTCTAACACGAGGGACCCACCTGTTGACAAGGGTACATGCTTGTGTTATTGTCTGCCCGAAATGGGTTGGTATGGGTGATATGACCCAAATTACAGAGCATCCAACTCTTCAATATTGAAATTTAAAAAGAAATCAAGAAATTATCTATTTTAATCACATATTTCTATTAGCTTCAACATTAATAATATATATTGTTGTCAGGATAGATATAAATGACAATATTGAAATAATGAAAAAATGAGTTTCTTAAATCATTCACTACATGTTAACTTATTAGAACTTGAGTATTATACCATATTCTAGAGTCAACATAGAGCTATAAAGATGAATTAAAATGTTATATCAATCTTCTAATGGTTTTAAAGTAAAAGATATTATTTCATACTATCTGGTCGTTAAGGAGTGTTACTACATGTCAACCTTGATTAGTAAATTATTGAATTAATTTACTAAAATTTTAGTAATGAACCTATGGTGTCACACACTAACTAGAGTTTTGATTTTTGTTGGACAAGAAAATGTTATTGATTAAATCAAAGAGTTTAATATTATAAATTTTCTTTAAGTGTGATATTATTGTATTTTTTGTTAACACCAAAAATAAAAATAAGTAATTTTAATCATCTGTAATATAATTAACTAGAGTTCGGGTTTTCCAAAAGTTGAACATAATCAATTTGCACCAGATAGATTTGTGTTATGTCATACATCGATTACATAATCGTTCGACTTGAGTTCTAGATAGTGGCTTTTCCAAAACTTGAACTTAATGGAGTTTGTTTAAAATGTATTAAGGTTATAAAATTTTGTTAAATAATAAGGTTGAGAAATTTAAAAGTTATATATAATGACCCATTAAAAATGGGAATACAGTTTTATACGTTACTTCCACCGGTAAAAGTATGTGTAATTATTGTGCATAAATAAATATAGTTTAATACACTACTTCCACCTGTAGAAGTCCTTGTAAATATAATAGAAGTCGTGTGTTAAACCATATATATTCAATCACAATAATTAGAAATACTTCTATCGGTGGAAGTAATGTACAAAATCGCATTCCCAGTTTTCGCATTTATCATTAAAATAAAAATTAATTTCGCATTTTAGTATATTTATTTAAATTGTCTGTGTTTCCTTTGCTTCAGCTCGTCACTCTTCTTCTCTTGCACTCTCTATAACATGTTATGTTTCTTCTCTTTCCTACTTTGAGGAAGTACGTTTCATTTTATGTGATTTTTTTTGTTTATGTGCCTCAAGTGAGTAACTTGTAAAACAGAAAAGTAGTGTCAACTATGCCTTGTTGATGATGTGTATGTGGACATAAAACCTAAGAAATTCAGTAAAGGGTCTAAGTTCTCCTCCCCAATATATTTGGACAGCTTTAATAGACTTGTTGAACTAGTTTTGAACCAGAGTGATAAACTGTTTGAAAACAGGTAGATCATTTTATTTTAGTTTTAGAAGATAGATCCAAGTATGTCTAGTATGTGCAGCCACTATAGAGAAATAGATCCAAGTGTGTCTAGTAATAAATCCACTTTCATAGTGAACATGTACCGGTCCCCAAAGGTCTAGATATAACAAGTCAAAGGGGTTCTGATAAACATTAGTGGAACAAGATGAAGGAATTCTATGGGCTTTACTACAAGAGCATGCATTGCACAAACCCGTAGTAGCTTTATTAGAATGAGTTATATTACAATGAGAAAGAACATTGTAAATGGTTTCTTCATGAGCATGACCTAATCTACAATACCAAAGAAAGTAGTTGCTACTATTAGGACATTTATTTAAAACAATAGAGACATTAATATAACTACAATTTGTAGCACTTATTGGAAAAGCAGAAGATGATGTGGAATGACTGGTTGATGTGGGAATGAGATTTAACACTTATTGGGAAACACATAGAGTCCCTCAAAGTTGAGTGAACCTTTAAGAAGCACCTGATTAGAACCCTAAGATTTGACAACACAATGGTTAGGGTGAAACTCAAAGTAACATTGATTATCACTTGCAAATTGAGAAACACTTACGAGATTCTTTGTAATTTTAGGTACTAATAAGAGATTCTTTAAGGAAAGTGGCACTTTAGCATAATAGGAAGATAGAAAATGAGAATTGCCACTAGAAACATTAGAAGTTTTAAAACTATTACCCATATAGATGTGATCATGACCAAATTGTTCATTTGGTTCATGCAGCATAGTAGGATTAAACATGACATAGTTTGTAGCACCTGAATCAGGATACCAAGGAGAGGGAACCTCAATGTTTTGACTGGTAGTCTGTCCACTTGTGTGCCTACTAGTTGTGACATTCATGGCATAAGGACCAGTAGATGTATGAGAATAGGGCATTGGTCTACTAGGATTATCATAGTTGGGCAAGTTAAATGAGTAACCATAGCCAGGTGCACCATTAAAAGGTGTTGGTTGTCTTGATGGCAATGAATAACAAGCAAATCTAATTGTTGATAGCATGGTTGTAGTTGATAGGTGTTGGGTGGATAATGGCCACCAGATAACTGTCTAGAAGGTCGAATTTGAGGTTTGATAGGACTAATTGGTTGAAAATCCATATGGTGCATAGTAACACCATGTCACATCATGGCCATGACGTTGACAATATTCATATAAGTAATTGATTTTCCTTGAGAGAAAACTGATAATATTCCATAGATGTGATTTTTTTTTTTTGGTTTCCCACAGGTATCCTCGCATTGGAGGCAATCCTCGCATTGGAGGCAATCCTGTCCGAGTCGGGAACATCCACAGGTAAGTGGGGCTAACTCTCCCAACGGACATTTTTTTCATCCACAAGACTCGAACCCGGGTTCTTGCTTAAGGGGATCAAGCATGTACCACTTGAACCAACGCCCGTTGGTTCCATAGATGTGATTGATACCATGTAAATTGAGAATCTCATAATGAAAAGGATCTAGAAAATTCTAAATTATTGAGAGAGGAGAAAGAGAGATAGAGAGAAAACAGAAAACTGCAAATTTGAATATGAATTAATGAATCTTACTTACGATTGAGGCTAGATTCATACTTATATGATCTAGGTAATGGCGCCAAACTTAGTGGCAGCTGGCAATGCATAACTGCCAACTAGCCACTCTAATCTAACTACTGAAACTAACCAGAATATGGTTGACGGTTAGCTAATTGTTTATGTTTTTACACAATCACTGCCTACTCACTAATACAGGCAAGCTATATGTTACTAGTTATTTGGTTGTATGTTTAAGTGTGTGATGCTTGTTGTTGTGCATTAAACCGGCTGTTGTACTATCTCTTGATCTATATTTACTATATTGTCACGTTGTGAACTTTTTACTCAATAACTAACCTTTAGTTTTAGTTTTTCCAAATTGAAAATCTTAAGTTGGAGGTAGTGGATAAAAAGTATTCAACGCATAAATTGACTCTTCTAAATATTCAACGCATAAATTCTATGGAGGTAGTGGATAAAAAGTATTTTACTTATACATTATTATTGATAATGATATGTTGATTCTATGTTTCCCAACCAACTTGCCTAATACTTGCAGTTGTTTAGAATTTGGAGTAACCTTTTGTTTTCCCGAGTGGCAAAAATACATTTTCTTGTATTGTTTGAGAAGCAAAATGATTTGAAGTCTCCATGTTTCAGCTACAAACAAAATAGAGCATATTTATCTAAAAAATTGATTGCACTTCTATGCTATGGAGGAGTGCCAAATGAATTCTTCATGGATATTCTTATGAGTAATTTGGAAGATGCAAACCATATCTACTTCAATAAGCATACTGCACTCAATGGTAGTTTTCTTACATACTTCAAGCTACTAATACTTCCATTGGTCATATTTAATCATAAAAACTACTCTTTATTTCTATACAATTGTAATTGTCCTACTACCTAAAATGTGTGGGAATCCCTCTCGGTGGTGTTTTTCAATTGTTGATGCAGTACCTGTAGTTTCTGTCAACTATGGTGAGATGAATGAATACAATGCTGCAGGAATGATTTTAAGTGGGCTTCCTCTTGATGAACCATATTTACAGTATCGTCTTTCAATACTTGCAAAAGAGGTAAAGAAGAGGCTTTGAGGAGGAAAGCTAAATGTACCCGAATGTTTCTATCTAATGTGGACTGTTGATCCCACCGGATGGCTGAAAAGGAATCAAGTTTGTATAATTTAGTAAGCTTAAATCTCATAATTGTTCTAAGGATTAGTAAAATTTGTCTTGTTTTCTTATTTTATTTTTATCTATGATATGTTGGCTGTGTGCTATAGATTCTTACTATGTATATGTGTATACAACTCTTTGCCGTAGAAAGTTGAAGTTCTTTTTAATTGTGTTATTCTAATGTTACTACCAAATCTGCAAGTTTACTTTTAGTGTAGGACAAAAGGCTAGGCATAATCATTCGTCTTGTTGGTATGCAATATTGATAAATAGATATAAAAAAATATGCTATGGCCATATCCAACAATGGATTTTTTTTTAGAAACATGTTAGAAATATAAGCTATCAGGTATGTGTTGACTCTCTCAATTCTTTTTTTATAGTGAAAATAGCCAAATTATTAGGGATGTGCTGGTTTGGCGAAATCTAGGTTTACATTTGTGGGACATTGACATATTGCATGACATATATGTGTACGGGTTAGAATTGTTGGGTCCCACAGGGCTCTATAACTCACCTAGAGGGGGTGAATAGGTGATACAGTATACAATAGTCGTTGCTCGATAAACAAACAAATTATACAAAATTCACACACAGTTTAATCGATTAAACACAACTATAATTGATATGTTGATAATCGATTAACTAAACACCTTAGTCGATTAATAAGTTCTTTTTCTATGAAAACAATTTTCTTTTGATATCCAAGATTACCAACATTCAACTAAACTTATATGCAATCTTTTAGATGATTAAGAACAGTAAATACATAAAACTGAATATGCAATTAACTCGGAATGATATGCATGTCAAGTTAAGTAAATCATGTAATACGAAAATATAAAAAGTTAAGGGTTGAGAAGAATGAGACATGGTTTTTATCTTGGTTCGTTTGCGGGTCCACTTGTAAACTACATCCAAACCTCCCTTTCTGATCTTGGGAGATTTTTCTTCACTACGGAAATTATGAGTTCTTTCACAAACAAAATTCCAATACAAGACACAAGACGCTCATTTCTTGGAGTCGATGAGCCTCCCACTTCGGTTTGACTATTAAGCTCACCTACTCGGATACTCACACCTTCCTTGACTCTAACCCCAACTTCTCTTTTGCTTGAACCAAGACCTTTTGCTTCTCGTGAAGACACTTACTTTACCGGAGCTAGGGTTTTCCCAAACCTATTATCTTTCAATGGTGATACAACACACCAAGAGAATATTTTGTTGCCTTGTCTAAAATCTTTCAAGTTATATGTGCACCTCAATATGCAGAATTAACATTCTTCTACAATCTAAGAACCCCTCTATAAATCTCACAATCACAATACAAAAAATGTGAGATGCAAGATTTCTTTTTACAAAAAGATTTGACAATGAAGCTTTATGGGGATCTTTCTAAAGATTCACCTTTTTCTCTTTTTCAAAAGAACACATTGAAAATCTCTCTAAAGATATGAAAGTGAAAAAGCTATGATTTTCAAAACAATGTAAAATTTGTTTTTCGTGTATGTGTTCTAACTCTATGAAAATCTAATCATGTATGTTATAATGAAGCAATATGAAAAACTTGGGCAAATATACAATTCTGTTTTCAGCTACTGTTAATCGATTATCACTTAAATTTAATCGATTAATGATTCTTGAAATTACCAGAAAAACAGAAATGACAACAAATCTTAATCGATTAAATCCATACTTAATCGATTAAAAGATTCCCAAGAATTCAACGCTTAATCGATTAAAATATATCTTAATCAATTAATGGTTTTACAAAAGGATAATTCAATATGATATGAACCTCCTACATGATTTATAAAAGTATAATGCATGACTTTGAGTGATGTATGATTTAAAACTCATTTTAAATGCATCCAAAATTATATGATCATGTATGTATGCATGTGCATGTAAATCATGCATGTATGCATGTAAATCATGCATGTATGCATGTAAGTCTAATTTTAGTTATGATTGATTTTAGCTTGTGAGACTTCCATTAAGGTTCATCCTAGCCTAGACTCTTTCTAAGCAAACATCTTAAGACCTAATAAAGATATAAAAGACTTAGCCTCTAGATCTTCTTGAATGTTTTACCTTGTGTGAACATGTGTCTTAGACTTTGTTGTTTGCTGATTTGTTCATCCCTTCAATCTTGTCCTGGATATACAATCCTTGTTGTCGATCTTTGTCTTTATCAAACCTTGTCTTTCATCAATCTTTGTCTTCATCAACCTTTGTCCTAGATACACAATCTGCTCATTCATGCATTCTTGCATCTTCAAGAATCTTATGTTGATCATGGGTAGTGTGCAATTGTTTCCACCGTGTTGGACCTTGCTTCATAGCAGATGAGAGTGAGATAGATGGAGGTGATTTTGATGGTGACATTTACTAGGTCTCAAAAAATCCTTAGGTTTCGGTTTCAATTTCTATTGTGCATGGAACTTGTGTTTTTTGTTTTTAACAAAACGGTTGTTGTTACACTTTTTGTTTTCATTTTTCTCTTCATAAATTGAATACAAATTTGTTTGTGTGGTATATAACAAAATTTCAACCTCCCGCTTTGCTTCAATTTTTATGTTGGTTAATAGCAATATTTTTAATGCACTGCTTTTTCCTCGTTGTGCTACACTAGCAATAATTTTGATATGGTTGTTTATACTTTTCTTGCATCCATTAGATAACAAAAAAGCAACACAATTCAGGTGTGTATCATTCTATACAAACAGAGAATTGTTTAATTGTATTTGTTGATTTTTGATCAGAAGACGATGGATGGATGAGTATTGGCTCTAAATAATTTGACATTGTCTTTTTGGAAAAATTGATATTAGAGGTCATAGAGACTTGGTTAGGATTAGTTTTAATGGAATGGGATTTATAAATTGTTGATTTGAATTAGGTACATAATATCCTAGAAGTTCGATCAGAGCAGACAAGGTAGTATCGTCATCTTGAGTAATTGAGATTTGATTGTAGCCTAATCTTGTCATCTTTATTGCTTTAAAAATTGGTATGAACCTTGTATTTATGTGTTCTGAGCCAGTGTATGTTCGCTTAAGAAGTTGATAGTACTACAACATTTTTTTCCTACTAACCATTCCATTTGTATTTGAAATGTTTCACTTATTGCAATATTTCAAAAGGAGCGACCATTGGATTCAAAGTCTTGCATTTTGCAATGATGCCAGATTGGGTTCTAGCATTAAAAATCTGAGTGCATTTTCAGATGAGGAACTCGAAACCTGGCTCCAATCAAGGTTGGTGTTATGGTGTCCATATGACAATATAGTGTATATGTAGGACCAAATGTTGTAATTTTATTTTTCTGAAGTAGAAGTTTGTGCAGACATAATTAGGCCTATATCTGTCGGTTGTCACCCATTTCTTCCAATCGTGGCTTGAAAACCTCACAATGCATTTTACTGAATTTTAACCATTTTAAGTGATATAACAAATACCAGCTTTGTAGTTTTTGTTGTGTAATTATTAGAGTGCTCCTTAACATAGAAATTTGGCCTTTGAAGTGTCATTGTAGTGTTTTTACTATATATTCTTTGCTACCAAAGGCAAAAAGAGTTTTCCGTGGTATCAAGTTGGTAGTGAAGATTTTTTTTAAATATAAAAGAAATAAAATTTCCAGTTTTAATTAGGTAATCATAACCTGAAAGGTTTCCTCTTTCCAGTAATGCAACAGATTTGGCAATTGATAGCTAGATGGCAACCATGGATCGTTTTTTATTTTAGAAAATGACTGCTCTGAAGAAAGAGAGAACTACGCATGAGACAAAACATGCTTAAGTTGATTGATATATATTATGAAGCATTAAATGCTCATATGAAAGATAGAGTAAAAGTTAGTTATCATATATTATTCTTAAATAGTTGGCCTAATGACAACATTATGTTTTGTAATGAAATCTGTCTGCAGCTAAAAAATTTATAAACTTTGTCTACCTTCGGTACCAATTTCTCTATTGAGTTTTCTAATTTGAACTTTGCGCTCTATTGAGTTTTCTAATTTGAACTTTGCGGTGATCCTTTAACAACATATCCAAGTTCCAAATGATTTGGTTCTAAAGATATTCCCTCATATTATGGAAAGGGACAAATTGTTCACTTCAACCTCTATCTTAGACCTTGATTTTAGCTAGATTTCATTCTTTTTTTATTCCTTTCTTGGTTTGGGTCTTCAACTCATTGAGTTGTTTTTCTTGTTCTTTTTCTGGTTATGGATAGGAGTATCACTTGTTCTCCTAATACTCTCTTTTTGGTTATATATTGTTATTGTTGATATAAAAAAAAACCTCTATCTTAGATTTAATATATGATGAGGTTAAAAGAAGACAAACTAACGATGACATGTCTGGGAAAGGCGAGAACTTGAAATTTAGCCAATTATCTAAGTTATTTCTTCCATACTTTATAACGTGGTGCCACAATTTGTACATTATACCCCACCCACCTTCACTTGTTAACAACATCACTCTTTTATTTTTTTTATCCATGTGTTAACATAAATTAGAAAACTCTCATGTTTTGTGTTGGAATACCAATGACATATATGGAGAAGGGGGGATCATTATATAAGGAGTATAGGAAGGATATGACTCCTGACTTAAGAGACCCTTCTAAATCCAAAGATGGGGCAGCTGAAGTCATTAAGATTTATAAGCAAGTAAGCATTTTTCCTTTTTTTGTGTATGATGTTACTTATGAGTTATGGCTGCTATTTCCTGAGTTAATCAGTGGAGTCTCTCTTGTAGAAACTATATGGTGCGGGGAACATAGAGGATAGCACAAATGATATTTTTAATGAGGCTTTGCATGTGTATCATGTTACTTATAACTATGCTATCCAAACGAATTCTGTCTCTAAATGTGGCTTTGCATGGAAGGTTGCTGGTTCAACTCTCACGTATCTGTATACATTGAAACAAAGTCAACATGCTTTAATCTATAACCTAGTTGTACTGCGTAATTTTTTTGGTTCATAAGATAAATTAACTCTTGTTGGATGTATATATTCAACACTGGTGACTAATATAGATAATTATATCTATAAACTGTAACTCAAGCCAAACGATTATGCAATCGATGTATGACATGACACAAATCCACCTCAGGCAAATATATTATGTTCAACTTTGGAAAACTGGAACTCTAGTTAATTATATTATAGATTGCTAAAATTACTTATTTGTATTTTTGGTGCTAGCAAAAAATAAAATAATATTTTACTTAAAGAAAATTTATAAATTAAATTCTTTAATTTAATCGATAACATTTTCTTGTCCAACAAAAATCAAAAGTTAATTAGTATATGAACCTGTAGGTTCATTAATAAAATGGTAATAAATTAATTCAATAATTTAATCTACTGACCGTTCAAACTCTGAGTTCAAATACACATTAAATAAAACTTACACAAATCTGCAAACACACGAACAAATTTCGAACTGAAATTGCCATATCGATTTGCACTAAACCTTGTGGTCTTCTAACATACTGATTTGCACTAAACCTTGTGGTCTTCTAAGATACTGATTTGCACTAAACCGTTTCTGTTATTATACTATCACTACCTCCATCGCACAGTGTCCTTCGTCGTCATTCCTCGGCTCTCGGCAGCTTCATCCATCAAGGTTAGATACTTAGATAAGTTAGATTCATCCCTTATTTACTGCTTTGTCCATAGCCATATACATTTTGGGAAGGGTATATGAATTGAGAGTCAAAAGGGGAAAAAACAAAAAAAGACAAAATGCTCATGTTTTTTATTTTTTATAATTATTTTAACGACCAAACATTTCTCAGAGAAAGATACGAAATTTTCAGAAGAAGTTCGAAGGCTTAGGTCATAAAAGTGGGGAATCTCGGGAGTTTCATCACTAGAGGCAAGTGTTAGCTTTTGATTATTTTTGGAGAATTATGCATTTGAATAGATATTCATATGATGTTCCATGAGTTCTGGTTAAGTTTCTCTTTTTTACTGCTTGAATTCAAAGAGGTTTGAGATTAATAGATGATATGTAAGTTTCCTTGCTTTAGTTTATCTATAGATTACATGTAGAGTGTTTGACAAAATGCCTGAAATGTTTCTTTGCATGGTTGAACCTCTTTTCATTCTTTTGAACAATGGTAATATCTCTTGATGAATATTCATGCCTTCATTGACAACCTTAGGTCATTTGCTATGTGATTTTTCATTTTTCTGTCTATGTTTTCCTTTTTTTATTCTGTGGTTAGAACATTGAGCACCCTTTTATTTGAATATGAAATATGCAAGTTTTGTTTGCTGGTTTAAATAGTAATATGCATTTGAGCAGGTTATTTAGTATGATAGTCTTCACATATAGGTGTCGCGACAAATCTCTTGAAAAATTTATGTTTTCTAGTTGGGAATCATGTGCCCATGTTGATTCAATGTTCAAATAATGGTTTGGTTTGAGTTCTATTGGCTTGATTCGATGTTGAAAAAGCTCACATCAAATTATTTGATCCATGCTTGAGTTGTCTTTGTATAAACTGCAAATTTAACTTGGACTCAAGTTTGTGGGTGCCTTTGGAATGTTGTTTGCCATAGCTGATTGCACGGGAGTACTTGTCCAGTTGTGTCTCTTGTATTCAATCTTGATTTGCAATGACAGTTGTTTATCTACCTATTGCTATCTATGTACAAAAGCTTAGTTGAAACTTTTGTTGGGTTTGTTTTTTCTTCCCTCCCAACTGTGTTTGATTCAGTGTTCTTTTTGTGCCTAAATTAAATTATCCTCTTGTGTACGAATATGATGCTTGGACCTAACTTTTTGTAGGTGTTGTTGGTACTTGGTAGCACGGTAGCAGACTAGCAGTTATGTATGGCCTTGCTCTTAGGAAGTAATAAGAATCATGTTTTATTGGTTTTCTATTTTTCTATATGTATTGTATTTAAAATTTTAAATGCTGAAAATTAAAAAAAATTATAATGTTATCAGTTGGGCTAGCCCGCCACAGCCCTAAAGCCCTACCTAATTTAGCCTGAACTCGTTGTGAGCTAGCGCGAACCTGTTAAGATAGCCATTTTTGACATGTCTACTTTATAGATGGATGTGGCCAATGATCTATGGATATGTTCCATATATTTTATGAGTAAATAAATATTTTTGATATCGATGCAGTCTAATGCGACCCAAATGTCATCCGATGTGGTTGTGTTGTAGCCCATTGCGGTCGCATTATTATGATTTGGTGACACACCACTATTGTGGTATGATGTGGTTGTGGCAGTCACAAAAGCAATCATAATATTGGGGTCGTATCACATGATGCAACCCGCAATTTAAAACACTAGTAGGGACTTACATTTGTTGTCCTACAACTTGTGTCATTGTATGTACCACTAGCCTGTCATTGGTTGAAAAAATATATTTAAGTTAAAAAATTAATAATTAATTATTTTCCTAATTAATCACAGTTGATGATATATGTAGTGACATAACTTGTAGGACAACAGATGTTATGCTATAGGTACTTATGGGTTCATAAGTTGTCCAAAACCACTGGTTGGTTACCAAGGCCACAAAGTGCTTATTATTGTTTATTCATATTTGATACTTACTTTAGCTTTTGCAAAAATAAGGAAAATGATAAACTGCAATATTTAATTGCTTTATTTTCTGCAACTGAATAGTAGAGATTAGTTCTTCCATTTTCTCATAACTGAATAGTAGACATTTTCGTCCTAACTCTACTGTTAGTTATGTTTTTGTATTTTACAATATAAAAATCATGAATGCCGTTCCGATAATAGAATCACTTGTTATTAGCGTATAAATTGCACAAGTTTTAATTTTTTATTTCAATTTTAATTAAGACTTCATATTATTTTTATTATTTAATAACTAAATGTTTAATTATGTGATATATATATATATATATATATATATATTAAGAAGATTATTTAAATTTATAATTTTGTAGGTTAGTCAAATCAATAAGCAAATTGTATTATTTTGATCTGCATTTTCTCTTAACTTCAAATGGCATGGCACACGAGATTTCAAATTATGTAAATAGTAATTAATAGTAATAGAAATAATGTTATTAAAATTGGAGGAATTATTGACTTAGAGTAGTAGGTCAATTTGTTACTGGTCCGGCTAGTAAGACATTGATTGATTTAGTTGACTTGATTTACATTATTTTTTTTTAAATTATAATAAAATGTGACATATTTAATAACTTTATACTCCAAAAATTTAAAATATTATGTTTTCGTAAATTTCAAATAATACATGTTTTATGCTTTTTTTTGTAATATATATTCATTTACTTTTTAATAAAGAACTAATCTCTTTTGGGTATGTAATTATCTCTCTCAACAACTGTTGTTCTTAGGAATCGAATTCTTAACCTTTTGGTCATTCTAAGATCTAGCAAAGCTTTACATTACTATATCAACTCATTGTTGGTATATATGTTTTACACTTTGATTATAATAAAAACACACAAATAAGTTTCAAATTTGAATAAACAATTAAAATTGAAAGACTGTCTATTCCCTATATGGGGAATATTGGAAGGGATTCACCAGAAATAGCCACTGACTCTACTATCATCTAGGATACATTTGCTGCACACACAAAATATATGTGAATTTGTTAAATATAACATGTAATCTTGATGAATTACAATAACATTAATTACTAGAATCATAGTAATCAGAAATAGTTTTTAGCTTTTGAAAAAATTAATAATCAAATGGAAAACATTATGCAATTAAGTGTAGCAACCTGGTGGATAGTTAATTTTAAGGGAAAATTGAATAGAAAAACAATAAATTTTATCCATTTTGGAAGTAGGTATTAGAAACTATTTTTTTAATTAGTTTTTAAACTTTATTTATTTGTAAAATTGATTATGCACAAAGGTAATGTTAAATTAATATTATGTTAAACTGAAATTGTTGTTGTGAGACTCTCAACAATAATAAGTCCACCGATATAATAATGATGTTAGTCAGTGATGATGGTCAAAAGAAATTGTCGTCAAAATGCAAATTTTTTGAGAAGAATATAATAAAAAATTCAACGTTAAAAGGGAATAATAAAATAATATTGATATATAAAAAATTTAAAATTACATAATAATAATATGATAATTGGAATTAAAAAAATGCATGAGTAAAAAAATTTCACGACACCCCCTGAATTTTAGTAAAATTATAAAAATCACCCGGACATTTTTAAAATCTACACAAACTACCCTTAATTATCTAGATACATTACATTGACTACCATGTAAGATAGATAAGTGTAATTTTTAGACAAAAAATAATAACGTGTGTAATTAAGTCAAACAAAGTATGATATAGTGTGAAGACAAGTGAGTTGATGTCAATTCATTATTTTTTATTCGTTGCGGACTACATCGATATTCTAAGGAGATGTTTAAATTACTCTTATATGATATATTATATCAAACCAAAATAATGAATAAACATCAACTTTTATGTTATTTAGACTTGTCTTCACATTATATCATATTTTTTATTTAATTATATTCGTCTCCATTTTTTATTTAAAAAATTACATATGTCTCTATTTTTAAAACTTACACAAACCACTCATAGTTTATATATATATATATATATATATATATATATAAACTATGAGTGGTTTGTGTAAGTTTTAAAAATATCGGGATGATTTGTGTAATTTTACTAAAAGGGTCTGAGCGGTTTTTGGTACATTTTACATTATATTTATCAATAAATAAATTTTCACTAATAATTAAAGTTTAATTAGACTATTATAAAGAAAAAATAAAAATAATCGGTAGTAGCTAATTTTTTAGTTTCTTACATGTATCTTGGTACTCAATATAGCGTTCAAGTTAGAATATTTACATGTACTTTCATAAGATTCAAACCTAAGACCTTGGGTAATCAAACATGTAACACTTGAATTATCTGATTGCTAAGTGCTACTGCTAATTGGAAAACACAAAGGTTTTTTTAACTTTTTTCCTTTAATTTAATATTTTTATTTGGCCTTTCAAAATTTAGATTCCTCCCTTTTTTTCTTTCTCTGTTCTATCACTCTATTATACTTGGCAGCGCACAACGGCGATAAAACCATTCCACCGATCACCACCGTCTTGCCAAACTCCTCAGCCCTCCCTTGTGTTGATTCAAATTGAACATCTGTAACTGAACAAGCTCTTTGTACGTCGTCCCCTTTTCTCTTTTCTTCATCCCCCTATGCTTCTCTTTCACTGTTTTTTGTTTAATTGTTGGGGTTTGAGAGAAGGGCTAGTTTGCAAAGTTAAAAATTTAAGGAACCATTTTATAAATAAGGTTGCGTGGCACTTTCATTGCCTATACTTACTGCGCTGCTTCATCTTGCTGTGTTTCTATTGTGCTTATCATTGTTCACAAAATAAATAGATAAATAATCTTTAAAAAACCAATATTTTTTAGTTATGTGTTTTTGTTTCATATGAATTGCTAACATTGGTTGTGATGAACTAGGTGCTGTTGCTGTTTTCCCTGTTCTTTTTGTTTCCTAAAAATGCCAGAAGATATCATTCATGAGAACCCTTTGTTTGGGGGCAAAATATCAAGCACATTCCCCGGCAGGTTCCAGGTCATTGATTCTATTTTAAAGTGAATAACAATTTGTTTCTTATACATTTCCACTGTGTACCAATTTGATTCCCGAAAATGTAAAAATCCAAATTGATACTTTGCCAGTGTGAGTCAAAGTAGTTCCTACCCAGATCATAAAAAACTAGTCTGTCTCATATTTAATATTTTTAGTACCATTTTGGGTTTTTTCAATTTTCTGGAGATCTACATATCAAAATTTTGAGGACCAAAGTCAGTCTTTATTCGTTATTTTATTTATTTATATTTACTTTTTCACAATTCCTTATTTTTTTATTTATGGAGTCTATGCTCTTTACAATAACCTTTGGATCGGTTCGCTGAAATCAAGTTTGTGATTGTATCTTGTAGGATATCAGCAACATTCGAGAAGTTCCTGATCATCAGGTAGAATTTACAATCCAACTACATGTTAAATGTTCAAAACACTTGTTCATAACAATTTAGTAACTCGACTCCATGAAAAGTATTTTAAATTTAACCCCTCATTGAGGCTTCAGTGTCGATATGCACGGTTTGATAACATAGTTGAACCAACATGGGATTTTTAGTTATTAACTTATAGTTGAAGGAGTTCTTTGCATTTTAGTCTACTTTCTCTTTGATTATTATGTGTTCTAATCCTTGTAATAACTTATGTTTGGTTGTTCATGATTTGTAGGAGGTGTTTGCAGACCCAAGTCGAGATGAAAGCTTGATCTTTGAACTTTTGGAATATAAGCCTGATGTTGCTGATAATGGAAGTGCTACATGGTTTCTTCAAGATCTTGCCAGAGAGCAGGATGCTGAAGGATGCGTGGTATGTCACTGTTTCATTTTAGTTTCGTGTTACAGGATTAATCAATTGTGGCACTGAAAGTGGTAAGTAGAAACTTTATTCTGTTATGTTCCTCTTATGCATTGGTAATGAGTATTCATTCAGTTGTCTAGGTGGTACTAAGAGTATGCATGTATTTTGAGTATCAGATTATTTGATGTACTATCTGGTCCAGTAAAAAGTGATTGGTGGGTTGGTTGGTTTAGTTCCATTAAGTATCTATCATTTTATTATATTTGATTTATCAAAGCTCCCTTGTAAAAAAATTTTGGGTGATGGTTGTCAAAATCGCGATCCTAATCGTGAGATTGCACAATCTTACTATTCTCGACCCCCAGCCCATCCTCGATCTCAGTCTTGGGCGTGCCCTCCTGGGATCGGGTGGGATCATCATGTGGGTATGTAAAACTAGTGGAGTTGACGAGCCCACCAATCCCTCAATCTCTCTCACACCGCTTCGAAACCCCCCTCTCGCTCTCTGCTTCACTTACTCTCTCTCATCGCGACCAGCAACTCCAGCAGCCACGCAACTAGTAAGCGTCATCGCTTGATTCTCCAATTTCAACTTAGCGGTCATCATGGGTAGAGAAGATGACCGGGTCATCTGCTACCAAGTTTCTTGAAAACCCTAAAAAATCTGTTTTAAAAAAAATAAATAAACCCATTAAGCCCAGATATTTTTTTAACCCCATCAACTTAATTAAAACATGAGTAGTGGATGTGAAACCCTTTTTTACTTGGAACTTGTGTAGTTATATTATTTTGTTGTTATGACTTATGGGTTTATTATATGTATGACCCTCATGACTTGAATTTTTGTTATTTCATATAACATTTTTATTGTTAGGACTTATGAATTTCTATGAATACCTATAGTATTTTATATATATATTAATAATTAGGACCTTACAAGTTTTACGATCCTACGTTTATGATCTTTGACTCCCCTCCCGATCCTCAATAGAATTTCGATTTTAACTATGGTAGAAGTCACATGGCCTAATTTAAATGTTTAACCTGGGTTGTAATTGTCTATTGTAGTTGGGTATTATGATCTTTAACTTTGTGTCAATGTGTATTAGGAGACTTAGTTGTCATTGACTATGACTCCATTCCCCCTCTCAGCTTACTGTAAGTCTATAACCATGCCCAAGTGTTCATTTTTTTGGTATACAATGACTGAGTGATTTGATTTAGAAGACCTATAACACTATTTCAATCGGTCTTTTTTGTTGAGCATGAATTATGTCTCAGCATTGAGGAAAGGGATTTCTGATAAGAGATGATAGCTTTCCTTCCTCATAGTTCATTTATGGTCTTCATTGTTCCAGAAGTTTATTGTGTCTCATAATCATCTCTTCCTTTTAAATTACTACAGGTTATTGAGCAGTCAGGAGTCCTTGAGGCACCTGGTTTGATATACAGAAATGCACCTGCTGTTGTATCAACTGCTGTAGGTCAAATGGTAAAGCACTGGTTTTGACTTTGATTATTTCCAAGTCATCTAAATGAGTCACTTATTGCTCCTATTTTGTTCTTATGCTTCACTGGATTGCCAATTATATATGATAATCCATTGCATGCCTTGTTATTTACAACTGTTCAACATTCACAGAGAGTGAGGAAATGAAAACAAGTTGTTATGTCTGCAAAAGTTAATTGACTTACTTTACTACCTGCTTATCCATTATTTGTTACTCTTGATATTATCTGATTCCCTATGTATTACGTTATTCACTATGTAGTAGTTGCCTTTCTTTTCCTCATTTAGTGTAAAATTGTATCTGTCATTTTGAAATTTGGCATCTTGGTGGCCATCCATTCCTGCATACTAGTAAATTCGTACATACCCAGGCTTTGAAAACCTTGCAAGTTGCACTATGTATGACCTTATTTCCCTTGCTATTTGTTGAAGGCTGTGGAAGATGTCATATGAATTGTGGCCAAGTAGTGATGCTAGGGAGGGGGTTGTTTTACACTGAAGCATTGCTTTTAACCTTTTTATGATGTTCCCTTAGATATTTACATTTTTTCTGATCATTTACTTATTAAGTGTCCAAATGTTAATGGTGGATTCCATATCTATGTTTGTAATAAGGGTCGGGGGTAGTTATTTGTAGTTTGAGAGAGCTATGCTCCCACTGTCCCCCTTTTTATTATAAATAAAGTAAAAGTTTTAAACTTAGCTCCCTCATGAGTGGTGGTGTTTCACTTTGGCCATCCCAATTAAAATGATTTAGCTCTGCACATGCATGTAATCATTAATTTTATGGATTATGATTGTACTGTCAAGAACATGTCTTCTTGTAGATGGAACAATAATTGCCATTTGGCTGTCGATAGAACAATTTGAGATTAATAGATGAGACACTAGTGTCAATTTTGTTAGTGGCCAGTGGCCCTCTGGAATGAAACATTTGAAATATCTCTTCATGGTTATGAAGTTGCATATTGTAATTGTCTCAAACATAAGATATTTATAAGCTAAATGGTGGCACTAAGGCCTATAAACCTGTTCTGTGAAGTAATATTTTTGCCAATCGTCCCTCATTTCTTTATAAGATGTCAGTAAATTTTAAAGGTTGCATTTATGGCTTCTACTGTGTTAGTACTTAGGAGTACCATGATTCTCTGATTCTTTTGTTAAGGCTTCCAATTATTTTCATTATAGACTAAAATATTAAAAAGCAGCTGAGTTTTCAGTAACCTGTTCTTTTGCCTCATGAGTGGCATAAGTTCCCCTAATTTCTTTCTCAGTCTTGACTCATAATCTGTGCAATTGTATATTATTTCCTTTACAATTGACATTTCTATTTATATTTTCCACCTTGCATTCTTCTTGAAGCTACCCAAGCAAAACAGCACATTCCTGTTCACTTCAATGTGTAGGGCAGTTGATTCTGATCATGAATTTCTTATACTAGTTAAACCCAATGTTGTTTGTGCTGTTCTTATTTCAGATATTAATATAAATGTCTGTGTTTGTCTTACGTGTGGATAAGTAGCTATCTTTTTGCTTTTCTTCATACTAGAAATTTGATGACTCTTTCATTGTCCCTTTTATAAGGAGGTTGTTTATATATAATATGTGCGTCTGTTGGAGCCTTTTGTGAAATTTCTTTTTGCCGTTCCATTCACTTTTACCGCCACACTCATTCACTTCATCATATGACCAGACAATCTCTAAGGGGCGGCAAGGAAGGGAAGCACAAAATCTCGTGAAAGTAAGTTCTATTATGCTTGACCTGTACTGAGTTTTCACAAATGCCTAATTTCACATTGTTTTAAGATTGACCAGTATTCAAACTATTCCAAAATTGTTTAATTTCTTCAGGTTTATTTGGCAAATTTGCGTCTTAAAGGAGTTGAAACTGATGTACTAATCACTGCATATGAGCCCATTGTTATAAAGTAAGTATTTCTTTCCCATGACAATAAGCTCTTACTAAAATTGTCATGCATTTGGGCTCTTTTTCAATTCTTTGTATATATACTACAATGCAATCAAATCATTTCAAATCTACCAATGCTAGAGCTAAGCCGATTAGATGTCAAATGAGAAAAAGAAATAGATTAACATTTGCATTTGCATTTTTTATTGCACTGTTACTGGCTTTGTTTAACTGCTCCTAGCTTTGTTGAACCTATAAGTATGCAAGACATTTAGTTTCATTTAATGTCTGCAGCCCTTTGAGCGAAAGCGCGGATACAGTTGGTGCCGGTGCAGCTGTTCCTGCTGCACAGGCTGGATGTAAGCCCATGGATGATGTCTTTAAACTTGCTGTCACAAGCTTCAAGGTTCATGACTGGAGTCTTTTTTGATGCAAGATCCTTGCTGTGAGCAACAACATGATACTTGGCTATAGTGGAGTTAGGACTTCATACATTGTTATTGAAGTGAAGTTTAATAAATAGGTGCTATTCCCATTTTGATAATGTAGATCCCTCACATGTTTTTCTTTGGGTCTGAACTGTTTCATTTACTACTAGTCTTTTATTTATTGCATTTAGTCATTTCATTCAGTCATTACTATGTTTGGCATAGCTGCGGAATTGCGGAATAATAGATTATATGGTCAATTATTAGTAGAATCTGTTTTTGTAAACCATTCCCACTTTCGGTCAGAATTTCTTTGAATATGTCCTTGAATTCATTCGAGACGTGAGCAAAACTCAGATTGGAGAAGAATATGGTCCATGGGTTCCCTTTATTGGAACTCTGTTTCTATTTATTTTTGTTTCGAATTGGTCAGGGGCTCTTTTGCCCTGGAAAATAATACAGTTACCTCATGGGGAGTTAGCTGCACCCACAAATGATATAAATACTACCGTGGCATTAGCTTTACTTACGTCAGCGGCCTATTTCTATGCGGGTCTTTCAAAAAAAGGATTAGCTTATTTTGGTAAATACATCCAACCAACTCCAATCCTTTTACCGATTAACATCTTAGAAGATTTCACAAAACCCTTATCGCTTAGTTTTCGACTTTTTGGAAATATATTAGCTGATGAATTAGTAGTTGTTGTTCTTGTTTCTTTAGTACCTTTAGTAGTTCCTATACCGGTCATGTTCCTTGGATTATTTACAAGCGGTATTCAAGCTCTCATTTTTGCTACTTTAGCTGCGGCTTATATAGGTGAATCCATGGAAGGCCATCATTGACCTGTTTTCGAAATAATCCATTTTAAGTTTAGCCCGCTGCAATGTATTGTATTCCAGTTCATGATAATCTAATTAGGGAACACATAACTATATGAAATATAAAGAATAGAAATAATTTTACAAAATAATTTTATAATAAAAAAAAAAGAAAGATGTAGCAATAAGGTATATAAATACAATAAGTATACGATTCAGTATAAGTGTAATAGTAAAATATCAACGGTTACCGGGGAATTGTAAAAAAAAAAAATAGGAAAACGATCTATCTAAATAAAAGATCTTTTTCCTATTTTTCCTAAAAATACTCTTTGTTTGACCAATTTCTATTTCCTTCGAATGAATCTTTTTTTGTTCATTCAATTATAATTATAACACGTTAAATATTTTTATTAGATTTTGATATAGTCAATATATTAGATATTAGTAGCTATAATTTTGTATGATATCCACATTTACGACGTGTGATTAAAAAAAGATGTTTTATAGAACTAGAACCGATTCCCGTTTGATTCACAACGATTGACAAAAAAAAACGAGATAAAAAAAAAAAAGAATAGGAGTGAAGGGGTTCGAATTGGGTGTATAAAAAATCTAATCGCTATAAGACAACTCTTTCTTTTTTAAAGGTTTCAAAGCAAAGGATGATTTTACCCTCGAATCCGATATTGAACTCAAGATACGAATAATTTGTTTACGGTATGGAAGAAAGACATGTATATGTGATATTAGATATTAACTAGTTAGATATATATATGAACTAACTATATATCTCAATTTGTCCTGCCCCGCTACTACTGTAAATTGAGATAGGTATTCAAAAAACGAAGTCCTTGCCTTTCATCTGTAATTGTGAATTGAATATTGAATGACTAAAGAAATTAAATCAAGAAAAAGAACGAAGAATTCAAAGAATGAGTTAAGGCAAGATAAGAAAAAAAGTTGTATCGATTCACAAAAACTACGTGGATAGAAAAGAACAAATAAATGCTGTTTGGGTAGTTCAATAAATAGTATTATATCAATTCGGAATTTGAAATTACTGTAATTGTAACTGTTGCTTATATTTCCTTAAAATTGATTTTATGATAACCTTTTTTTATTTGGATTCTGTTAAAAAAAATTACTTACATAATAAATTAACAAAATTGGTTTTAAGTTGTTTGTATGATACTTCTGGTAGATTAGCTTTTTCACAAGCTGGTGAGCTACACAATGATAAAGTTTATTTGTCTTGTGACTTGGAAATTATGATACAAATCCTAAAAATAGTCTCCTAAGGTAAAGTTGTGTATGTTTTCCTGTCTTATGGCACCAGGAGAGAGACAAGCTTTTTCATCCCAAAAAGCTGTTCACATGTCAAAATCATCAAGATAATCTGGCATGAGGATAACTTGATAGGGTAATCAGCTGGTAACAAGAAAAAATAATGTTTAGAAATGTCAGTGACTTTTGTTTATGGAGGTGCCGGATTACAGTTTATTTTCTGGGTGCAAAACATGATTAAAATATTAAATATAATGGTTTAAGGCCCCATTAAATCTTTAGATAGACCAAAATGATAATAATTCGATTCCTAGTAGCAACATTTATTGAGAGAATAACTAGACATTTTGAAAATTAGTAATACGTATACAATAAGAGTATACCATTGGTTATAAAAAACAGGATTGAAATAACCTAATAATACTTTTTGCACTATAACGGATAACTAGTAGATAACACTTCTCTTTCTCACAAAGCAAAAACACAAGGTTCGCTCCAATCTAGCATATGTATTTGCCCTATATGAGAGCTACACATAAGGTGATAGAGCCATAAATGATGCAAGATAAGCCATTGACCAATTAGAACCTTGTTCTGTTCTAAGGTTTTAAACTTTTAATTATGGAGTGTGACATTTCTAAACATAAATTATGGAGTGTGCATAAACCTGTGTCAGTATGGTAATGAAAAAACATCTCTAATATGGTGGGTTACTTTTTTTGTTACTTCTTTTTTCAAGCAATTTCACTTGTCATTTACCCCATTTCCATTTTTTGGATCAATCTCTTCTTGAATTGCTTATTTTATCATTCGTACACTACTTATTTTTTGTGGATTGTCGAATTCAAGATTAATAACTTTTATTTATTTGTGTATCATTTTATTTATAAATATTAATATTTGTTTTTACATTGTTTTTCATTTTAATATTTTTAGCATTTGTAGGTACTAAAACTTAAAAAAAAATTATAGTAAAAATATATATAATGATAAATATTAAAAATATATATATTTTTTTTATAATAGGGAAAAGTACATAAAGCCTCCTAAACTTTGTCTTTTATAAGTAGTCATCATAAACTATTTTTTTCCTTAATTACTTCTTAAACTTTATCAGTTAGTAAAATTGATCCATGTATAAATATATTATTAAATTACTCATAGTAAAAAAGAAATTTGATGCAATCAAACTCACAAGAGTAACAATACAGTTTAGTCAACATTGATATCCATTGATATCCAGGGAAAACCACTATGAAAATAAGTTTGATCGAGAAGAAGAACATAAGTAAATTTAAGAGTTAAAAGTGGTTAATGTTGCAATATTTTGTTATATATACAAAAATAAAATTAAGTAAATAGTCAGAGATTAAAAAAAATGCACGGGTTAGAATTTTTATTTGCTATTAATTTAATTATTTGTATGTATTTACTAATTTCATCAATAGTTAATATTTAAGGGGTAATTATAAAGAAAAAATAGTTCATAATGCTTATTTGCAATAAACATAAAGTTTATCGTACTTTTATAGACTTTTCCTATAAAAGTAATATAAAAACAACCAAAATAATTTTAATATAAACAAATAATTTTATACATTTTTTAATTTATACTACAAAGCATATTAGCTTATATTTAGTTTTTATGTAAAATATTGAAATAAAAAGAGATAATATAGGGAACGCATGCTAATATTCCGACTTTGAGATGCTTAGTTTTTTTTGTTCGTTTTGCATTTTGGCCTCTGTAACTCAACAGGTATCACCTACCACTGCTTTAATCTATTGGGAAATGGAGTAATAATTAAACTTTCATTTCTGATATGTTTCTCATGTTGATTAATTTTTAGATTCTTGTAAATTTTCCTCATGCATGTATAGGTATCCATTAATGAAGTTTTAATGGACGGAAATTGCGACAAATGAAGAGCATTAAAAATACAATTTTAATCTAATTACATCCGGTCATAAAAGTGGGAGAATTATAAGTCAGAGTTTTATCACTTTCTTAGAAATGAAATTTGCAATAGAATATCTGGTTACTACAGTGTGGTTGCAAATTTAATTAAGGACTAAACATAATTACAGTACCTTAGGAGGGGTTAGTGGCACTGGTACCCAATAATATTAGAACACCTCTAAAAAAAATTGATCTCAACATTTACTAAATAAAGACTATTAACAAGGTTAACACTATTAACTTAAATATAAACATTCTTGTGTTTCTGAATCTCTTTTCTCTTCTTTGATGTTTCATATTCTCTTTCTTTTTTTCTTTTTCTGAATCTATCTTCTATTATGCAAATCTCTCTTCTCATCTCTTTATCTCTCTTCTTTTATATTTAATTCACATAGTCTTTCTCCTACTCAAAATGAATACACTCATGATCATTTCCAACGTGCTGTTTTTCTGTACAAAAACATAATCAAAATTTTAATGTCTTGCACAAAAAAGCATCCATAATAATATTACCATATAACCACAAGTCAAATTTAACTCTCAATAAGATACATAAATATCCAATTAAAAGGCCGTAGAAAAGTCAAATTTAAATTATGCAAAAGGAACAACACACAACTAAATCATTCCAAAGATGAAAAATCATGACTATTGGAGAAGCTATTTCAAACCATTAATTAGAAGATAAATAATAATTCATTTTACATATAACTAGTTAAAGTAGAGAAATTATATAATTGACTTTCTCATGTAGATCTACTATTGTGGAAGGTGTTCATTGTTGAATTTTAGAGAGAGAAAGAAATTGATTCTGGTGAGAGAAAGAATAATGAGAATATGAGAAACAAGAAAATGGGAGATGGTGGATTTTGACGCTACAAAATCCAAAAATGTTGGTTGTCTTCTACCAGTCCTAGGAGAAGCGTAGAGAAGAGAAGAGAAGGGAGATTTAGAGAAGAGAAAACAGAGAATGTGAAGCATGAGAAAAGAGATGATAGATTCAGAAGCACTAAATGGGTATACAAACTCAAATATAATAGTGATGGCACTATAGAAAGATACAATGCCAAACTTGTAGCTAAGGGCTATAACCAAACAGAGGGTCCTGACTATTATGAAACATTTGTCTCTATTGTAAAGCTTACCACTGTCAGATTACTATTAGCTCTTGCTTCTAGATAAGGATGGACTCTACAACAACTTGATGTGACTAATGATTTCCTTCATGGTGACCTTGATGAGGAATTACACATGTCTTTACCTCAAGGTGTATTCTCTACCATTCCAAACATGGTTTGCAAGCTGAATAAATCCTTATATGGTTTAAAGCAAGCTAGTAGGCAATGGTTTGCCAAACTATCGAATTCCCTCAATTTCTTAGGCTACAAGCAATCCTCACATGATCACTCTCTATTCACCAAGAGTAACCATTGCAAATTCACAGCTTTACTCATCTATGTAGATGACCTTATTTTAGCTGGAAATGATCAATCTGAGATTGATTCTATTAAACTGCACCTTGACTCTGTTTTTAATATCAAAGACTTGGGAACATTAAAATATTTCCTAGGGCTTGAAGTGGCTAGATCTCACCAAGGCATTACTCTTTGTCAGAGAAAATATGCATTTGGTTTACTCTCTAATACTGGTTTCCTATACTCTAAACCAGTTATGACACCTATGGTTAAAAATGCCCACTTACACCAAGATAATAGTACTCCCTACCATAATCATGTTTTGTATAGACAATTGGTTGGAAGATTATTGTACTTAACCAATACAAGGCCTGACTTGAGTTTTGCAACTCAACAACTTAGCCAATTCATGGACAATCCTACAACCAAACATCACCAAGCTCTAACCAGAGTTCTTAGGTACATCAAACATTATCCTGGTCATGGCTTATTTTATCCTATTGATACCACCATTCAAATAAACGAGTTTAGTGATTCTGATTGGGCTTTATGCCTTGATACTAGAAAGTCTATTTCAGGTTATTGTATGTTTCTTGGAAACTCTCTTATTTCTTGGAAATCAAAGAAACAAAATATTGTTTCTAGATCTTCCTCTGAGGCAGAATATTGTGCCTTAGCTTCTGCCTCATGTGAGGTTCAATGGCTCACTTATCTCTTAAGAGATTTCAAAGTTCCTTAGAAGCAACTAGCCATGTTATATTGTGATAATGAATCTGCCAGGTACATAGCAGCTAATGCAGTCTTCCATGAAAGAACAAAGCACATTAAGATTGACTGCAATGTTGCAAGAGAGTATTTGCAGAAGAAGCTATATCATCTCTTTCTTGTACCCTCAATGGATCAGACAACAAATATTCTTACAAAACCACTTGAACCTATTCCTTTTTATCATCTCTTACCCAAGTTGGGGGGGGGGGGGTATTGAAACACATTGCGTAATCTATACTCTTATGTTGTTCCAGGAAATGTAGCTTTGGATCAACTATTGCCATGCTGAGTCAGGATGCAGGATTAGCTGACCGATAATCATGCACCAGATGCATCAGAATCATGCACCAAAGTTATGCAACAAATGCATCAGACATGCACCAGACTTGTGCACCAGATGCACCAGATTTCCTGCATCAGACTTGTGCACCAGATGCACCAGATTTCCTGCATCAGACTTGTGCACTAGATCATGCACCAGAATTATGCACCAGGTGCATCAGAATTGTGCACCAAGTTTCCTACATCATTCCTTGGCTGTGATCAAGCCTCATGCACCAATTTGTGCATCAGTCTTTCGCAAATCATGAACCATAATTATTTATAGGGTCTTCATTAGGCCAATGTTTAATACTTGGCCAAGGGTAGTTTAGGGAATTATATTATGCAGTAGAGTTGTTTTACACACATGTTTATCATTGTGCTTTACATTTTGACATGTGCCTTATTAATGGGGTTTAGGTGGTTAGGAGTTTGTTATGTTAGTTGATCACTCTCCTTACTCTCTATATAAGAAAAAAGTCTTGTATATTCAATCAATCAATTTAATAAAAGATATTCATTCACACTTATCCATTCTTTCTGTCAACATGATTTGTTTTAAGAAGAGAAGAGAAAACAGAGAATGTGAAGCATGAGAGAAGAGATGATAGATTCAGAAGCACTAGGAGATTTGAGTTAACAATGTTTATTGGATATATGCTAAGATAGATTTTTTTATTGGTGTCGTAATATTATTGGGCACCAGTACCACCAGTACCTAAGGTACTACACCTAAGTTTACTCCTTTAATTAATGGCTATAAAAGTGATTTTTTTTGTAGTTGATTTTGAGTGAAAATTTGCTTAATTACTTACTTATTATTGTTAATTGAATATAAATATAAATTATGTCACCGAAAATATTACCGGGTTGAGGTAGATACTACGTCACTCTCTTTAACACATTTCATGATACTACAAAATCATATAAAATATAATTAATCACGACATTTCTCATCTCTTTACGACATTTCATAATACTAAAAAATTGTACAAGAATATAATCAATCACAATATTATAGGATAAAACATTCTAGATCAGTTTATCTGATCCTATGAAGATCATTTATGGCTATTTCTACTCGACAATAGCTACCACCAAAAGGAAAATCCTAAAAACTATAAGGAAATGAAGGGGGATGTTGGATGAAAAGTGCGTCAAAATAAAGAGGAGAGAGAAAGATCAGAAACATAGTTCATCTAGCACAATTTCTCAATTGGCTCATACTTATATTTATTGAGTTCAGAACCCAAATGACTAGAAAAGAAACAACCAAAATCGCGTAGAAGATAACAATCGAATGAAGAAATCGTGGGGAGCACATTGCAATGTGGGAGGCGTATGCCACCACGTGTCAAACGTTTAGGGTGTGTGTGAGACATATAAGGGAGATGAGACATGAACCCTCTTTTAAAAGACACGTTTAAAATTAAATAAATGATTAAATATATCATTATTAACAATTTGATGAAATTATACAAATGCACTAATATTCCAAACAAAACCGGTAGATGAAAATGTTTGTGCAAAAGACTTATATTCCATTAGACCATACATTTTCTTCAGAAAACGACAACGAGCTTAGGATAATGTAAAGAGATTGGGTTAAAGGGATATATGTTGATGTGTTATGTAAACCTAATGTTATAATAACGTTCAAAAACACAAATACTTATTCTCTAATACATAGTGGTAGTCACTCAACGCTTCAAGGGAGTAGGCACAAATCGGTCAAATCTCGTTAAGAAATTTCTTGTGTTATTATCTCTTCATTCTATTCACCTTAATATTTGATTGTTCGCTTATTCCTAACAATTGGAATCAGATAGCTATTAATAGAGGTGTAAAAGTAGAGGTGGGGAGTTCGATGAAACTTGTAATTTTAGATTGGGCAAAGGCAAATTAAGGATGTGTTGACTCCACATGGTCTATCGGAGGTACATCGTGAGAATAAACTAGATGATATGAACCAAATGGATTAAGAAGTTTTAAAGGAGAAAGTTGCAGGAACTATAAACACAATATAGCAACCTAAGAGGGAGTGTATAGGTTTACAATTTTTTATATATTTTTAAACACTTAAAGTCGAAATTGCAACGCAAGCAGAAATATAAAGAAAAAACGTTGCATAATTTAAAGAGTAAGAGTTAGAGAATCACATCGAGATATATCTTGGTTCACCTTCAACAATTGAAGACTATATCCAGTTCTCTTTACTTGATTAAAGGATTTCCACTACGTCAATTTGATTTTATATTACAAGTCTCAGAGTAAAACTGTATCTTTAAACACTCAAATTCACTCAAGAAAGTATACACCTTTCTTATTTACAAACACATTCACCAAAGCCTATGGTGATATTTGATTTAAGATATATAAGAAGACTTTAATACGCTAAGGATCACTATACCCAATTTAGTTGATGTATGGATACTTTATAAGAAAACTCGAACTTAATAACACATTATTGCTAAGTGTGTAAATAAAAGGATTGTTCAAGTGTAATTTATTTCAGAAAATTAAGATGATATTTATAGAGTTTAGAAAAGGTTCCAAGATCCATTTTAGGAGGCACCAAAATGTTCGGGAAGGTACTGCCTCGTCTGGATAAGTGTTGGTTAAGTTTCAAATTTGAAACTACACTAACAACACACACTAATCGGTTACTATGTCATGGTAACCAGTTATTGGACTTTATTGTCGAACACAAACATTGATTACCCACTTACAATAATCAATTATTGGTCTTTTTTTCCTGATCTGATACTCTCTTTCAAGTAATATTTTACTCGATTTCAAGTAATATGTTACTCTGTTTAAAGTAACTTATTATTTAGTTCAATACAAACTTATTTTCATGACCTACTTACGCTTATATAAGCAAAACCCCAAATTTCTCAATTCAACCAAATTTTCTCTATGCCAAAATTATTCAAAGTCCTTCAAATATTTACATTTTTAGTAAAATTTTATGTAAAGCTTAATATTCTTACACATTTGATTCATCTTATCTAATCAATTTCATCAACTTCCTTCAAAATCAACAATCTATCTTCTAAAATCCCAAATTTCACTTCAATAACATCCTCATCAAGAACAAGTAATATTTGCTCGAGGATCCATCATGTGCGTCCACAAGGACAACAAGAGGCTTATCCCCTTAATCTATCTCGACTTTTAGCCAATAACCAACAAAGAAATACCTTCATGGAGAATTTTATAGGGAAACAAATGATCGCTCCCAAGTATGGTATTAGCACATCCTTTGAACTTGCAGATTTCCATTTTCCATAACTCATGAAATGGTCGGAATCTTCTTTTGTAACTTAGTGGTTAAGCACAATAGGTTGTTTCCATATGTTAAGGGAATAATTATAGTATTATACCTTAGTGCTTTTGTGAATTTTTGTTTAAAGATACTCACTATAAGAGCCAAGCAATGCTTTGGGTTACCCGATCCTTAGGAAGAGTTTGATAGGAAAACGTTTTAGTACTCAATGTGTAGAATCCCATAGGAGGAAATTGTGAGTAAGGAACAACAAGTGGTGGTTGAATTCTCTAAGAATATAGATATTCTTTCTGTTGGAAATATCAATATAGATGATCATTTGTTACATTACTTTCTAAATTATATTGTAATTCCAAATTTTTCAAATCAAAGATTTGGAAATACACTTGATGTATGCCATAAAGAATTTCAAATCTATGAATTGGGTATGCATTATAATACAACATATGAACCATTTGCGAGAGAAAAACATCCCACTATAATATGCTCATTTAGTGACTCACATCTTGCATATTATCAGTAAACGATCTTGAAATATGGAAAACACATACAAAATAATAGATAAGATTTAAATTATTTTATAATATTGGTATAACCTTTAAGAGTCATTTTTACTTTCTATTACACAATGCTCTTGAAAATATTTTTAAAAATGTTTTACAAAACAATGTATAGAATTTCTAAGGAGCTCTTGATGGCACATACATTAGGGACAATCCACCCAAAGCTGTCAAGACAAGATATAGAACAAGGAAGGGTGAGATAACTACCAATGTATTAGGTGTTTGTTCTGCAGCTTTGCAATTCATATATGTTTTGGATGGCTGGGAGAGTTCAGCTGCAGACTCTAGGGTCCTCAGAGATGCTCTTTCTCGTTTAAATGGCTTAAGATTTCCTCAAGGTATAATAATATTCATTTATATAAGAAGTGCACATACCATATGTGTTATATGATAATAACTTTAATGTCATTGATGTCAGGTTATTATTATTTATGAGATGTTGGCTATATAAACAGAGAACAATTTCTTACTCCTTATGGAGGACAAAGATGTCACCTTATTGAGTGGAGAAATGGCTCACAATCGATAATACCTAAGGAATTTTTTAATATGAAACATTCTTCAGCTAGGAATAAAATAGAAAGGTGCTTTGGGTTATTGAAAGGACGTTGGGAGATATTTAGAGAGAATTCTTTGTTAGATATTTCCTGATAATTGGTGAAATACTAATCCTAGGATCTTGAATCTCATGATTCTCACACACATATATGAAACAAAGGTGCAGTGTCATACCTGAATCCATGTTCCTGGATGTACTTCTTTGATCTACGTTTCTGAAAGAGGTTATGTGGTATGATGGCCTTCCTCAACCAAATCCATGATTCCTCTTTGGACTTGCGTTTTCACTCTGATGGAGAGAGGAGAAAACTGAATTTGATTTGGTGTGTTGGGTGTTAGGTATTAGTGGTCTAGGAACACCTAGAAGGGGGTATTGAATAGGCGTAGCGGTTAACAATCACCGTTTCTTGAACCAAAACCTAACTGCTGGAAAACATTCCAGTTAATCGATTAACAATAGGGTTTAATCGATTAACTATTACACAGAACAGAATAATCAGACATATAATTTGCACAGTAATTAAAACAAAATTGAACAGATATAATACATATATTTTTACGCACAATTTTAAGTATATGGCAGTAAACAAATATCCAACTTTTCAAGTACAGATTCAATTTATAAAATATCCAACTTTTCAAGTACAGATTGAATTTATAATGGCAAGAAAGATAAAGAAGATAAAGAGAGAAAGAACAGTGCAAAAATGATTTGTATCCTGGTTCGTTTGCGGTCCACTGAAAACTACATCCAGGCCTCCCCTTCTGGTTCAGGGAGATTTTCTTTCTTCACAATATTGAAAAATGGATACAAATAACAATTCAATTACAAGCACATAGGACACTCCCTTCTTGAAATCTAGGATATCTAAATCCTTGGTTTGACTCTAACCTTCGCCTCTGAGAAAACCTTTCTCGCGAACTAGCCCTAGCCAATATTCTTATCTTCAAATCAAGACCTCCTAGCCTTGGTGAAGAACCTCAATCTCTATGGTGATCTCACACCAAGAGACAAATCCATACTACACAAAAACACGTTAAACAACAAGGTATACTAAGCACAATAATGCTTAAAATATGACAAGATAAAGACTCAAAGATTAACCCTATTACTAACCACTTAAGCCATCAAGATTGAAATGAGTTAATCAATATCAGTATACAAATAATTTCTCTCTAACAAAATCTAATGCATGAGCATGTGAGCAAGATAAGAATGGATACAAAATTATGCAAAAACAGTAAGCATATAACAATAATTAAACCAGCATAATCTCTCTTCTCACACATGCAACTCTCTTGCAAAAACATAGTAAAATACGTATGCAAACGTAAGTAAAATGCTCTCTAAACAGCCCGATAGAATACAATGCAATGCTATGGGTTTCGGAACAATACCTTGTATTTATAGCATAGAGAATAAGTGGTTACATTCGTTGCAAAAATAGTTAAACAGTTAAAACAGATTTCAGTTATGACACATAACAAACTAGTTAATCGATTAAGGCTTCTCTTTAATCGATTAACGGGGCAACAAATTGATACAAAATTTAGTTGAAACAGAAAACACATATTTAAAAGAAAGGCATTTGAGTTAATCGATTAAGTTACCACGTTAATCGATTAACTGGAACATTTATGCATATGTTTCAAATGGTAAACTTCTCATATGTTATGCACAATATATATACATGTTTTACCAATTATATTATGCCTAATATGCACATATAACATGTATGATAGATGCATGAACATATAGTTAACTAGATGATATGTCTCATGAATATGATATGACAATTTAGATGGCTGAAGAGACTAGCATCTAGGTTCACCTAACCTATGCTCACTTACTATGACACACATCCTAGACTACTTAGATTATAGACTCAATTTACACCCTAGTCTAGATATGACCAAATAAGCCTAAGGTCTGTTGATTGTTGAGCCATCTTCAAGCTTTGTTAGAACCTTGTCTTCATCAAAACATAGGCAAAGACATGCTAGTTCTATCCTTGAAACTTTGCACTTTCATTGGGGATCATAACCTTCCTTATGCGTTAACTTATAGTGTTCTCATTATCCCCAATGGGTTAACCTGATGGGTATCCACCCATTAAGCTCATATCTATTATCAGCATTTTGAAATCTAAGGGGAGCGAGTAATTAGATCACTTAAAATGTAACCCCAGAAATAAATAGTTGATATCATTGTATCAATATATGACGCTCACCTTAATTAGAAATTATAAATTTCTAACAATCTCCCACTTGGGCTTCACATCTTCCTAAAACAATTATATCACAGGTTCTTTAGGCGCACATCCGTATGCTATTTATATTTAGACTTCTCCTTAATACAATCTGATCCATCTCATGTATCAACTATGGTACCACCGCAACTTTCATCACATTTAAGTGTGACTCGACTATGATGATCACCATATTAATATACTCAATGACATAGATCAAATATTGATGAGTGACATGCAAATTTCATGCAATGTCATCTCAAACATGTTTATTTTCAACTGGTCCTTCTTTATTATTTAGTGAGATCAATCCAAAGTCTTTAATTGCAACACAATTGTTACAATGTACAATTTCAAAAATGAAATAATAAATCATCAACTTTATTATGCATAAAATTGTATATAATATCCAAAGCAAAACATAAAACATATAGAATCCTACTGAACTAAGGTACCCTAAGGAACAACGCCCATATGAGCAACATGCTCATGAAAGACTTTAGATACCAAACCCTTAGTCAGTGTATTAGCTAGCATAAAATTTGTCCCTATATGTTCTATGGAAACTTGTCCATTTTGAACACTTTCTTTAACAACCAGAAACTTTATGTCAACGTATTTTGAATTTGTAGAACTCCTATTGTTGTTGGAGTAAAGAACCACGGACTTGTTGTCACAATAAATTCTCAATGGTCTTTGAATATCATCGACCACATGTAAGCCAGTGACAAAATTTTGCAACCATATGCCATGGTCTGATGTTTCAAAACAAGCCATGAACTCCGCAGCCATGGTTGAAGGAGCTATAAGCGTCCGTTTCACAGACTTCCAAGAGATAGCACCTCTAGCCAATACAAACACATATCTAGAGGTGGAGTATCTACTGTCTAGATGTCCAAAAAAGTTGGAGTCAGAGTACCCAATGATCTCTAAATTCTCAGACACTCCGATAAGTGAGCATGTATTCCTTTGTTCTCTTCAAGTAATGCATAACACGTTTGACTGCCTTCCAATGATGCATTCCAGGATTACTCAAATATCTGCTAAAACTCGTACAACAAATGCTATGTCGGGATGTGTGCAAACTTGAGCATACATTAGACTTCCTACTG
>NC_032010.1:12749225-12749520 GCF_001865875.1 Lupinus angustifolius | reverse complement strand
AAATTCAAATAAGCTTAATGTATTTATTAAAATTACTTTAATAAAATCGGAATTACATAAAAAATAATTGAAAAATATTTTAACTATCCTTCATTTATCTAAAATATAATTTCAAAAGAAATTAAAATAATTAATTAATAGAATATTTTTTCTATTTTTGTTTTAGAAAATGACATATGGGCTTATGAAAGCCCATATATTTTTGTCCAAATTTTTGACAAGAATTGTATAGGTTTCTAGACCCTCTTTTTTTTTTACATTTTTTTACAAATTTATTTTTTTGGAAATTAAATTA
>NC_032010.1:12738160-12749125 GCF_001865875.1 Lupinus angustifolius | reverse complement strand
AATTATTTCATCTTTAAACTTTGGTTAACCTAATCATATAGATGTAGGAACCTTAATCTGATCAGCTTAATTATCTCTAAATTCCTAGTTAACCTAATCAGTTGGATATATCAAACTTAATCTGTTTAAGTTTAAAAAAAAATTATAATTCGATTTATTTAAAAGCTTTGGGCAGCTTTTTTTAGGTCGGAAAAAAATGGGTGTTCACAATAGTAATTCTGTGCATAGGTAATAGCTGAGATACTTTTTGGTTTGCCTTTCAAGTACCTCTTGGCTGACTGTTTACTTATGCTATTTTACTGTTTGTGCAGCATGTTGAAACCATCTTGAAACATGACAGGAGATCCACCAACACAAATTTGCAATCCCTCTACACCACCGATGAGAAAACAGTGCCACTAAAATTTTCAGCAAACTAATATGACATAACCATGAAGCAAGAAGCAAATAGAACAAATAACAATGTTGTTGTGGTGCTGATCGCCACATTCTCTGTATATACTCATCTGAACTATCCTTCAAAAGCCTATTTTGGTTGCTAATGGATGAAGCACCATTAATATTGTATGGGGTAAGGCAGCAGAGTCTATGAGGTGGATCAAATGTTATAAGCCGAAACATCAATAAAGTGAACATTATGGTTGGCAATAGTGAAACCACTTTCATATTATGCCTTACGGTTTGCAAGAGCACCATACTTCAAGATGTGTAACAACACAACCTTCTTCCAAATTTTGTAGTTTAATCTAGTGTGTATATTTGCTCTATAACTACACGTTTTCATTGTGATTTGGTGGTTGAATATTCACTGTAGTCACTCTTGATTAATCCTCAATCCAAATTTGCCTTCTTTTATATTAGGTATGTTCACTTTAATGTCGAGTTCTTTAGGCCAATGACTTTTACTAATAGAAAAGGCTTCTTAACATTGAAGAGTTATTCAAGGATTAAAGCATGCATAATATCTCAAATTAATATTTCCTTTAGAAAAAGGAAGCATTCTTATCATAACTCCATCCCAAATTCTAATGGATTTAGTAGTAGTGGTGGCACTCACTATAATTTAGGTATTTTCTTCTTTGGAGTTGCAATGTCGGACAAAATTGAGTATTCACACTCATCCATATTTGATCTATGTCATTTAGTATATTGGTATGGTGATCATTGTGGTCGAGTCACGTTTGAATGTGATGAAGGTCGCGGTGATTCCATAGTTGATATATGAGATGGACCTAGTTGTATTAAGGAGAAGTCTAAATATAAATAGCATACAGATGTGCGCCTAAAGAATATGTGATATAATTATTTCAGGAAAAATATGAAGTTCAAGTGGGAGATTGTTAGAAATTCATAATTTCTAATTAAGGTGAGTATCATATATTTAATACAATTATATTGGCTATTTATTTTTGGGTCATAAAACAAGTGATCTAATTAATGACAACCTATAACACTTCTGAAACTGATAACGTGGATGAACTTAATGAGTAGATACCCAAACGTTGACCTATAAGGGACAATGGGAACTCTATACGTTAACGCATAAGGAACTGTTATGGTTCCAAGACACTAAATCATAAATAGTTTTCACCTGTCCTCATCAAAGAGAAAACAAATGTCCCAAAATGAATTAAGAATTTGGTTGAGTAAGGTCATCATACCAAAACTCTATCAAAATGGTATATCAAATGAGTATATTGGAGAACATGGATTCATATATAACTTTATATCCTTATTTTATATTATGTGTGAGAATTATGATATTCAACATCCTAGGATTGATATTATACTATTGAATAGCTTATATCTTGCAAGTTTCATTCAATAATAGTGTATTCTTAAATATGATGTTTGACTTTAATTTAGTTATGAATTATTGTTTTTGTTTTAAATCTTTATTTATACATGGTCTTTAATTTTATTTGCATTTGTTGAGTTGTTAGACTAATGGAGAAGCAATCTGAGTTTCAACTTCCAAAGCTTATAAAGCGACAATGGACCTCAGAAGAAGATGCAACCTTTTTGTTGCGACTATCAGAGGATAGACATTATAAGGCTGATGCCAGATCATTTAAACATGGATACTACAAACAACTTGAGAAATTAATTGGTGAGACAATTCCCAATTGCACACCTTAATCTAGCCCTCACATTGAATCAAGAGTGAAGCATCTGAAATGCCTATACACTACTATTAAGGATATGTTGGGTCCAAATGCAAGTGGGTTTGAATGGGACAATAATAGGAAGATGATTGTAATGGAGAAGGAAATTTACAAAGAATGGTGCAAGGTAATCTATGATATATCATTTCTCACTTTGACAATATATAAATATGGTTTTGCTTATAACATATTTTAGAACATATTTAAGTTAAATGCATATTTCATAACATATGTTTTCTTCAATGTAACCCCACCTAAAAGAAGTTGGCTTGTATGGCAAATCATTTACTAATTTTGATACCTTTGGATATTATATACGGAAAGGATAAAGCAACTAGTCCTAATACAGAAATTCATGCTGATGCCACTAAAGCAATTGAGAAAGAGCTTTATGGCATAGTACCAGAGAATGAGCCCTTTGTAAATTTGGGTGCAGATGAAAATATCTTTAAATCAATAACATTTGAAACTCATACATATGATATTGCGCAGGCGACCATGCTAAATAAGCAATCACAAGGAGGTGGTTCTACATCTAGGGGTGAAAAGCGTGAGGGGAAAGGCCTAAGTACAATGATGATGTCTTTGATAGACTAATAGCTTCATTCAAGGAGTTTCAAGAAAAAACTACCGAAAATTTTGACCAAATCGCGAGTTGTTTTCAACAAAAGAAAAACACAATTGAAAGGAATAATTTAATTACCTCTACCTCAAAAGAAATAGAAGAATTGTCCATAATGAATATAATGATGGTTGTTATATTGATCAACTATGACAACAAGCTATGTGAGTGTTTTTTTACAACGGATGCTCCTAAAATGAAGAAAGTGTGAGTATATGATGAAGGGAGTGAATTAGTTTTCTATAAAATTAAGAATTTTTGCAACTTTAAAATATTAGACTATAGTGTGGCGGAAATATGTTGCATATAATCAAAGTAAGAAATTTAAAAGTAAAGAGTATAAGAAAGAATAAAGATTCATCACTTTTTATACTAGTTCACCTTCTTGCCCCTAGAAGGTTACGATAAGTCCTCTTACCACACAAGAGATTTTACTAATTTGATAAGTTGTAATTACAAATCTCACCTCAAGATTCTGAGTACAATACACACTTACCACAATCTCACCACTTAGTATAGCACCTCTTCTAAGTATCTATCTTTCTTTTTTCACAATACCATATGGTGAATAGTTTACAACAACTTTACAAAGTATGAAGAATATAACTAGGGCAAGATTGCTTTAAATAATATGACACTTCTAGTCTTACAATCCTTAAGTTTTTTCACTATGAGGAATACACAATGCTAAAGTATTTTAGTGTACAAAAACTTAGAAAAACACTTGATAACGACTTCAGAAAATTCTAAAAGTTTAATCACAAAGTTGTTTGAACAAATTGTGAAAATTGTACAAAAGATTGTTGTGAAAGTTATCATGAAAGTGATATGCGAACTAGGGAATCTTGGTATCTTTAAATATGCTTCCAACTAGCTAAAATACCCTTAAATGAATGTATAAGTCGATTATTGTGTGTAAAATTAGAATATCTCCATACATTAGATTTAAAAAAAATTGGAATTAAATTTCTACGTTTTGTTTTTATTTGAATTTATATATTTATATATTTATATATTATATATAATATATATAGTGTCAACCTATGTTATAATGGAGGGACACCACTTTGTTTTTATTTATATTAATAACTCAAATGATAAACAAAGTAATATTTTTAGAAAATGAGTATTTTTATAATTATACAATTTGTTTATAGGAATATACATTGTAAACAAATATAGTTTGAAGTTACTTTCGTGAATGTGAATAAAGATTCCCAAAAATTATAAATGTCAACCAAACATAGTTTTAATATGCGCAGAAAAAACATTGTTGGTAAAAGCATTCCTGAAAATGTGATTTCCAGGAATATAAATCTATACACTCAAATAAACGCCCCCTTATTTTAGACGGATGGATATTCCATATGTCACAATTTGTGTCATGGTGATTGATAAAAATATATAAGTTAAAAGTTTAATTATTAAATATTTTTTCTGACCAATTATATTAATGACTCATAAAATAGTACAAATTGTAGGACCGAAAATGCTTCTATTTTAGACTACTCTATATAGGGATGACAATAAAAACCGAACCTGTGGTTACCCGCCTGAACCGAACCCGAATTTAATGGAAAAACTTGATGTGATTGGGTTCGGGTTTTACCCGGGTTTAAATTTCGGGTTTGGGTTCGGGTTTGGTATAGCAAAGACCCTAACCCGAAGCCGCCCCGAAGTAAGGTAATTCAATTTAAAATTGAATTTTCTATCATTTGCCAATTGTTTTTAATTTCTAATTTTACTTTACATACTATTGGATCTTCAAACATAAAAGAAATGAAATAATACAAGAGAAAGTAGAAATGTTAGAGAAAAATTACACGAAAATAATATCATATTTTCCTTAATACTTTATTATTTTCGGGTTCGGGTTACCCAAAAGTCGACAGGTTCAGGATAATATTTTTATTTTCAACCACGTTGAGTTTGGGTTTGGGTTCGGGTTTTGAATTTCGGGTTCGGGTTTGAGTATGTGCAAACCCAACCCCGACCCACCCGCCCGTTGTCATTCCTAACTCTATATCCAAACACCAACAACATTATTCACAGTTTAATTTTTTTTGTGAACCATACTCCAATGACCCAAATTTTACAATAGCCCACACAAATTGTTCTGGTCTCACAATGGCAGGGTCCAGAAGATTTTACCTTTTTTGAACACCCACCAAAGTAATTTTCATTAAAAACAGCATAATTAATCATATTTTTGGGAGAGTTAGTAACACATCTCAAAATGAATTATTTTCTTACTTATTATAGGATACCCTTAGTTATTACAACATCAAAATTTATAGTCATGCCACTATTCCTACAATATCCTTGTTCCTTAGCACCATCCACCCCATTCCCTTGCATTTCAGATAATATGCTCCTTGCATCATAGAAGCGATATATCACTTCCTGCAATAATTCTATTTATTTTTTAATCCTTTTGCGTTTATGGATATTACAAGAATATAGTTCCACACATTTTATTAATTTGGCTCTCATATTATTAACCTTCATATTTGAGTGATCATAATCTGGTAAATTGAAAAAACAAAAAATGAGATTTTTACTGAGAAATGTAATTAAATATTTCTGAGTGTCAATAGTCAAATATTTTGTTTTGTCCAGATTCATCAAAATTTGGAAAACTAAATTTTGGTAAAGCTAAATCAATGGCTTAAGAAATTTTAGTCTTAGTAGGAAAAAAATGAAGACTAAGAATCCAAGATGGAGACTTTCATTGGGGTTGAAATGGATATGGTGTAGTTATAGAATTTGAATGATGCAAATAACATCTATGCATTAATGATTGTTGGAAAATCCATGCAACCAGAACCAAAGAAAAGCATTAGGTTTATCAAAAGGAAAATAAAAAGAAGCAAAGTCATTAGGATTAAGCTTGTTATACGAGGGGTTTGGGTAGCTTATATAAATCATAGGTTCAAATCTCATTCCCACTGATGTAAAATAAATATTAACTTAAATTCTTTTTAGATGAGTATGAAAGAGAGGTTGAATAGAAAAGGAATAAAGATCATGCAATGGGCAATTAGCAAAACTAATAATAAAACAAAAGGCAAAAAAAGAAAAAGAGATCATTGCTCTAACAAGCTTAAAAAAGGAAAAAGACAGCTACCTATATTGAATTCATCCAACAAGATACCTATTGAAGATAAACTCTTCTATTCAAATTTTACCTTTAATACTTCAATTTATACTTAAACTACTTGCAAAGAATGACCCTCTACGTCTAATTTAAGTTATTTATGAAAACCACGGGTAGAAGCCTATACACAAACACAACTTACCAAATATGGGTACTTCTCTTGTAGTCCCACAATATATGACAAATATTTTTTTAGTATAACTTGATATCTCATTATCGGGTGTTTAGCTATTTCTCCCAACAAGTCTTGTTCCCAGGACTCAAACCCGATGCCTTGAACCTAGTACGATACTTTAGGATCTAATGTAACTTCACACAACTAGACTAATGTCCTCCTGGTAATATGACAAAATGATCTGAACCACCAACACTCATTTAACATCTATACTAACATGAAGTTCTGCTTGGGTAATTAGTAATACACATCATCTACATGTTAGGACTTAAACACATGATGAGAGACTAACTCAAAAGACTAGTTTATTAGGTGGGAGATCCTCATGGCATAAGTGTCACATTGAGTTTGTTGTTCTACACAATGTGAGACTCCTAACATTACTACCCCTTAAGGTCGACGTCCACGACGACTTTCACTCTATTGACGCTGACTTGACGGTAGCCTTTTATCATTTTAGGGGCTTCACTCACCTATCATATTCGATAATATACATTAATTCAAAAGACTAGTTTCTTAGGTGGGAGAGCCTCATGGCTTAAATTCCATAATGAGTTTGTTATTTTACTCAATGTGAGACTCCTAACACTATGCTACATCGTCGATTTCCATTTAATTATACAACCCAAACTCATAATTAATTAGTGGCCATGAGGTCACGAGTTCAAATCCTAAAAATAGTTTCTCCGCTTTGAGAGTTGGAGGTAAGGTTACATACATCTATCCTCCTCAGATCTGAGTGAGTGAAAACCTCACTAATGAGAACCTCACTAAGTGAGAACCATGTGCACATGAGTCCTAGAACTGAACAATAAGAGTGTTGAATATATATAACCATGCTTTTAATAAATACAATGTATGTATATATACTAAAATACACAATTTTCATGTTGTGTAGATATGCATCATACTCGGATTCTACTTCTGTTTCACATGTTATTTCATCACTATTTGGCATACTTTACTCAATTAATGTTCTTAAATTTCTACTCTAACAAAATATGTAAATTGTTTAGGAGCAGAATTGTTACAATCCGTGTCATCATGCAAGGACTATGGCTGTTTAAGGAATTTGATGTTTAATAAAGTAATAATGGTGATTCAACCACCCAACTAAATATTTAAAGCAAACTATGATGTGCCAAGATAAGTTTCCACTATATAGTCTGGACCATTATCATATAATTACAATTAGAAAGATCCAATAACTATATTCAATAGGATTAGGACAAATTAAATATAAGCATTTTTCAATTCCAGGTTTTCATATGCATCTGCATGTGAAAGACACTCTTGAAAACATGGTTCATGGGGGCCATCAATCAACATAGTAATTATGAATGATGCCTAACACTAAAGAATGTTGATCTATTGTTTCAAGAATTTTGATCTAACCACACTGAACAATTGCATGCTCCATAAATTCACTAATGTTTTAAACAGAACAAATAACTAATCATTATTTATTGTTTCAACATAAAGCAAATTTACCAACAAGACATTAATCTAATAGTGTAAGCCTGCTAGATCTCTAAGATGACCAAAAAATCAAATGTTTCAAGACATATATTGAGAGGAACAATCACGCATCTCAAAAAGTAGTTCCTTACCCAAAAAGGTTAAGGAATACCCTTGGTAGTACCCAAAAAAATAAAGCAAATTTATTTATTTCTTTTTGTTGCATACTGAATAAGTCTATCATTAAACAATAGGGATTAAAGAAAAATTTATCTGCAGAAAGTAATAAATGGAAAATTGGATCCAAACATTATCCAAAATTAATAAAAACAAATGTAGAAAGATTATTTAATTCCTTCAAGCTAAAAAATTTATGATCAAGAAAATCAAACATCTAGTTGTGTGTTCTTAGAAAAACATAAACAACAAAAGTAAACTACATTTGTGTTGGAAGTTCAATTATTTAACCTATTCCTTTGCTACATGATAACAGGCTTTGAAAATTTTCATGTCAATGAAAATGGGGGAAGATGCCAATTTCAAAGGAACAGAACAGTAACTGAAATTTTAATCATAAATAAAAAATTAAAGAGCTCCTCCCTAGAAAACTTTTCAGCCAATCTTGAGTAATATCTGAATATCTTCCCTATTATCCCCCATCTTTGAAAGGAAAGTATCATGGAAAGAAAGAAGGGGCAAAGTACCAATTAGCAAGAATCATCTGTGAATGGATGAATCATCAATGTTGTGCAAATCATTAGGTTTGAAGCATTAAAATGTGTGACTGCCACAATGCAATCCTTCAGCATCCCATCACTGCACAATTATAGACAAAGTTGCCGGAGCGTTTTCTGGCAAGTAGATTCCATTGTGGAGGTCCTTCACTCGGAACCCATGAATTGAGTTCAATATAACCCTCACCATGAGTCCTAGGTCCGCCAATGACAATAAGCCTATTTCCACATGCCCTGAATGCAAGACCCCAACCATTCATCGACATTGCTCGTTCAGGCAGTCTCCCAATGGTGACCCACAACTTTCTCTGCTTGTCATATTTTTTAACCTCCATGTCAGCATAATCAGCAGCATACAATTCATTATTTACAACAGCAACCAGTGGTGGTGCCTCGGCAGTTGCAGGCATCCCGGATCCTCTACTACTACGTCCGGGGGACATGTTCGGGATTTCTGTCCATGTTCTAGTTTGTAAATTGTACTCCTCACCACATGTAAGAAGCTTTGACTCGCTTCCACCAATCCCCCCTATAACATAAAATTTTCCATCCATGAATATCCCAGAACACATCTTCCTGGGTTTTATCATGCTTGGGAGTAATTCCCATGTTTGAGTCTCAGAATTATACAGTTCAACAGAGTCGAGAATATGTCCATCTGAATCACACCCACCAGCTAAAATTGCAATCTCTCCGAGGCTAGCAGAGCCAAACAAGCATCTCGGTGCATTCATCCTCATTCCAAATGACCATGAGTTTGTCAAAAGACTGTATCTGTAAATAATATGGGACCTCATCTCCCTCCCGAACACAAGAAGCTCAGTACCTACAGCTAAAGATTCTTTATCTGAACACCTGAAGCATTCATTAGAAGCCATGGTCGGCAAATGCATCCACCGTTGGCGAATTGGATCATAGGCTTCCCATTCCAGGAGGGCGCAGGAAAAATAAACCCAGTGTTCCATGATACCATTTAGTCTCCTCCATTTATAGAGCTCACCACTTCGAATTATGTTACGGAAGCTCCTATTCAGTGAGGCAAGGGAACCATAATCAGACCTTGAACAGCGGCTGAGACAGGCAATTGAGCTGTCTAGGTTCATGCGTGGCAAAAGAGAACCAGAATCTGATGAATCCCCAGCATGATGCCGTTGCTGCCCATCATATTGCTGGCCACTTGAATTCAATAAATTCCTAGCATGCTGCTGCAGCTGTTCAACAGACGGCTGAACACCAGGATCTGATGAATCTCCAGGCCAACCCTGCTGTTGTTTATCAGATTGATGGTCACCAAATTCTAGCAAATCACCGCCATGATGCTGTTCTTGTTCATCGTTTGGCTGGTCAGTCCAAGCTCCATTTTCTTCGACTCCTTCGGTAATAATCGAAGGCTCAATAGTCTCCTGACCCATTTGGGGAATAACAGAATCCTTAGATTCCTGCTGAAACGAAATTCCACCCGTTTCAATGCCATGGCAAGAATCCAACAACTTTATACTCTTCTTCGGATGGGGCTCATCCTCGGTATCGATTTCCATAGGGCGCTTTCCATTCTTGCTGTCCAAGTCTGGCAGGTATGTCCTGCAAGACCAGTTGTTCTCTGCCTGGCAAGAGCTGGAATACAACCTCGGAACCATACAGGTACGGCTGTCAAACATGTCTCTGCTACAGACAACGAAAAGTGGCAACAAAGTACTGAACCTTCAATCCAGCACAACAAAATCAAAAGCCTGTTCAGACAGAGATGATGAAATCATAACAAGTTCAATAATTTTTCGTCCTTGCAAAAACTTCAACACCCATCACAGCAAGGATAGAATAAATAAATAACCAATACCTAGAAAAGTGTCAAACAAAGACACCATTTCAGATCTTAATCCATCCAACCAATTACCCAGATAAACCTCAGAAAACACAATTTTATCATGATGTATCTAAACAAGAGAGGAAAACAAAAAAATAATAGAGAGATCTCATAAATCAAAACACCTGAAACAGGAGATAAACAAAACCAATACAGAAATGAATAAAACAATCCAATGCAAAATCATAAATCTCAAATTTTGAACATAACCCATTAACTTTAACCCCAGTAATTAACAAAAAAAAAAAGAGAAAATCAGCCAAGATCTCCTTAAATCTTAACATAAAAAAAAACTATTTCATCCATGAAGATAAAATCAGAGACAAATCAATGTTAATAGACTTACATGGTTAAATAAGAAAACAAAACCAGGAAGAGGAAAAAATTTAAAGGGCAATTTTAAAATTGAATAAAAAACCTTGAACCCTTAATCTCTCTCCAAATCTGTATCTATATTCTATATAACTATCTCACAGTACTGTTACATGTACTCACAGAAAGAGAAGAAAGCACTTTTTTTCTCAGTTTCTGTACTGTGTCCTTGATTTTTGTGGTTGGCCCCTTCAGAAGAAAAGAGAAAACTCTGCAAATCAAATGAATTTTTTTCGATTATTCTGATTCTGGAGCAGAATCTGAGGAAGTGGAGAAGGAGGAGAAGACCCTCTCTTCATACCCCTTATCTCTCTTAAATCATATCTTAATATACAATTAAATCAAATAATATTTATTTTTTGTGGTTTTTTATTTTTACTTTTATTTAATTTTTATTAAAAATTGATTCTTTTTTTTT
>NC_032010.1:12704280-12738060 GCF_001865875.1 Lupinus angustifolius | reverse complement strand
TTTTTTTTTTTTTTTTTGGTTGTCCAATTTTGAAAGAGGGGCTGGTGGTAAACATGGGGTGGCGGAAGCTGGTGGTGGGCCCACGAATGTTCATCGTTATTGAAGTTACCGGTTAGCGCCGGTAGAGGCTCGTGTTATATATGAGAGGCAACTAGGGTTGAAGTGGCGTGTTTTGACTGGTCGGTTGTGGGAAGTTAAGGTGTAAAATACTAAAATCTCTTAATCTTAGTAAAATTTTCACTAGTCAAGTTTGGTGTGTTACTTGTTGATTATGATAATGTATGTTTAAGGGTTGGATACATTTCTAGAATGATAAAAAATAAAACGATTTTATGGATAAATGAATTATTTAATATAGTAAGAGCTGATATATTTAAGAGACATTTTTAGTATATATTTTTTGATATCCTAATTTTATTACAAACTATTTTGACCTACAATTTTTTGGACTAATTTGATATTGTGTGAAAAGACACACCAAAACATTGTTTATTTATGATGATTTAAAGAGTAGAGAAGAGAAGAAGAGAGATAAACTATAGAGTTTCCATTTTATTCTTATTTTGTTCACACAAGAAAGAGGGAAGAGTGAAATTTTGTACTTCCTATCATACTTGGTTTCTCTCATTCCATCCTTCAAAATCACTTTCAAAAAATAGAAAATCATTTTTTTGTAATCAAAAGTATTTTCTTACTTTATGAATGAAGAACTAATCACTTTTGATGTGTATGATTGTCTTTCTCAACAAGTGACATTCCCAAAATCAAACTTTGATATTTAGCTTAGTACAAAATTTGTAAATCTAGTGAGATTTTATACCACTAAACTACTGACTCATGTTACCCACAAGATATTTGTTGACAATGGGAAAGTGAATCGGTAAGAACATTGGGTTTGTAACATACAATTTCACCTTTCAAAATCACTTCCAAAAAAATAGAAATTTTTTTGTATGAAAAATGATATATACCATCTTCCTAAATTATCCTATAAATTAATTTACCCACAAGAAAGTGATATATATCACAAATTGATATTTTGTTTATTATTAATTGATTTACAAGTAACATATGTAACTTTCTTATGGGTAGAAAGATTTAACATGAGGATATAACATTATTATTTTTCTACAATCAGGAGTATTCTCTTAACTTATGGACAATGAACTATCACTTTTGATGTGTGTGATTGTCCATTTCAAAAAATATCACTCCAAGAAATTGAAATTTGACCTTTGGCCTAATACAATATATGTGGACCTAGTGCATAGATTTTAAACTATCGTGGGAATGTGCTATTGTTCTAGTTGTAGGCACAAAATCCTTTTTCTCTTAAAAAATATCATCTAGTATATAATTAATATTTTATAAAAATGTAGAATAAAGTTAAAATTAATTTGTAAAATTTGAGTCGAACGTCAAATCAAAGATGTCTCGTATTATGTTTGACTGTTATAAACAATTAAACTGCATGGTCGGACCATATGGTTTCATATATAATTAATAATTTTTATCTAAATATATAATTATATATAAATGTAAAATTTCATATAATTAATAATTATGTATAATTATATATGAATGTAAAATTTTACATAATTAATAATTATGTATATTATATTGAAGTAACATCTCTCCATTTTTTGGATCAGAATAAAACAAAAGATTTGAGTCGTATTCTGTTTTTTTAATTTTAAGTGAATCATCGAGTTTACTTCGTGGGTTATTCCAGTTTAGTCATGTTTAACTCGGTTGGATCGAAATTTCTCCAGGTCAAATCGGTTCAACCTCCATTTAATTAAGACTATGAGTCAAAATCATTTTTTCAACTTTGGTAAGTAGTCGGACCGATCAGACCGTCTGGTCCGGTACGATTATGAGAGTAGTGGTTAAAACAATTTAAATACTGAATATTTAACTATTAAATTATAAATAAATTTATTACTTAACAAATCATTTATAGCTAAAGTTAATATAAAAACGGTAATATTGCTTATTCATAAAAAATAAATCATTATTTTCTCCTTTTTTTATTTTATTTTATCTCTTACCAAATAACTCTTAGAATTTATTCTTTTTCTCATTTATTTCTTTCTACTCATAATTTATCTTCTAATCTTTTGTCCTATGTTTTTCTTCCCTAAACTATACAAAATACAAGTGCATTTCTCAACTTTTCTTCTTTATCAATTTCATCATACATTTTTCCATAAAAACTATTTTGATATTATCATCAGATCAATGTCTACTCACAGGTTTATCAATGTATTGTTAAGTTAGAACACGATGTCTCACTAAAGCCTGTAGAGATATTTATATATTACCTACCAACAAGATCCTCATGCCAGTAGTGGAATTTTAACTCACATCATCGTGATCTATTCATATAAAATTAGACACTCTTTGTTTAAGTACCTAAAAATAACTGCTCATGAATACTTAGAATTTTAAAATATTTTGTCTCTTTGTCACCAACTAAGTGGAAATTACTAATGTGGCCAATGGTTGTGTTGACATTCCACAATATAATTTATAGTAAGGACTAAATGAAAATTATTTAAATTTTATAGTTTGAGACAAATATAGTGCAAGAACTAAAATAAAAAACACATTCTTAGGCACTAAGAAATTAATTATGCACAAATCATATAAATTAATTATATTTATACAATAAATAAATCCAAAATTAGAAGTTATAAAATTTAACCAACTATTTGAGCTAGACAAAATGAACACAAGAAGGGGTTGAATTGTATTTATAAGTATTTGAGTACTGATTTGAAATTGTTAGACTTATTACTTTAACCTAGCTTCTCTTGGCTCTTACTCATGAGTAAACAAAACTTTTCCATGCTCTAAGTACAGAGGGTCTCTCTAGGTACAACTAGTACACAAGGCATCTCCAGGCTCACCGAGTATAACTCATTATGCATGAATAACCTAAAATATACATTTTGGATGCGTCCTATTGTTACTAGGCATGAGAAAAGTGAAGATTCATAAGTGAGATACTATGTTTTGAATCAAAATTTTAAGATAATAGTTTCATGGGTCTTTTCCACTTTTAGACTCTTTCACTAATCCCTCCATATCCAATGAGAGATTTCACACTTGAGTAAAGAACAAAGAATTAATAGAAGAGAAGAAGACGAGATAATTATTAATGGAGTTCAACCATTTGTGCATACATCATCGAGAATGTTGAGTGACTACCAATATATTAGTAAAAAATAAGGATTAAAAGCTCTAGCACACTCATTGGTCTTGGCGCATGAGGTGCTTTTAATTGGTACAATTTATAGCAAAGAACTTTAGTCCAATATATAGGATTAGTCTTCCAACTATATTCTAATGTTAGACAATGTGAGATTTGCTTGCATAATTTATTTCTAACATACAAACAATCTCCATGTTGATTGAAGTAAACAAGCATCCAACTCCATCTTGCTCAATGCATAATTCTCTTTGTCATCTCTTCCATGGGACTACCTCCATATGTGAGTGGGTTGCCTTTGAGCCTAAGATGAGTGTCCTTGATGATGTTACCAAGAGCCAACTCTTCAAACTTGTAGTGTAGCTTCCCGTACGACCTTTTAATGGAGAACACATCCTTGCTCTCTATTTCTAGGAACTCCTTCGATTTTATGGAACCTCTACACCAATACTAAACCCAGCTGAACCGTGGAGCTTTCTTGGAAAGCCTCAACTATTATCACTATTGTCTACATAAACAATCATAGTTCAAAATAACTATCATAATCCACCCAACACACATCAATGTCAACCAATGCTCTTGCCACACACTTGGATCTAATCCAATGCCCGTGTCACACCTTGTAATTTGAGAGTCATCCACTATCGGGCAACCTCCAACTATTGGGAAGCTCTTTGTTACCGAGCATGGGAATAGTGAAAAGCTACAAGCGAGACACCAAATCTTGAATTAAAACCTTCAGACATTATTCTCATGAATCTTTTCTACTTATAATCTCTTTCACTCATCCTCTCATATCAAATGTGAGACTTCATATTAAAAAAAATCCAATATAAATTACCCTCTTATTGTTTTTGTTTTTCATTTCTTAGATTGCTTATATACCATAATATTCAAGTATTCACTTAAGTCCTAGGTAGTCACAAACGCCCTGGTTATTTATGACCAATTACTTGAATTTTCAGAAGTAATTTTCTTATATAGATGTTCCTTCGAGGTATTCACAAAACCTTCAACAGTCTTCAACTAATATCCATTTAGAAATATCATTTAATGCAATTTTTTTGTTCGATATGATATAAGAAGCTTGTAATACAATGAATTCATTAAGTCTTGAAACAAGTTCGTATTTGTATTTAATGCCTATAAATAGGCAAATTGTTGATGTAATAGATGTTGGATCATGGTTATTCCAAACATATCATCAAACAATACATTAACAAGAAAATATCAAGTAATCCTCTCATCTTTAACATTATAAAAATACTCTACTTTTCAATTTATAATTTAATTTTCACCCATAAAGTAAGAGATTAGTTCCTTACCATAAGGTAATGAGTTATCCTTGATAGTACCAAAAAAATTACGTTAAAACTTTTAAATTTGAGTTATTGTTCGACTATACTGCGACTTGGGAGTCTCCAACCATCAGGGAGTTCCATTGTTATCGGGGTACATGAAGAGTATAGAGTCACAAAACTCTCACTGCAGTGAGCGTGCTTAAATGTCTACTTTCTACAGCACTTCAAAAGCGTTGTTGAATGTAACTCTATATACTAATATGCTCACATAGGCAGCACCTGAAAAGCGCTGTTGAATGACAATTTTAAGCACCGTTGTTTTGCTATTCTGATATAGTGCTCCAACCACTAGAGAATTTCACTATTACTAGGGTATGGAAAGAGTGTAGAGTTACAAGTGAGACACCATATCTTAAACAAAAATATTAAGGTATTAGTTGCATGTGCATTTTCCACTTATAAATCATTTCATTATTCTCCTCAGATCCAATATGAGATATCACACTTGAATAAACTCAAAAAATTCCATTACAATTATTGGACCTTTATATTCCAATTCATTTTATCCAAGTTCTTTGTTTCCTAACCAATTTCAAAATTAGTGAAAGACAAAATGTTTCACACTTCACACTAATTTTTCACTACGAATAGTAACTAATAACCTCATGATCAATTAAAAAAGTCAAATGTATTTATCAATTAATCACAACCATTCAAATAAAATCTAACAATCATTTAATAGTCACACACATGTGTATCAAGTGTTGATTAAAGTCACATTGGTTGAGTATGCCAGTAAAGAGTCATTTATAATGAATTCAGTGACCCTCCCTTTTCTAGACAAGTTCGATACATGAAGTGTAAGTGCATGAATCAAGATCCTCTCCATTACTTGAGGTAAGTTGCTATTTTTAAACTTGTATTAATGTGTAGAAGCGTCATATCATTATATTTTAAAGGATAAAAGTGTCATATTTTTGTGTGTTGTTTTTCGTGTACCAACCTCTCCATTACTAGAGAGGATCTTAACTCTAAGTGCAAAGGTTCAAATACCCAAAAGGTTTGTTCTCTTCTCTTCTAGAAATTATTTAGTAGTTCTAGACCACCATGCATTGTTAGAAATTTCCTTTTGGTTGTTGAACTACCGATATTAGGATCTTGGATCTCATGATTCTCACACTCAATATAAAATAAGGATACAAAATCATACCTGAATTCATATTCTTATATCTACTCCTTTCGTATGCCTTTTGGAGAGAATTTTGGTATGATGACCTTCCTCAACCAAATCCTGAATTTCTTTTAGAACCTTCGCTTTCTCTTTGATGGAGAGAAATGAAAACTATTTGTGATTTGGTGTCTTGAGGACCATAAGCATTCCTTATGTGTTAACTTATAGGGTTCTCATTATCCCCTATAGGCCAGCCGTTTGGGTATCCACTCATTAAGCCCATTTATGTTATCAATTTCAAAGTCTTATAGGTTGTCAGTAATTAGATCACTTGTTTTGTAACCCCAAAATAAATAGTCGATATAATTGTATTAAATATATGATGTCTACCTTAATAAGAAATTATGAATTTCTAACAATCTCCCACTTGGACTTCATATTTTCCTGAAACAATTATATCACATATTCTTTAGGCGTGCATCCGTATGCTATTTATATTTAGATTTCTCCTTAATACAATATGCTCCATATCATATATCAACTATGGAACCACCATAACTTTCATCACATTCAAGAGTGACTCAACCACGATGATCACCATATTAATATACTTAATAACATAGATCAAATATGGATGAGTGACATGGAAATTTCATACAATGTGATCTGAAACATGTATATTTCCAACTGGTCCTTCTTTATTCTTTTGTAAGATCAATCCAAAGTCTTTAATTGCAACACAATAGTTATAATACACATGTTCAAAATAGAACAATAAACCATCAACTTTATTATGCATAAAACTATATATGACGTCCAAAGTAAATCATAAAACATATAGACTCCCATTGAGCTAAGGTATCCTAAGGAGTAACACTCATATGAGGAATATACTCACGAAAGACTTTAGGTACCAAACCCTTAGTCAGTGGATCAACTAGCATAAAATTTGTTCCTATATGTTCTAGGAAAATTTGTCTATTTTGAACACTTTCTTTAACAACCAAAAATTTGATGTCAATAAATTTTGACTTTATAGAACTCCTATTATTGTTATAGTAAAGAACTGTGAACTTATTGTTACATTAATTTCTCGATGGTCTTTCAATATCATCGACCACACTTAAGCTAGTGACAAAATTCCGCAACCATATGTCATGGTCTAATGTTTCAAAACAAACCATGAACTCTACAACCATGGTTGAAGGAGCTATAAGCGTCTGTTTAGAAGACTTCCAAGAGATAACAGCTTCAGCCAAGATATACACATATTCAGAGGTGGAGTGTCTATTGTCTAGACATCCAAAAAATCAGAGTCAAAGTACCCAACGATATCTAAATTATCAGACTTCCAATAAGTGAGTATGCACTCATTTGTTCTTTTTAAGTAACACATAACACATTTGACTACCTTCTGGTGATGCATGACAGGATTGCTCAAATATCTTCCCAAAACTTCCACGACAAACGTTATGCTGGGACATGTACAAACTAGAGCATACATTAGACTTCATACTGTAAATGCGTAAGGAATCTTTTGCATCTCGTATCTATCAAGGTCATTTTTGGGTACTGTCTGAGAATAAACTTATCTTCCTTAACTATAGCGGTATCCCCTAGTTTACTGTCTTTTATGCCATATCAATCCAAGACTTTACCTATATAGCTTTTTTGTGACAACCTTAGGATACCTTGAGAGCGATCTCTTATTATCTGAACACCTAATACAAAATAAGCTTTCCCAAGATCTTTCATTTTGAAATTCTTCATTGGAAATCTCTAGGTCTCATGAAATAGTCTAATATCACTACTAGCAAGTAGTATATCATCGACATATAATTCCAAGAATATAAATTTACTCCCACTAAACATGTGGTGTACGCAATCATCAACTTTGTTTGTCTCAAAGCCATACGAAGTAATAACTTGAAGAAACTTGTGATTTCATTGACGAGAAGTTTGTTTAAGGTCATATATGGATTTCTTTAATTTTCATACCATTGACTTGCAACCAATTGACACAAAGTTTTCTGGTTGCACCATATTGATCGTTTCTTTAAAGTCACCATTTAGAAACACGGTCTTAACATCCATTTGATGTAGCTCTAAATCAAAATGAGCTACTAGTACCAATATTATCCTAAAAGAATCCTTCGAAGATATTGGAGAGAAGGTTTATTTATAATCAATTATATCTGTCAATATTACCCTTCAAATCCCTTTTGGTTTTAAATATTCATTTGCAATGAATAGGTTTCGCAGCTTCATGTAATTTGACAAGATCCCAAACGTCATTATCATGCGTAGACTTCATCTCATCCTTCATGGCATCGATCCACTTTTGAGAGTTAGAACTTTTATGGCTTTATAGAAGGTCAATGGATCATCTTCTGTTAACCCGATGTCATCCTTATGTTCTTGAAGAAATACAATATAATCATCAGGAGTTGTACTTCTTCTCTCTCTAGTGGATCTCCTTAATGGCACATCTACTTCTTGAGGTTGTTGAATTTGTTCTATAGGTACTTAGAGAATGACCTCATTATTGTCTTGTTTTGGAATTTTGTCAAGAATAATATTCTGAACATTATCTTCTATTACTGAAGTTATTCCTTGAATGGTAATAGGCACAAGAACTTATTCACCATTAGTGATAGGTTCTTCCTCAAAGACAACATTCATTATATTATCTTCCTTTCCAAAATCAACTTCCTCAATAAATCTTGCATTTCCCGTATAAAAAAAGTCTTGAAGTGGGATCATAAAATTTATAGCACCGAGAGCGTTCAACATAGCCAATAAAATAACAACTAACTGATATTTGGTCTAGTTTTCTTTCATGGGCCTATAAGGTCGCGCCTCAGCTGGACAACCCCAAATGTACAAGTGTTTTAAGCTTGGTATTTTATTCCTTCAAAGCTCATATTTGGTTTTGTTAACTGCTTTACTTGACACCCTATTTAGGATGTAAATTGTAGTCTTCAGAGTTTCCCCCAAAGAGACTCTGGTAAGAAATAATGATTAATCATATTTCTCACTATATCCTTAAGAGTTCGGTTTTGTCACTCAACAACACCATTCATGCTAGGTTTGCTAAGCATAGTGTATTACGGAGCAATTCCATATTCTCTAATGGAAAGTGCAAATAGCCCTTTCACAACATCCTTATTATTCTTTCTTTACTTATTCTGAGAGGTCATAGCAAAGTGAATACTATTAGTCTTATCTATCTACAACATCTCTTCCTCTTGTGCACAATGAGATATAAACTCACTAGGAGACATTTTGTCCTTCTGAGTGTTATAGCTCACTTTGAATTGCCCAAATTGTGCAGCAAGTGAGATCAAAACCAAGTGCACGAGCAAGTAATCACCTAGCAATCACTTAAGTGACTTGAATTTTGATGCGGGATTAGACATCTCCATAATGTACTCCATTATGTTCCTTTTGCCTTTATACTTCATGGAGAGAAGTTTAACCAAAACGTTACTCGTCTTCGCATATTCATTTTTGGAAAAGTATTATTCTATTTTTTCAAGAAACTTCCTTACACTCTGACTCTTAGAAATAGAGCTCTGAAACGCTTCTAGAATAGAGCATTTCATGATCATTAGACATATTCGGTTATAGCGTTCTCATTTCTCAATTTTAACTTGATAGAGAATTTCTGGAGTAGAAATGGATTTCTCCACTTGGAGTGCCAAATCTAAATCCATACAACCGAGAATAATTTCTACGATTCCCTTCCAGACCTTAAAGTTTATCTCATTCAGCAATGAAATGTCATTAATTTGAGTATAAATATTTGCGACACTAGCAAAAGAATAGAGAAGTCAATATAACAAAGAACAAAATAAATTACAATCATTCTTGCAATTAAATTCACATTAAACTTTAGTACTAAAATTCGAATGATGGTGGGGCACATCATAGGTTACCTAGCACAACATTAATGTTCAGTATTTGGACAAAAATATTAATTTGTAAGTGGTACACTCAATGTAGTAATCAAACATTGATAATCACTCTTGTCAAACAATATTCCTTTCTTTGGATTGACTTACTATTCACATGTAAAGCCATATGATTATCACATATTTATTACTACAAGTATCTTTGTAATTTGTGCCAAATAGTAATCTTATTTTGGGCCAATCATTATTCGCATAAAAATGCAAACATACAGTTGGCTTGATATTTTATATCAATTACTAGTAGTGCTCTTGTTTGAAACGGTTAAATATTGATCATAATGCATGTCAAATAATAAACACTTTTTTGGACTGATTTACTATTCATATATGCAACCTTACAATAATCACATGTTTACCATCACATGTGTGTATATAATCCGGCCAAATAATAATCTTCTTTTGGGTCGATTAATACTCATATGGATACATATACGCACTAGTATTTGACATTTGTTATTATCAATTCATATAAAAGATGTCAGTTTTGGTGACTTTTTGTTTAATAAGTTCACTTAAAATGTCAAACAACTTTATTTTCCAAAAAAAAAAAAAATTAGTTGAGTCAATACTTAATCCAAAATATATATTATTTATATCCACATATAAATACATATAACCACTATAGCCTATTGGTAACATTGTATCATTCCCATAACACGGATATGCGTTTTGAATTCCACTGATGGTCCTTTTAAATTTTCCATTAAAAAGATATTACCATTTATACATGACTAAACATGGTAGGACACACTATCCAAACAAAAATAATACTTCAACAATAACAACCCCTTAATAATGCAATCAACTACCAACTAGTGCAACAAACCATATAGTATTGTAACCATTTAAACTAACAAGTCATGTAATATATATAAAACAAGACATGTTTACATAATAGACACATCACAAGATACCTATCACAACATCAATTTCTAGTCTTTGGACAGATAAATTAGTTTGTAAGTGATACTCTCAATGTAATGATCAAATACTAACAATGAGTTATGTCAAACAATAGTCTTTCTTTAGACCGACTATTATTCACATGAAGAAAAAAACTTTATAATTGTTATATGTTTATAATCACATGTATGTTATTATTTGGTCAAATTGTGTCTTCTTTGGGTCAAAAATAATCTACATAAATAATTAATTCAAAGTAGATCCACATAGAGGTTATTAATCAATTTGTGTATTTTAATAAATTTCCATAATAGAGATTATTTTGGCAACATATTACATCAATTAATTCAAAAATAATTAACAGACAAAAGGAAAACAATATGGGTCCATTATAAAAGAATGTAATCTTGGAATTAAAACTTCAGATTTGATATATTTTATGATAACAAAGTAGATCCAGATTTAAAGGCATAAAAATAAATACAATTATTAGTGAAATTCCAAATCGAATATGATCACACATATCTGAATATATATATATATATATATATGTATGCATTTTAATTCACAATATATAGATACAAGGCCATGAATTCCATATTGTGTATATGTATAAAATAAAAACACATCTTAACTCATATATACTTTATACATATCCTATAACAAATTGCAAAATTGTAAAGTGACAAAAGTCAATGTCCAACTGTAAGGCATTAGTGCACATATAATACACATATTGCATAACACACTCATAAAAGTTAATGCAACGTCATGCACAAATCTGAAATTGTTATATGTTTATAATCACATGTATGTTATTATTTGGTCAAATTGTGTCTTCTTTGGGTCAAAAATAATCTACATAAATAATTAATTCAAAGTAGATCCACATAGAGGTTATTAATCAATTTGTGTATTTTAATAAATTTCCATAATAGAGATTATTTTGGCAACATATTACATCAATTAATTCAAAAATAATTAACAGACAAAAGGAAAACAATATGGGTCCATTATAAAAGAATGTAATCTTGGAATTAAAACTTCAGATTTGATATATTTTATGATAACAAAGTAGATCCAGATTTAAAGGCATAAAAATAAATACAATTATTAGTGAAATTCCAAATCGAATATGATCACACATATCTGAAAACATATATGTAACACTATATATATATACACTTTCACACACTAACATAGTAAATGTGTATATAATTTAAGCATCAAATGTAACCGTTATATATATATTAACTTTAATCAGTAATTTCAACAAATCTGAATATATACTTCAACACATGTTGTAAGGATTCATAATACAAATTACTCATTATTCAAATAAGCGGAAGTGGATAAAAGTTATTCTCATTATTTATAAATACCAAGTTTTCATAACTAACAGTGGAAGCATAAAATCCCCAAATTTAAAATTGGGAAAAAAACATATTTAATGGAGAATCATAAAATTCAGAATCTTTGCTCTCATACCACTTGTTGGAAATTTCCTCTTGGTTGGTGAACTACCAATACTAGCATCTTGAATCTCATCATTCTCACCTTCAATATAAAATAAGGATAGAAAGTCATATTTGAATTCATGTTCTTAGATCTACTTCTTTCGTATGTCTTTTGGAGAGAATTTTGGTATGATGATCTTTCTCAATCAAATCTTAAATTCCTTTTGGGTCATTCGTTTTCTCTCTAATGAGGCGAGGTGAAAACTATTTGTGATTTGATGATTTGGAAACCATAATCATTCCTTATGTATTAACTTATAGGGTTCTCATTATCCCCTATAGGCCAACCATTTGGGTATTCACTCATCAAGCTTATATTTGTTATCAGTTTCAGAAGTCTTATATGTTGTCAGTAATTAAATCACTTGTTTTGTAACCCAAAATAAATAGTCAATATAATTGTATTAAATATATGATATCCACTTTAATCAAAACCTTCATGAAATCTTCCATCCCACCATCAATAACCTAACCTGTAGCATAACTTGGTTCAAAAATAAGATAAGTAAGGACGAAAGAGTGACTATTTATACCTCTCCAAAAAGAAAAGTACCTATAAAAAGTCCTCCCCCTTGGCGAAATATTTTGGTGGAGTTACATCTCATCATTCTAATATGACATTAGAGCTTATCATGATGTTTGATCATTTGAAGATGTCTAACACTATAATTTTACACTGCAGTAGCCCTACTATAAGGGTATACGAAGTATTGAAGTTCCACATTAATTAAGAGCAAACTACCATTTATAATAAGTTGGCATGTGCAAACTAATATTGACTTTGAAGTTAGACGTAACAACTATTAATATGCATATTACAAAAGAATTGTAAAAAATAATAATAAAATTAATTAAGCATTTATTCTATTTTTTTTTAATAAGCTAAAAAATTTATAAACTTCTCTAAATAAATAATAAAAAAATTATTTCCATAAACCACTCCCATAAATTTATATAGACACTGTATGTACCAAAAATAGAATCTTCTAAAATACCGAAAGATCAGTTGAATCTTTTGAGCGAGAGAGGTTGACACCGGCACACATTCACAAATAATAACAAAGAGATCAAGTCCAAATTTTATTTCTAACAATTTATTAGAACGTGAGATTCTCTATCTAAGTATTTGTTTTTAAGGGTTTGTTTAATAGCAAAGGCTTAGAATTTGATAGATATGGTTAGCCTTTTGCAATTCGTATTCGATCATGATTTCTTCTTTGCCGACCCCATCCCTTCCTTATCGCTCTTAATTACATTGTTTTATTTCTGATCAAATGCAACCTTTGGTCGGCATTTTCAGTCAATCACTACAGTTCCTATGTCCTAATCATCTTGTACGGTCTTTCCATTTCTTAGAAACATTTTGATTTACGTCCTAGTATCTCCTATATATATATATATATTGTTTTTTTAATGTTTAATGTAATATAAGTAAATATTGTTATAGGCAATTTTTTTGTATGAGTTTGAACCTAGATTCATACACTTAGGCTATGTTTGGAAGTTACGAGAGAAAGGGAAGGAGGTGGATCAAAGAGCTAGGAAATGGGAGGAAGTGGAGGGTAATAGAAGAAAATTTTCTCCCTTATTTGAGAGTATAAAATTTGGATAAGGAGAGTAAATTAATCATAATCTAGAAATATTATTCTTCGTTTCAAAATGTAATCATCAATAAAAAATGAATAATAATATATAATTATATAATTTTACTAAAAATAATTAGGTATTTTTACATTATGTTTCCAAAAAACTCAAATTGGAAGAACAATAAGAATAGATATATGAATGATTTTAGAGAGTTTGAGAAATCATCCAAATCTTTTCCATCTCTTTCATCCAACTCCTAAATAAGAGGGAGACTTTCTAAAGTCATATTTTCCTATCCTAAAATCGAGTTAGGATCCTCTCCATTAATGGAGAGGCAAATACACAAAAAACAAGAGTAAAAAGTAATATGACTTGACATTTTTATCCTTAAGATATAATGAAATAACATTTTTAGCCCTACGTGTAAGTGTAAAAGTAATCGCTTGCCTCTCTATAAATGAAGATGATTCTAACCCCCTAAAATCACACTCCCAAATAAAGCCTCAGGATCTCTTTGGTAGAGTAGAAAAACAAAGAAAAAGAAAGGGGAAGAGAAAATGAAGAGAATGGAGAATCTCTCATACTTTGTTTAAGAGAGTGAGGAAAGAGATAAGTAAAATGTTGATGAGACCATAAATTTTTTCTCTTTGTATGTCATTAGAAACCGAGAGAATTAATGACTTTAATTACTCTATATTATATTATATTGTTGTTTATTTATATAAAATTTATCTACCATTATTTTTTCTGTTTAATTTTCTATTGTTTAAAATTAAAATTAGAAATTATAATAATATAATATTTCAATAAATTTAAAAAAAATTAAATTTTAATTAATAATAAAACGTTTCTTCAAATTTATTTTATTGTGTAACTTTTTATTTTTTAATATTAAGTAATACAGTAATCTATTATGCTTTTTTAATAAGGAGGAAAGTGGTTGTTTTTCTCATATTTTTAATGACAAAAATGCAATTTCATGATAAATAAATGATAAAAATATCATTATATATAATTTTTATGTAGTATTTGTCTCTCTATTAATGGAGATGATTCTTTTTACGTCTTGCGTTCTCTTCTCTTACTTTATGGTCTTCAACCAAACTCAACATTATAATTAATATCTCACAACTCGGATATGGATACGTGATGACATTCATATATTATTAAGAGTGTAATATTTATATACTGTCAGTAAAAAGATTTGTACATATTCGATACATTCATTTCTATTACTTTAATTTAAAAGTCAATGATTATTAAAAATGAACGGTGAATAATATGATGATAATATAAGAAATTATGACACTATCTAGGGATGACAATTGACACCTAAATTCGCAGGTACCCGTTGGTAATATCTGTAACTGGTCGGGTCTAGCTACATGGTTGGGACTGAAGATTTTGAAACTCGCTATTTAGCAGGTCCAAATCTGGGTAATGAAGTACCTAGAATAGTAGGTACCCATACCCATAATTCCTAAATATATATATAATAACAACTAAACATATTTTACATCATAATTGTGATGTTACATCCTTAAACAATGATGTTAAATTTGTTAATATGTAAATATGGAGTAATGTTATGTTCATGGAGGAATGTTAGGTGTTTGATATGCTTTACTGTTTTTAAAATTATGTTTTTAGTAAAAATTTATATTTAAATAACAATTTAAAGTTGTGTACTTATTTTATAATTGTTATTATCATTTATATTCTTCTTTTGATTGTCTAACATAACACACATATATGATTATAAGAAACATGTGCACAAATATATAAGTCATTTTCAAATTTTTAAAAACATTTTTTGAATTTATGGGTACTCACATATCCAATGACCTATAAGTAGGAGATCTAACGAGTATTTGTGCAGGTCCAGGGCAGGTTTGGTTCCCAAAATGGTCGAACGAAGCGGGTTTGGATAGTGTACTACCTGAATCCATCCAGACCTATTGACATCTTTAACACTACGGATGAATACATATTTTTCTCTATTATTAATATACATTTCCGGCAATAACTTAGTTATGGTAGTATCTATAAAACTATATAGGTTTCAGACATTGTTCTAGTGACAACATTATACTACCACCTTCTTAATGATTTTAACACTGAAAACACATTTCTTTTATTCATGTCTTTACTGTTCAAATTAGAAACAATGAAGTGCTTTCAAAATAATATATACATTAATACATGATGAATGATATATTGATCAATGTTAAAATATTTATATTTATGGTGTATAAATATTAAAGGTATTAAATACCACACATGTGACATGAATAAAATAAGTATCTCAGTCGCATAAATAAAGGACCACACATTCAACATATATTTATCTTCTTCAAAATAAGAGAAACCATCACGTTTTAAAATAAGAAATCGGCATGCTCAACATATACTTTCTTTTATTAGGTTCATGCAACATATCTTTAGTTAGATATCCCCTAACTTTCAAATTTTGACATCTAATAAAAGACCACCTCCATCTTAATAAACTTGTTTTGCAATTCTATGATGCCAAATCAAAATATTCGACGGGATTTTTTTAAATATTTAACCTTAAACACCCACACACATGAAGTTCCAAGCTTAAACTAGTAGTTATAGCATATTGAATATAACTGATAACTTTTCAAGGCAAGTGGCAAACTATATGATCAAAGCTCATCTCCTAAATTAATTATATAACTCAAGCAATAATATTATGAAGAAAAAATTGAATGTATCGATGTAAACTGTTACTGTATCATTCACCATTTATTTGTGATTATTATTGACTCTTAAAAAGGTAACCTAAACAAATGAACAAATAATGAATAATATAACGATTATGTATAAATCTTTATACTATCAGTGTATAGATATTACAATTTAATATTATAGGCCAAACAATAAGCTCGAGAGAAAATGATGTATGCCTGCACCATCCATCATTAAAATTTAATTATTATTGACTTTTAAATATAAATAATACAAATGAATATAAAATGACACATAATCTAAATATATAAAACTTTATAATAATAGTACATACATATTATCCTGTAATTTGAATCGAGAAACACTAGTATTCAATCTCAATAATTTGTCATACTGTGAAATGACAATTATTTTTTTTTTATGGACAAAATAATTTTATTAAAAAGGTACTAGAAGGTATACATAGACATTACAAAAGAATAGATGAAAAGAAAAAGAAAGAAAAAAGTTAACAAATATACGAAAGATAACCTAAAGGATTTATCAACCAGTTCCCATAAATCATAGTTTGTTGGTACGATTTTATATTGGTCGAAAGCCATGTTTTAATCTATATTGAGATAAGGATGTCCTTAATAAAAGTCTACTTAGAGTTGAACATGATATTATTTCTAGTTATCAAAATAACTACATTGTTGTTAGTCAAGAAATGAATAGATAATTAATTAATTACCTAGTCAGTCTTTAACATTTTATTCTAGGTCTTGATGTACAAAAACACATTTTATCTTACCGTTTCCAACAAAGCCAAGTTGAAAATTGGTAGTTATTGAAATGAAACGTGAACTCCATCTTTGGATGGAATTGAATTTAATGCTTATAAATTTTGATAATAGTATCTAGAAGGGTGTATGATCTTATTTTGGTAATGGTTTCTCATAATTCTCCAAATCGGGTTGCTCAAGATCTCATCTCTATCATGAGCATATTACTTACGTGAAGTAGCGAAAGCAGTATTAACACATGTTACTTTTATTGTAAAATAAAGCTATCATAGAAACAAGACAATAACAATAATAGTTAATCGATTAACTGTATCGTTAATTGATTAACTGGATAAGCGTTAATCGATTAACTGGATAAGTGATGTTAATCGATTAACTGAGTAGAAAATCAAGTGAAACATTGGTTGTACAATTCTTGTAATTGGTACGTTTTATAACATGTGGTTATTAGTTTGTTAGAGTTAGTTAGATTAGTTACAATGTTTGCTTTACAAGGCATTATATATAAATAATAGTATAATACTCTCTTGTATCCTTCATCAATTCATTTCAATATATTCAAAATATTCAACCTATACGGTCTTCCATTTTTCCTGTAGAATCACATTATAGTATCAGAGCCTTCATCCTGAAGGTTTTGGTCACCGCTGTGCATTCTCTACAATAATTATTATCTTTCTCTTCCAAGATTCAATAGAGTTCAATGGAAGAAGATCAAGAATTAGTGATGGATCTCACAATACTAGAGAAGTTCATTCATTTAATGATTCTTATAGTGATGGATCTGATAGTACTAGAGATATTGTCAATGCTCGAGGAAGTTGTAGGGACAAGAATGTATGAGACAAAGAAAGAGGCTTCTCTAAAAACACTTGAGAAGAAGCAGAGCAAGGTTGAGGAGATTAACACGCTTCTTGATCAGGAGACATTGCCTGCTCTAGAAAAGCTAAAGAAAGAAAAGTTTCAGCTTGATTCCTCAAACTCTCAGCATGACAAAGATATTGAAGAATTGAGATATTCACTGACTGCAAAAGAGGCACAGTATAAAGAATCAAAGTATATAACTAAGAAGCTAGAGCAAGAAAACTAAGAGCTGAAGATGTCGATCAAAGAACTCCAGGAAGCTCAGATTCAAGCATATTCTCATTCAACGTTGCGGTCAAAGCTCAGAAATTTGGAGCAAGTTCATCAAAAGTGTTCCTCAACCCTTAAGGCTAAAGAAGTTGTATAGAACTTTCAATTAAAACAATTGGCAGGAGAACTAAATAGCTATCAATCTGAGTTAGAAAGGCTAAGAAGATTTTGTATAGCTTATGAGTATGTTCAAGCATAGAGGATTAAAGACACTGCAATATCTGAGGTGGAACAAGTTAAAGCAAAGATGATATGTTATGTCATGCAAGATTGTGATCATGCTTTGAATATTATTATAACACATTTTCAAGACCATGTTTGTAAAGGGATGATTAAAAATGTTGTGAAGAAAATGTATGAAATTCATGCCAAGAAAGTGAGTAATATGATTAGGAGCAACTAGGAAGCTTCAACAATGTAAAACCATGGGAATATGGTCAAGATTTATGACCAGGGAAATAATCAAGTGATTGGGAAAATCCAATCACATCAGGATCGATATTCTGATCCATCACATTGTTATCGAATCAAATTATCAAGATGGAGACATTAATAGTTACCCTCCAGCTTGAGGGGGCTATTGGAAAACAAAGCTACCATGGAAACAAGACAACAACAATAACAATTAATCAATTAACTTTATAGTTAATCGATTAAATGGGTAAGTGTTTATCGATTAACACTATAGTGTTTATCGATTAATATTATAGTGTTAATATGATTAATTGGTTAGAAAATCAAGTGAAACATTGGTTGAACAATTCTTGTAATTGGTAGGTTTTACACATTTAACACATGTTGAAATAGTTTTACAACATGTGTTTATTAGTTTGTTAGAGTTACTTAGGTTAGTTGCATTGCTTGATTTACAAGGCATTGTATATAAATAACACTCTCTTGTATCATTCATCAATTCATTTCAATATATTCAAAATATTCATTCTATACACTCTTCCATTTTTCCTATTGAATCGCATTATTGTACCAGAGCCTTCATCCTGAAGGCTCTGGTCACCGCTGCGCATTCTCTACAATAATTATTATCTTTCTCTTCCAAGATTCAACAGAATTCAATGGACGAAGATTAAAAATTGGTGAAACAACAATACATGTGCAAATTCTGCACCAAGAAGTTCATCCATTTAATGATTCTTATAGTGATGGATCTGACAGTACCAGAGATATTGTCTATGCTCGAGGAAGCTGTAGGGGCAAGAATGTATGAGACAAAGAAAGAGGCTGCTCTAAAAACATTTGTGAAGCATCATAGCAAGGTTGAGGAGATTAACAAGCTTCTTGATAAGGAGATATTGCCTGCTGTGGAAAAGCTCAAGAAAGAAAGGTTTCAGCTTGATTCCTGAAACTCTCAGCATGACAAAGATATTGCAGAATTGAGATATTCGGTAACAGCAAAAGAGGCATAGTAGAAATAATCAAAGTATATAACTAAGAAGCTAGAGCAAGAAAACCAAGAGCAGAAGATGTCAATCAAAGAACTCCAGGAAGCTCAGATTCAAGCATATTCTCATTCAAAGTTGAGGTCAAAGCTCAGAAATTTGGAGCAAGTTCATCAAGACTGTGCCTCAACCATTAAGGCTAAAGAAGTTGTATGGAACTTTCAGTTAGAACAATTGGTAAGAGAACTAAATACCTGTCAATCTGAGTTACAAATGATAAGAAGATTTTGTATAGCTTATCAGTATGTTCAAGCAGAGAGGATTTTCAAGATCCTGTTATAATCAATTTTCAAGATCCTGTTTGTAAAGGGATGATTAAAAATGTTGTCAAGAAAATGTATGAAATTCATGCCATGAAAGTGAATACTATGATCAAGAGCCACTAGGAAGCTTCAACAATGTAAAACCATGGGAATATGGTCAAGATTTATGACCAGGAAAATAATCAAGAGATAGGGAAAATCCAATCACATGAGGTTCGAGATTATGATCTATCACATTGTTATCAAATCAAATTCTCAAGCTAGAGTCATTAACATTTACCCTCCAGCTAGAGGGAGACTATTGGAAAATAAAACTACCATGGAAACAAGATATTGGTAATAACATTTAATCGATTAACTGTATAGTTAATCGATTAACTAGGTAAGTGTTAATCGATTAACACTATAATGTTAATCGATTAACTGGTTAGAAAATCAAGTGAAGCATTGGTTGAACAATTATTGTAATTGGTACGTTTCGCACATTTAACACATGTTGAAATAGTTTTACAACATATGTTTATTAGTTTGTTAGAGTTAGTTAGGTTAGTTGCATTGCTTGCTTTACAAGGCATTATATATAAATAACACTCCCTTGTATCATTCATCAATTCATTTCAATATTCAAAATATTCATTCTATACACTCTTTCATTTTTCCTATTGAATCGCATTATGGTATCAGAGCCTTCATCCTGAAGGCTTTGATCACCGTTGCGCATTCTCTATAATAATTATTATCTTTCTCTTCCAAGATTCAACAGAATTCAGTGGAAGAAGATCAAGAATTGGTGAGACAATAATACATGTGCAAATTCTGCACCAAGAAATTCATCCATTTAATGATTCTTGTAGTGGTGGATTTGACAGTACTAGAGATATTGTCTATGCTCGAGGAAGCTGTAGGGACAAGAATGTATGAGACAAAGAAAGAGGCTACTCTAAAAACACTTGAGAAGAAGCAAATCAAGGTTGAGGAGATTAACAAGCTTCTTGATAAGGAGATATTGCATGTTGTGGAAAAGCTAAAGAAAGAAAGGTTTGAGTTTGATTCCTCAAGCTCTCAGCCTGACAAAGATATTGCAGAATTGAGATATTCAGTGGCTGCAAAAAAGGCACAATATAAAGAATCAAAGCATATAACTAAGAAGCTAGATAAAAAAAACCAAGAGCTAAAGATGTCGATCAAAGAACTCCACGAAGCTTAGATTCAAGCATATTCTCATTCGAAGTTGCGGTCAAAGCTCAGAAATTTGGAGCAAGTTCATCAAGAGTGTGCCTCAACCCTTAGACTAAAGAAGCTGTATAGAACTTTCAGTTAGAATAATTGTTAGGAGAACTAAATAGCTGTCAATCTGAGTTAGAAAGGCTAAGAAGATTTTCTATAGCTTATGATATGTTCAAGCAGAGAGAATTAAAGACAATGCAATATCTGAGGTGGAACAAGTTAAAGTAGAGAGGATATGTTATGTCATGCAAGATTATGATCATGCTTTGAATATTGTTATAACCCGTTTTTAAGACCCTGTTTGTAAAGGGATGATTAAAAATGTTGTGAAAAAATGTATGAAATTCACGCCAAGAAAGTGAATATCATGCCTTGCTAATATGGTGAAGATTTATGACCAGGAAAATAATCAAGTGATTGAGAAATTCAATCACATCAGGATCGAGTTTCTGATCCACACATTGTTCAAATCAAATTATAAAGTTGTAGTCATTAACATTTACTCTCCATCTTAATGGGGGCTATTGGAAAACAAAGCTACCATGGAAACAAGACAACAACAATAATAGTTAATCGATTAACACTGTAGTATTAATCGATTAATTGGTTAAAAAATCAAGTGAAACTTTGGTTGAACAATTTTTGTAATTGGTACATTTACACATTTAACACATGTTGAAATAGTTTTACAACAAGTGTTTATTAGTTTGTTAGAGTTTGTTAGGTTCCTTGCATTATTTGTTTTACAATACATTGTATATAAATAACACACTCTTGTATCACTCATCAATTCATTTCAATATATTCAAAATATTCATTATATACACTCTTCCATTTTTCCTGTTCAATAACAATAACTTTGATCGTGTACAATAATAATATATCATTGTTACTTTTTATAGTATATATTTATTTTAGAGTTTTGCCCCATTGAATAAGAAAAATAAATATAAAAATAGTGTAATATCTATATACTGTAAGTGTAATAATTTATACACATTCTATGTATCATCTATTTTTTTTTTAAATTCATACACTATGCATACATATTTTTCTAATATAATGATCATGATAGCACAATCTAATTTTAGCTCCTCTAAAAAAAAGAAGAAAATCTAGTCAGCGAAATGGTGCGCGTGGTGCCGTGATTCATCTTAGACACGGAAGCTTTGATCAATACGTGTCAAAACTTGGTACCTGTATTTTTTATTCTATTTTATCTTTGGTGAATGTTTATGATTTGAGACAAATGAAAAGCCATTAGATATATAACAATATTCTATATACTGACTGTTGAGTAAAAACACACAAAGCCACAACTTTAGACTTAAATAGAAAGACAGATAAAAAGAGAGAGAAAGAGGAGAAAGATGAGGATATATTCGCGTGTAAAGAATGTTAACCAGGGTTGTCTTTGTTGTACATCCAAAATGCTTCTTTTTGTTTTCCCTTATTTAGTCATCAATAGTGTGTGTAGTGTGGGATTGGTTTATCATATCATCTCAATTCATACATCACGTATAAGAAAAAAATAGCTTTGACGGTGGTTGTGTGTTGATTCTTGTTTTGGAGTATAAGAGAAGAATAACAAGTGGACGTAGTGGGGGACTACCATGTGACATGTATGTTGTTTATATGACATAAATTGCATGTTAGCTTGTGTTTTATCAGGCATAGGGCCCCTTCTAGCATCATATAATAAAAGATCATTAGAGATGGCAATGAGGTGAATCAAAAGCATAATTATATTTATTTAATTCTGAATTTGAAATCTAGTACTCAAACCCAAAATGCAATAGAGCTAACAAAACTATCATTCTGGTCCCATCATATTTCGAGTAAACTGAACTTGTATTAAACTACCACGAAATGTGTTCTTATCATTTAAATTGTCATTTTTATCTTTTTAGTGTTATACATATGTTTTTTTATATTTATACATAGAATAATTATATAATTTAATATTTATTATATAAATAAGGTTTGAGTCAAGTTTGGGGTCAAATATCACCTATATGAAACATATTATTAAACTCATTATTTGAAACTAAGGAAACCTTAAACTCAATTAAAATGATTTTCCCAATTAAATTTAGGTTGGTTCAGATAAGTAATCACGAATTTAGGTTATATTGTTATATGTAAAGATGATAAGTAGGTTTAAAACCAAAATACCACTTTTCCCGTTTTAAATATGCTTTAACTCATATTTGCTTTTTAGGCATCTGCCTTCGCCTAATAAAAAATCTCAAATGGAAAGGGAGAGAGATATTTCCAATTTAGGCATCAACAATCTGGCAAGATCATGAGAAAAGAACTCAGACAAAAAACTAAAAGTTAGTTAAAACTATTACCAATCTGGTTGAATGGATACTTATTATTGGCAATGCAATTTTTTTATACTATTGATATACCCATTTTCTCATTTTATAAGAAGGACTAATTTTAATAAAATTTAGAAAAATAAATTGATTTCAGTTTATAAGGAAATGTTACAAAAAGTAGTTTGGGAAAGAAAAAAAAAAGATGAGATATGCGTATTGGCATCTCAACTAAGAAAAGGGTTGGTTGATAAATAACTTATTTTTTTATATTATCAAGAGTATTCTTTTATTTAAGAAGATAAACTAATTTTCTTCTGGATGTGTGATTTCCTCTTTCAATAATGATCGCTTTCAAGAATCGAACTTTTGACATTCTTATTATTATAAAGATTTAGTGAAACTTTACATCACTAAACTAATATTATTTTTTTAGTACAATAATCTTATTTTAATATGACAAAGGGATATATGAAGTTGGAAATGGAAGTTGGGTGCCTTTGTTTGAGATCTACAAAGTCAATAATAAGCACAAGGAAAAGCCAAAACGTTAAAGTGTCAATTGATTGAAGAGACGTATTCCTTATCTCCTCTGCTATCCTTATTCCATCTCCACAAAGAAGAATATTATTTATCACCATATAATTAAATTATAATAATTATATATATGTGATGTTAATATAAAAATTTATACATAATCATTACATCATTTATCACTCATTATATTATTTTTTAAAAGTTAATAATAATTAAATATAAATAATAAATGATATAGTGATAGTGTATAAAACTCTCACACTCTCTAGGTATAATATTTTTTCTTTTGTAACAAATATTTGAAACTAAAAGGAAAGAAACTTTCAAATTATAACCTAAAAGGCTAAAACGTAAGAATTACAAGGACTACTAACTAAGTAGGCCATAAAATTAGGCAAACGTCATCTTCAATCTTTCCACGCTCTTTCTATTTCATAAATTTCACATGTATATTATCAGCCATTTAATTATATTATTTTTAGCTAAATTATAATATAACGACAATATAAAAAAATGTTTATATCACGAGGCCATAATTAAAGATTTATGTGAAGATAAACTTATATTATAAGTTTATAATTGTACTTGGCTTCAAATACTTGTCATCCACGAGGAAGAGTATGGTTTGGTGGTGTCTTCTTAACTTTGTTAGATGATATATAACTTCATGTCCTTTTCACAAATAATAAAGAGGGGTACTAGAAATTCCTTAATTTAGCCTAACCAGAGCAAAACCCTTTGCTTTTGGCACAAAGAAAAGCTCTCTACCCACCCAAAATAGTTTATTTAAACTATCCCATTTCCACCTTAAAAATGAATGACCTTGCACTATTATGGCTTCGGCAAAAGATGCTTAAAATGAGAGAAAAGCAGAGTAAAAAAACAAGGGGAAATAGTATGATATTAATTACTTATTGCTTTTTATTTGGGATACCATACGGTATTACAACATGTGGTCGTGTGTCATTAGCTATTCCATTATATTTGAATGGTAAATAATATTACATTATTTCATTTTTAAATTGAAGAATCTTAAATTATATTTTCTTGAACAATCGGATAAAATAATAATGGAATTACATATAATTTTGGACAGCATATGGTTCTCCCCATCTATATTCTTAAATATAATTGTGATGTCCCCTCTCCATTCCTTTTCTTTTCTTCATGGGATCCTTTTTTGTTCAAAAAAAGAAATAGGTGAAAAACGATTATATGATGTTATAATTTTGTTGTTGTGAATGGCATAACTAGGAAAACATATGCAACTCAATGACCACAATTACACAACTGTTAACCAGAAAATTGATCAATAAAATATCTAATCAGTTGTCGCAAACAAATATAAAAAAATTGTTAAATTCACAAGGACTTGATGGGTACTAGTTTTTCAACAAAATATTGTTACTCTAAGTTAGTTTTCAAAGGATTTGATTGGTTTATTTGTTTAACTAATTAAATTATTGGAATAAAGATGTTGAGATTGAACTTTACTATTCACTATCAATATACAATTGATTCAACAATAGTAATTCATTTGGCTATATGATTCTTTAACACTACAGAACCTAATGGCACTAAAACTAATGTGTAGTTCTTGAAATAAAGTTCTATGTCTAATAACTATGCTCATAAGATGAAGAACTATGACTCACAAAACACATCTTTATATCTAGTAATTATTTAATATAACACCTCAAATGTACTAATTGTTAAGTCTTGATCATAATATTAACTTATAAAAATAACTCTATATATAGCAAATAAAATAATAAGATGAAGATTTATGAACATTTGACATACCTCTATGTCTAGCAACTATATTAAAATTTTGAGCGTTATTAATAATTGAATTAACTCTATATGACTAATTGATATAAATTTATGTCTAGCAATTATATCGATGTGGTGAGTTGACAAAATCAGAATTTTAATGATGATTTCTCCATGCATTTACTTTCAGAAATTCATATTTTTTGACGTTTGATTTTGCGCCTGTCTCTAATTGCCATTTTTGTATGAATTTGTGCATCTCAAATTTTCATCTTTCCAATGTCGACTTTTCAACTAGCCAAGTTGCGATGAACGTAGGAATTTCGTTGGGCACAATTGAGATTTTGCCCAGAACAAGAATTTCACTTTACGAAAATTAGACATGATGTTTTCGCCAAAGTTTTCCAAATTGTGTTGAGTGTAATCAATTTTTTAAATTTCACAGATTTGCTTGTTCACATTAAAGATACATATGTTAGGAACATCATATCCAAAACTTGTCTCGATCCAACGATGAATGAATGCACTATCACAATTTTACGTAGAATGCTTGACTTTGAATCCTTTCTTTTCCATCCAAAATGTGCCTACAAGTAAAATACTAATTATGAAACATTGATAATTACATACATAAACAAATTATACTCAAATTAAATCAATTCACTAAAAATATAATTAATTGGAGTTGAGAAGCGTTAGCAACTGATATCCAAAAATGCATAAATTCTATCCTTATCAACTCTTCCTAACTTAGAACTTTGTTTGTCCTCAAACAAAAGTTCAAGCTAAACATTTTCAACAATACAAGGTATGCTAAAATGATCATGGCATACAACTCAACTAAGTGATTTTCTCAACACAATTTTGACAAGTCGAATAATGAACTCGAGACTTAAGGTAATAGATGATGTTCACAAGTAAAGCATATCATACTTAGTTGAATGATCAATATAGAACCTCATCAATAAATAATTCATATGTCATTCAATCAGGAAGTGGATTTCTCATTTTTGTCCAAGTGTTTATCTCACTTTCTCAAGTAGTGTATGTCTCTTGTTACCATACATTAAACAAACAACAAGTCAATTTTGATATTGTCTCACAATCACCAAGAATAGTATGCAATATAGATCACTAAGGTCTTCATTATAGTTGTACTAGTAGGCTAAGAGTGCAATTCAACTTACTTACTAGTTCTTATTTTACCCAACTGTATCACCATCACTCTTTTGTACTATATCCCAACTTTATACATTTTGACTTTACTAGCACACCATCATTCATCTTTTCATTCTGTAATTTTTATGAGGTTTTCATTTTTCATAGATGAGATGAATTATGATTTAAAATACATTTTTATACAACACTTTTTCTTTCCACTTTTCCACATATACTATCTCTCTCCAACTTGGAAATAACCATAATACACAACAATACATAACAAGCTCTCTTATTCTACTATAATTAGGAGATGATGATTATTTTTCATTTAGGGCTCAAGGGTTATTTTCTATGAAGCATATAAGACTCAAAAGAAGCTAGCAAGGGATAACTCATTCTTGGTAATTTTTTTGGGCAAGTGGTTAAATTTTAAGAAAAAAAATGCCTTGATCCTTTCCATGAATTCTAAAACCATGACAATTAGAGACACACGCAAAACCAATAGTACAAGTCAATAACATCTACTCACAATATAAACATTTATCTGCTAAAAAATCACACCACTCAGTATAATATGCACTCCTCATAATTTGAAAAAACTTCATCTTAAACTTGCTAAGGCTTACATGATCATAACGACTAAACATGATAACGTCAACTATGAATACAACCACGCAATTTACAAAAGAAAATCATTCACTATTTCATTTACATATTTTTATGTGAGTTAAGCATCCAATGGTATATACATTCCAAACAGAGGCAAAAGTTGCAAAAAGTGAAAAAGGGAAAAAGAAAACATCACAAAAATAGAGTTGGCTTCCAAATCAAGTACATTGCTCCATCCCTCAGTGGAATTTGTAATGTCCTCAGTCCAAGAGAATAGAGCATACAAAGGCATTCCCACCAACTAAGTTCCAATATGCGCATGAAACAAACATCAAAGGTACAAGGAAAATGAAAAACAAAAAACTGCAAGAATGAGATTGCAACTAAGAGGGGTGAATTATTTGACTTAAAATTATGGCCACTTTTTCTGCAATATCAAGAGTTAAGAGCAGCGGAAATAAACAAGTAAATAATTGAAGAGATAAAAGGAGAAGAGAGTACTCCAAAATTTTATATTGGTTCACCTTCTTGTCCACCAAAGGCTACGTCTAGTACTCTTGCAGCACAATAGACTTTCCACTAAATATTATGAGTTGTAATTACAATATCTCACCCTGAGACTTCTATATATCTTACACACTCACTAATACTTATCACTTTGGAAAACACCTTTCCAAGTAACTCTATCCCCTTTCTTATCACACCCCGTGAAAGAAAATATTTACAATGAATGAAGAATTACAACAGTGGCTTGGATTGCCTTTACAAATAGGAAATGTAATATCACTTGCAATCCAATAACTCTCTTGTATACTAAGTAATATTACTCAATAGGTTTTTAAAACTTTGAAACAATTACTTCAAGTAACTCAGAAAAATTCTCTTTTGAAAGTTTAAGAATTGAGTGCAAAAGTGCAGAAAAATAGTGAGAGAATTTTTCAGAATTGTGTGAGAGTTGTATGAAAGTTGTGTGTAGTGATTTTGAGTTTCAATGCCTTTATATAGGCTTTCCAACATCCAAAATGCCTCTTTGAAAGGGTAGGAATTTATTGGAATGAAACCATGTCTTTTGGGTTGAAACTCATTCACTTTGAATTTGAAAAGCTGATGCAACAACTCTCAGTAACCGGTTACAACATTGACTAATCGGTTACCCAAATATTCTGTCCAACAGTGAATTTAAAATTCACTTAGAGTAATCGCTTACTCATATTAGAGTAATCGGTTACTCAAGAATGTTGAAACTTGAGTAATCTGTTACCCAAGGTTCAGTAATGGATTACTTAGTTCAGTTTTTGTTGGATAACTGATTTCTCACTCATGTAACCTGTTACTCAGATTTCAGTAACTTGTTACACGATATTTTGAAAATTGTTTTATTTAAACTTGAAGTGTTTCAATTTTCTTTTAAAATATTTTGAGCAATGCTACTATTATATATTCAAGAATATAGGATAGAAGTACCTATTTAGACTTAGACTAAAAATCTTAAATATGTTGAAGCTTGAATCTTCATTGTCTTCATAAGTATTCTTCCTTTTCTTCTTTTTGGTGATGTTGGTTTCTTCATCAAAACCGTGTCATGGTCAGGAGTAGATATCTTCTTCACAATCTCCCCTTTTTGATGATGACAAACCAATATCTTCTTAACAGTGTAGTTTTCTGAGGGCAGGATACTTTGTGATATTCTTGACTTGTCTAGAGTATGCTCCCCCTATATTGTATGCTTCCCCTTTCATTTGGAGTTGTGTGCCTGTAATAATTTTGAAAGAAAATACACTCTCCAAATTTTCTCCCCATTTTGACTTTATCAAAAAGTAGAAAAACCAAGAGCGTTTAGCAATATATATATATATATACAACATACAATATGTATATTACAGGCATAAAGGTAATCATAAGATATAAAATAAACATCGCAATGTATATCATAAGACATAGATGTTCAATAAAAACAACATAACGCAAATTTTGTCCGAAAATATAAAATGATTACAACCATAAAAACAGAAGTAAATTATTCAGTAATATGCATCAAAACGAAACAGAAATCCTAGAGATAGTCTAAGACTCAGGCTTAGAGTTGTCTTCATCAACGTCCATGCTACTCAGCTTAGAAGAGAGACGATGAAGTTCAAACTGGATTTGTTGATTCTGTGTATTGAAGGCGTCCATCCGATTAGTGATGTAGCCTCGAAGAGAGAATAACTCATCCATTATCATCTGATTGGTAGGCGTGGGAGCAGATGAGCAAGGTTGAGCTTGAAAATCAGAAGGTTGAGGTTTAGAGGGATTTGTAGGGGCATGTTTTGGTTCAGGAGCAGGAGGTCTATCTTTCTTATGCTTGTAGGTCCGGTCACAAAGATTATATATGAAGCCCATTTTCTGGACTACATCCAGCAGTAGAAACACCAAAATGCTCAAGGGTTTTTGTTATGAAGATTGCATATGGCAAAGGGCTTTGGGTTCCTCTACAGACCACATTTGTCTTATTATCATCAGAGTCCAATTGATTTTCAGATTAAATTTCATAGCATACATCAATTGGAGTTCTATGTCACTTATTTGAGAGTGGTATGAAAATTTTGGTAAGATGACATAGCTTAGAAAATAATGAAGCAAACAGTCTTCCAGATTGAGATGTTCAACAGATAGGGTAATCTCTATTTTTAACAGTTTCACCATAGCCCTATTTCTTAAGCATTTTTATTTCCTCTTTGATAATTCTACATAGAGAATAATAAAAATCTTTTTTATCATAATTGTCCCATTCGCATACAAGGCCGAAACCTGCAATGCTCCCCTGATAGGGTATGTTACAGCACAATGAACTCATGGTTTTCAAATCAAAAGTAATGTCTTTTCCTTTGACATAGGAAGTAAGATGGTTTTTCCTAAAGTTCATGTTATAGTAAAATACTCTAATCAGTTCAGGATAGATTTTATTCAATTCACAATAGAAATCGAAAAGGTTTTCTTGTCTAAAGAGATAAGGAAATAGAAAATCTTCAAACTCAAAATTCCCGAGATTACCGTATTTGGGAGTGAAGATAGTGTGACCATGGAAGAGCTCCTCAAAGATTTTGTTTTCCTCATCATTTGCTAGAAGCCGCACTAAGTCAAGAAGTTTGGACTCCAAGGATGAAGTTCCTTGCTTCTTTTGAGTCGGATTGGTGCATTGATTCTTTGTTCTTGAAGAGGAAGCCATGGATTGAGGTTTTTGAGTTTTTAGGTTTTGGAGAATTTGGGGGTTTTTGATTTATGTCACTAAACATGAAAATGATGGTTTAGAAGTGTTTAGTAGTGAAAATGTGATATGAATGCACACAAAAATCACTCAAAACGGATCAAAAACGAAGATTTTAGAGAGAGAGAAGGGTAGCCACGAAGAGGGTTTGAAATGAGGAAGAAGAAGTGTAAAAAAATGGAAATTTCATATAAATACCTGCACAGAGTAATCGGTTACTCACCTTTGAGTAATCGGTTACTTAATTTAAAATTTTTAAGAATTTCAAATAGCAAGTTTGGGTAACCGGTTACTTACTTAGGTAATCGGTTACTAACCCCAAAAAAAATTAAATTTTTATGCAATTTTAAGCTATGAAAAAGATTTTTAACCCAAAATTTGAAATATTTAAACATAAATAAACACTTTTAAGTAAAAGTAGGCATGAGATAAACATGATGCACACATATAATCATATAATCATGTTAAGTTAAGTAAGTTTCATCAAGAATGCCTAATTCTCGTCTAATTTTATAAAAAAAGGTTCTTTAGCTAAGGGTTTAGTGAATATATATGCTAGTTGGTTATGAGTATCAACAAATTCTACTGACACATCCTTATTTTGGGCATGGTCCCTATGGAAGTGATGCCTTATATCAATGTGATTGGTTCTAGAATGCATAACATGATTCTTTGTGAGGTTTATAGCACTAGTATTGTCACATTTTAAAGGAGTGCACCCCAAGTCTAAGCCATAATCTCGTAATTATTGTTTAAGCCACAATACTTGGGCACAACAACTACCTGCTGCTATATATTCAACTTCAGCAGTACTTAGGAAAACACATGCTTATTTTTTGCAAGTCTAAGAGACTAAAGCATTTCCCAAAATATGACAAGTACCACTTGTACTTTTCCTCTCAAATTTGCATCCATCAAAATCTGAACCCGAATAACCAACCAAATCACATATACTTCCTTTTGGATACCACAATCCAACGTCAGTTGTGCCTTTAAGATGTTTCATGATTCTCTTAACAACAACTAAGTGTGATTCTTTTGGTTTAGATTGATAGCGTGCACACAGACATACACTAAACATGATATCAGGTCTACTAGAAGATAAATATAAAAGAGATCCTATCATACCTCGATACTTTGATATTTCAATGCATTTTCCTGCTTCATGCGTATAAATGTAAGTACCGGATCCCATAGGAGTAGCTATTGGCTTGCAGCCATCCATGTCAAATCTTTTTAGCAAACCTCTACAATACTTGGATTGACTTACCAAAATTTCATTATCAAGTTGTTTGATTTGTTGTCTAATGAAGTAATTTAACTTCCCCATCATAGACATTTCAAACTCTCTTTGCATCATTTTTCCAAAATCACTACACAAAACCTCATTAGTAGAACAAAAAATAACATCATATACATAAATTTGAACAAGTAGAGTATGATGATTTATTCTCTTTATAAAGATTGTAGTGTCGACCTTTCCTTTGTTTAAACATTTTTCAAGTAAAAATTTAGTTAGATGATCATACCATGCATGAGGAGCTTGCTTTAAGCCACAGAGAGATTTCTTTAATTTGTAAACATAAGAAGGATGTTTGTAATCTTCAAAATCAGGAGGTTGCTCAACAAACACTTCTTCTTGAATGTAGCCGTTGAGGAAAGCACTCTTTACGTCCATTTGATATAATTGAAGATACAAAGAGCAAGTAATAGACTAATAGCTTCAAGTCTAGCAACGGGAGCGAAGGTTTCATCAAAGTCTATACCTTCTTCTTGATTGTATCCTTGAACTACTAGTCTAGCTTTATTTCTAACAATAATACCATTTTCATCAGATTTATTACGAAATACCCACCGAGATCCAATCGGTCTAGGAACAAGTTCCCAAACTTCATTTCTCTCAAACCGGTTTAATTCTTCTTGCATAGCAAGAATCTAGTGTTCATCCTAGATTGCTTCATCAATCTTGGAGGGCTCTATTTGAGAGAAGAAGGTCGTGTTTAGACACGCTTTATCAAGCATTCACCGGGTAGTGATCCCCGTATTTAATGCAGTAATAATGTTGTCAATAGGATGGTATCGATGAGTTCCTTTTGGTAAATCTGTATGAATATGCTCCTCTTGAGATGGTAGGTTATCATTCATTTTCAAATGCTCGGTATCGATTGTAGGTTCAATAATAGAAATTTCATTTGAAGAAGAACTTGACAATTCCTCCTCATCAAGAGTTAACCCATCCTTTATCTCAGGATTATTTTCTTCAAAAGATACATGAACGGATTCTTACATGGCTAGAGTTCTTTTATTAAAAATTCTATAAGCTTTACTCGTAAGAGAGTAGCCTAGGAAGATTCCTTCATCAGCTTTTGCATCAAATTTGCCTAAGTTATCCTTACCATTATTTAAAACAAAGCATTTACAACCAAATACATGCAAATGAGAATTTTTTGGTTTTCTACCTTTAAAGAATTCATAGGGGGTTTTCTTAAGAATTTGTCTTATAAGAACTCGGTTTGAAACATAATATGCAGTACTTACTATATCAGCCTAAAAATATTTTGGGAGGTTTGTTTCATTCAACATTGTACGAGCCAGTTCTTCTAAAGACCGATTCTTTCTCTCTACAACTCCATTTTGTTATGGTGTTCTAGGAGAAATAAAATTGTGATTGATACCAAGATCATCACAGAATTCTTCAAATGAAGAGTTTTGAAATTCTCCCCCATAATCACTTCTTATAGCAACGATTTTTAGTGATTTTTCATTTTGAACTCTTTTAGCATAAATGCTAAAGGCTTTGAATGCCTCATTCTTATGAACTAAGAATAGAGTCCAAGTGTATCTCGAAAAATCGTCTACTATAACAAGAGCATAGTAGTTACCACCA
>NC_032010.1:12699763-12704180 GCF_001865875.1 Lupinus angustifolius | reverse complement strand
CATATATATATTATTTATTCTCTTACCAATGAGTTTAGAGTTTTGAGAATTCTTACTTTCAATGATGCACTCATCTGGGTAGAATGTCACGTGGAAGCCTTTGTCGCATAATTGACTTATGCTTAGAAGATTGTGCTTGAGCCCTTCAACATATAATACACCTTCTATGGTTGTTGAGGGTGGCTTACCAATTCTACCAACTCCAAGAATTTTACCATTGTTGTTATCACCATAAGTGACATAGCCTTTGTCCCTTTGAGTGAAGATATAGGACTTGTTTCTATCGCCCATCATGTGTTTTGAGCAGCCACTATCCAAATACCATAAGTTGCAGGCGGCTCTCAAATTTTCCTGCAAAAAAGTTTAAGTTTTATTAGGTACCTAATATTCTTTGGGTCCTACATAGTTAGTACCTTTCTCAGCCCATTTAAAATGACCTAGGGGTACACTATATTTTCTAATTTTACAAGTATTCGGTGTATGTCCATGGTTTTTGCAATATGTGCATGCGGGTTGATGTTCATGTATCCTAGATTTATTTTTATTATTTTTAAATGCATGGATACCTTGTTTTTCAATGTTTATCTTAGTTGAGACACTTTGTTTCTTAGAACCATGACTTTTTGAATACCCAAGACCTCTTCGGTATGTTGAATGTTTTTGATCATTTATGATCTTTTCCAAACTTTTACTACTCTTGTTTAGCTTATTAAGTTCAAGACTTAATGTTGAAACTTTATTTTCAAGAGTAATGCAGTTTTGACATGAATATGATGAGGGTTTGTTTCTAAATGCATCTAACTCAGATTTTTGTTTTAGAAACATTTTTGTAAGTTTGACATATTCATCATGCACATCATTAAAAGCAGTTTGTAATTCAGAAGAATATAGTTAAGTGTCATTTACCTCTTCATCATCAGAATGATGAGATTTCATTAAAGAGAGATGTGTTTGTTCTTCATTTTCAGGTCAGATGCGGAATCGATATCGTTGTCTTCCCAAGAAATGTAGGCTCTTCGTCCATTCTTTGTTTCATTCTTCCCTTTGAAAGAATTCTTCTTCAGATTTGGACAATCCATCTTCATTTGACCAGTCTTGCCACATTCAAAGCATATGAAATTTTGGTTGGACGTGGAGGCGTCATTGTTCTTGATGAATTTCCTTATTTGTCCAGTTTTAGCACCTTTGTTCCTCTTGAGGAACTTGCTGAACTTCTTCACAAAAAGACTCATGTCTTCCATCTCTTCCTTATCAGATTCATCTTTTGATAATTCGTATTTGTCCACTTTAGCCTTGAGAGAGATATTCTTCTTTTTCTTCTCTTGCTCTTCATGTTGGTCAAGTTGGCTGAGTTCTGTTCATGTTCCTGTAATTTACCAAACAACGCAGCCAAAGGCATTTTTGATAAACTTTTATTTTCAGAAATGGTTGTTACCTATGGTTGCCATGTTCTGGTGAGCAATCTTAGAACCTTCAAGTTCAAGTCACTATTTCATAAAACCTTACCAAGAGCAATAAGGTGATTTGTGAGATGAGTAAATCTCTTTTGAAGATCCAGAATCTTATCTCTAGGTTTCATAAGAAACATTTCGTATTCTTCGGAAAGAGTGTTGAGTCTAGATCTTTTTACCTCCTCCATTCCTTCATGTGTAGTCTCTAGCGTGTTCCACATTTCTTTCGCAGATTTGCAGTTTGATACTCTAAAGAACTCATTAATGTCAAGTACTGAAGTGAGGGTGTTCTTTGCCTTGAGATCATACTGCTCCTTCTTCTTATCTTCATCATTCCATGAAGATTTGGGCTTTATTTCCCTTACACTGTTCACAACGGTGAAGGGTTCATATGGTCCTTATTCAATTGCATTCCGTATATCCAAGTCTTGTGATTCTATAAAAATTCTCATTCTGATTTTCCAGAAATCATAGCACTCTCCAACAAAGCTTGGAGAGCGGTTGATGTTGGAACCTTCTCCTAGGAATGATCTTGAGGTCATCTTCAATATAGGATCAGACTTGAGAATAACTTACTCAAGAAATAGCTTCAGTGCCAATTGTAAGAATGAGATTGCAACTAAGAGGGGAGGTGAATTAGTTGACTTAAAATTATGGCCACTTTTTTTGCAATATCAAGAGTTAAGAGCAACGGAAATAATTTGCAGAGAATCACAAGTAAATAATTGAAGAGATAAAGGGAGAAGAGAGTACACCAGAATTTTATACTGGTTCACCTGCTTGTCTACCAAAGGCTACCTCCAGTACTCTTGCAGCACAAGACATTTTCCACTAAATATTATGAGTTGTAATTACAATATCTCACCTTGCAACTTCTATGTACCTTACACACTCACTAATACTTATCACTTTGGAAAACACCTTTCCAAGTAACTCTATCCCGTGAAAGAAAGTATTTACAATGAATGAAGAATTACAACAGTGGCTTGGATTGGCTTTACAAGTATGAAATGTAATATCACTTGCAATCCAATAACTCTCTTGTATACTAAGTAATATTGCTCAATAGATTTGTAAAACATTGAAACAATTACTTCAAGTAACTAATAAAACTTCTTTTGAAAGTTTAAGAACTGAGTGCAAAAGTGCAGAAAAATAGTGAGAGAATTTTTCATAATTGTGTGAGTTGTATGAAAGTTGTGTGTAGTGATTATAAGTTTCAATGCCTTTATATAGGCTTTCCAACCAGCCAAAATGCCTCTTTGAAAGGGTAGGAATTGATTGGAATAAAACCATGACTTTTGGATTAAAACTCATTCACTTTGAATTTGAAAATCTGATGCAACAGCTCTCAGTAACCGGTTACATCATTGAGTAATCGGTTACCCAAATATTTTGTCCAACAGTGAATTTGAAATAACTTAGAGTAATCGGTTACTCATATTAGAGAAATCGATTACTCAAGAACGTTGAAACTTGAGTAATCTGTTACCCAAGGTTCAAAAATGGATTACTCAGTTCAGTTTTTGTTGGATAACTGATTTCTCACTCATGTAACCTGTTACTCAGATTTCAGTAACTTGTTACACAGTATTTTGAAACTTGTTTTATTTAAACTTGAAATGTGTCAATTTTCTTTTAAAATATTTTGAGCAATACTATAGAGTATATGATAGAAGTACCTATTTAGACTTAGACTAAAAGTCTTGAATATCTTGAAGCTTGAATCTTCGTTGTCTTCATAATTATTCTTCCTTTTCTTCTTTTTGGTGATGTTGGTGTCTTTATCAAAATCGTGCCAAGGTCAGGAGTATAGATCTTCTTCACAATCTCCCTCCTTTTGATGATGACAAACCAATATCTTCTTAACAGTGTAGTTTTCTGAGAGCAACATACTTTGTGATATTTTTGACTTGTCTTGAGTATGCTCCCCTATATTCTATGCTCCCCCTTTCATTTGGAGTTATGTGTCTGAAATAATTTTGACAGAAAATACACTCTCCCAACTTTTCTCCCCCTTTTCACTTCAAAAAAAAGTAGAAAAGCCAAGAGTTTTCCAGCATAATATATGTAATAGGATATATATCTCATAAATATAATAATATGGATATCAAGATATAAAGGAATTGGAGCAATAGCATAAAAGTAAAAAGATGTTCAAGCAGTAACAACGCAAACAAAAAAAAATACAAACAACATAACAGAATTTTGTCCGAAACAAAAAAAAATAACATTACAACCAGAAAATCCTAACAATAGATATAATCCAAGACTCAGGCTCAAAACTGTCTTCATGAACGTCCATGCTACTCAGCTTAGAATAGAGACGATGAAGTACAAACTGGATTTGTTGATTTTGTGTATCAAAGGCATCCATCAGGTTAGTGATGTAGCCTCGAAGAGAAATCAACTCATCCATAATCATCTGATTTGAAGGCATGACAACAGCTGAGGAAGATTGAGCATGAAACTCAGAAGGTTGAGGTTCAAAGGGATTAGCAGGGGCATATTATGGTTCAAGAGCAGGAGGTCTATCTTTCTTATGCTTGTAGGTATGGTCACGAAGATTATATGTGAAGCCCTTTTGTGGATTACATCCACATCAATATGGCTTTCACGAGGGTTAAGCGAGACCTTAGTTTCTCCAGCAGTAGAAACACCGAAATGCTTAAGGATTTTTGTTATGAAGATTACATATTTGTCTCATTATCAGCAGAGTCCAATTGGTTTTCAGATTAAATTTCATAGCATACATCAATTGGAGTTCTATGTCACTTATTTGAGAGTGATTTGAAAACTTTGGTCAGATGACATAGCTTAGAAAATAATAAAGCAAACGGTCTTCTAGTTTGAGATGTCCAGCACATAGGATATCTCTATTTTTAACAGTTTCACCATAGCTCTATTGCTTAAGCGTTTATATTTCCTCTTTGGTTATTCTACACAGAGAATAATAAAAATCTTTT
>NC_032010.1:12663358-12699663 GCF_001865875.1 Lupinus angustifolius | reverse complement strand
AGGCTCAGAACTGTCTTCATCAACGTCCATGCTACTTAGCTTAGAATAGAGACGATGAAGTACAAACTGGATTTGTTGATTTTGTGTATCAAAGGCATCCATCAGGTTAGTGATGTAGCCTCGAAGAGAAATCAACTCATCCATAATCATCTGATTTGAAGGCATGACAACAGCTGAGGAAGATTGAGCATGAAACTCAGAAGGTTGAGGTTCAAAGGGATTAGCAGGGGCATATTATGGTTCAAGAGCAGGAGGTCTATCTTTCTTATGCTTGTAGGTATGGTCACGAAGATTATATGTGAAGCCCATTTTGTGGACTACATCCACATCAATATGGTTTTCACGAGGATTAAGCGAGACCTTAGTTTCTCCAGCAGTAGAAACACCGAAATGCTTAAGGATTTTTGTTATGAAGATTACATATTTGTCTCATTATCAGCAGAGTCCAATTGGTTTTCAGATTAAATTTCATAGCATACATCAATTGGAGTTCTATGTCACTTATTTGAGAGTGGTTTGAAAATTTTGGTAAGATGACATAGCTTAGAAAATAATGAAGCAAACGATATTCCAGTTTGAGATGTCCAACAGATAGGATATCTCTATTTTTAACAGTTTCACCATAGCCCTATTGGTAATTCTACACAGAGAATAATAAAAATCTTTTCGATAATAAATATCCCATTCGCATACAAGGCCAAAACATGCAATGCTCCCCTGATAGGGTATGTTACAACACAATGAACTCATGTTTTTCAAATCCAAAGTAATGTCTTTTCCTTTTACATAGGAAGTAAGATGATTTTTCCTAAAGTTCATGTTACAATAAAATATGAGTCAATATGGGTTCCAACATTAGTACGTTGTTGAACTATTTCCAATATGAGTCAATATGAGTTTTCACATATTCTTACCTAATCTTACATCCCCATATGTGACTCAGTTTTACATTCTTTTTTAATTTTAATTTTTTCATACCAATTGTAATCAAAATGGTACTTTGGTTTATTATCATGTCCCTCTCTACTACATGATCATCCTCTTCTTTGACCATAAATTTTTTTCATTGAATAAATTCTTATCGACGTCGTTACCAATTAGCACACCATCCTTTGTTGTGGTCGGTTGGTATTCCTCCTCATAATTGGATATGGTTGTTAATTGTTCTTCATGCTGAATTACTTGAGACTCACTCATTTGCCTAGTTAAATGCCCAATTTGAGTCTCCAAATTAGTCAAGGAGGTGCCAATGTTCTTTTGTTGGCCGTAGTCACCTCCATGGGTTGAATTAGGGTGTTCTCTAGTTTGGAGATTATGTCCTGATAGTGATAGCTCATGTATTATACCCCCTCACTATAAGGATATGAGCAATAGTAGATAGGGTGATCACCATAAAACACGTCACACCATACTATTTATCGACTAGGGTGAGAGTTGATAAGTTGTTGATAGAGGCTGATTACTTATTGGATGAATGATTCAAGTTGCTTCAAAAACATCTTGTTTTGGGCTAGAAGTGCAACATTACTGTCCAACTAGTGATTAAACATCTCATGGCCCATGTTGCTCTTCGAACTTCACCTTGTAAAAGAAACTCAACAAACTACTAGCATATATTAGTTTGTTCAAGAGATAACAAAAAGAAAAGAAAAACAAAAAAAAGTAAATACTTAAAAAAACGGATGCAATGTTAAGTATCATACGCAAGTCCGACAATGGTGCCTTTTTTTAGCTGGCAAATTGGTCAATCAAATATCAAATCGGATGTCACAAACAAGTATAAAAAAGTTATTGAAATCACAATGACTTGTTGAGTTCTAACCTTAAAACCAAATACAGTTACTCTAAGTTGGTTTTCAAAGGGTTTGATTGGTTTGTTTGTTTAAATAATTACTAACTAATTAAATTAAACTATTCGAATAAAGATGTTGAGATTGAAGTTTACTATTTATTATCAATACATATTTGATTCGATAATACTAATTCATCTAGCTATGATTCTTTCACAATGGGACCTCAATGACATTAAAAGGTAATGTCTTAGTCAATTTAGTAGTTCGTGAAATAAAGCTCCATGTCTAATAACTCTACTCATAAGATGATGAACTATGACTCACAAAACACGTACCTATGTCTAGCAATTATGCTTGTAAAATTGATTGTTAATGTAACGCCTCCAATGCACTAATTGTAAATGTCTTAGTTATATTAGTACCTTATTAAAATAGCTCTATGTCTAGAAACTAAAATAATAAGATTAGGATTTATGAATCATTAACATACCTTTATGTCTAGCAACTATGTTAACAAATTTGAGAGTTATTAATTATTGAAGAAGCTCTACGTCTAGCAACAAAAATAACAACATGCATAATGTAACCAATTGATAAAAATCTATATCTAGAAATTATATCAATATAATGAGTTGACAAAATCAAAATCAAAATCTTAATGAGAATTCCTCTATGGATTTACATTCACAAATTCATACAAAAAAGTGATTAATCTTAAAGTAAGAATTAAGCATATAAACAACTCATAAGAATTAAAGCATAGTGAAATATCATAAATTCGAATAAAACATATACATCAAGATCATATTACATTAAATCTCAACAAGAAAGAGGTTTAGCTACAAATTATCATGGTAACTAAACAAAAATATACAAAGAAAAAAACTAAGCTCATTGGATTAGAAATTACCTTCTCGAAGAGCAGAAATTAGCTCCTATAACCTTTTTCTTTTGCTTCCACACCTCAATCTAAGCTAAACTACCCTAGGAATATGAGAAATCAAATATATAATGTATATATTTGAAGAACTCTCTAAAATGCTCAACTAGATCCCTTTTAAAGAGTATGGATATTGCCACTTGCATTGAGCGTAATGATTCGTCTGGTCTAGATCAACTTTTCACCTAAACAAGTTGTGTTGAGCACAGGAATTTAGATGGGCGTAGTTGGGATTTTGTTCAACTAAAGAATTTCGCTTGGCGAAAATCACAAAATGTTTTCGCCAAAGTTTTTGTATATTCCACATATCCAACTATTCATATAAAAGATTCATATGTTAGGAAGAATATATAAAACTCATCTCAATCCAATAGTGAACGATAGCACTGTCACAATTTTATTCAAACTGCTCTAGTTTTGAGTCCTTATCTTTCCTTCCAAAATATTCCTAAAAGCAAAATACTAATTATAAAACATTGATAATTATATGCATAACCAAATTATACTCAAATTAAATTATTTACCTAAATATGTAGAACTTCATTAATAAACAATTCATATGTCATTCAATCAGGAAGTGAAGCTCTCATTTCTTTCCAAGTGTTTATCTCACTCTCTCACATAGTGTAGTCTCTTATTAGCATGCATTAAAAACAACAAGTCAACTTTAATATTGTTTCACAATCATCAAGAATAGTATGCAACGTGGATCATTAAGGTCTTCATTATGGTTATAATGTGGTTGGACTACAAAGAACATAGTTTTTCTAGATAACCACGATTCTAGTAGGCTAAGAGAGCAATTCAACATAAGGTTGGCAATAGGTGTCGATAGTGTTTTCCTCTTCCCAAATTCATAATATTTGCGGGTACATGTGCGAGTAGTGGGTATTTGTGGGTACTCAAGAAGTTTTTAATTTTAATTATATATTTTATAATAATCAATACGTAAAAATAATTAATATATGAATAATATGATAAATTTATGATCATTGTCAAATATGTATAGTTTATTATGAAATAATTATAAAGTATATGATTTATAATCTTAAAATAATAATAAAAAACTATAATATATATATATAAAAATTTAATTAAAAACAAAATTTATAAATTTGCAGGTACTCATGAGGCGAGTACCATAAAACATGTTCTCACCTATAAGTTATTATTGCAGGTCTCCATTACAAGTATTTCCACAAGCCTCCATTACAGGTATTTTCACGGGTACCCACAGTTTGAATACCCAATTTTTGATCGGGGTTAAAACTTTTCAAAAATAATTAATAAAAATAAGATAATAAGCAAAATAAAGAGTGAATAGAAATTAGAAGGTGAATTGGTATTGGGTTTTTGTTGGCCCATTCAAATTAGGTTTGCAACCCTAATTTATTTCTCTATATATTATTAACTTAGCAAGAAGATGTAAGACTTAGCATCACATCTATTCTAAAAAAATAAGAGGCAACCCTAGAGAGAAAATAAGAGAGGTAAACCATTTCTAGAAAGTGGAAACTTTAATGGCGTCGTCCCCATGTGGGACGACATGTCCCTATGAACATGGTTGTTGTCTCCAACAATCATGATTTATAATCTCGTCCTACGTGGGGGATGATGTTGTTCCTACATACGGTTGGTCTTCCCTGCGAAGTTCCACCGATCATGGTTCTTCAACATCAAACGTCCAAGGGTATGAGTTAGAGTTTGCATTAATCATATCTTTTAGGCTTTCTTTCTTTTTTATTTATTTAGTTTGTTAATGTTAATAGTTTTATTCTTATTCTGGTTTGACATTATTCACATTCCATGTTTGATGTTGTGTTTGTCCAATTTTACCTCCATTTGATGATATATTCAATATTATTGTTATTTGGGTTTAATAATATTGTATTCACCATTTGATCATATCATGAATATGTTACAGTTTAGATTTAGTTTAAGTATATAAATATTTATTATTGTTATGTTTGTTCTTATTTTTATTTTTTATGTTATTTATCTATTGCATAAACAAAAAATTATAATAATAAAAAATGAAATAAAAAGAATAATTTTAAAAAGCAAGGTAAAGTAGTGCACTATAGGACTAATGCCTTGTCACATTACTTTAGCTTGTTATATTTTTCTAAATAAATTTCAAAAGCAAGGTAAGGTAGCTCACTATAGGTCTTGTACATTGTCGTGTTACCATCTTTTGTTAATTTTTTAAAAATAAATTTAAAAACAATGTAAAGTATTGGACTATAGGACTAGTTCCTTGTCTCGCTACTTTATGATGTCTAAAGCAAGAAGATGTAATGCACTAAAGGACTAGTGCTTTGTCGCGTTACCTCATCTTGTTAATTTTTGAAAATAATAATTTAATAAAAGAAATGTAAAATAGTACATTATAGGACTAGTTACTTATCATGCTAATTTATGTATTTTAAAGCAAGGAGAGATAATGTATTATATGACTAATGTCTTGTTGCGTTACATCATCATGTTAATTTTTAAAAAATAATAATTTAATAAAAGTAATGTAAAATAGGGCACTATAGGACTAGTTCCTTTTTGCGCTATTTTATGTTGCCTAAAGCAAGGAGAGATAGTACACTATAGGATTAGTACCTTGTCATGTTACTTCATCTTGTTAATTTTTAACAATAATAATCTAATAAAAGCAATATAAAATAGTGCATTAAAGGACGAGTTCCTGTCTTGCTATTCTATGTTGTCTAAAGCAGGGAGAAGTAGTGCATTATAGGACTAGCGCCTTGTCACGTTACCTCATCTTGTTACTTTTTAAAAATAATAATTTAATAAAAGTAATGTAAAATAGTATACTATATGACTAGTTCTTTGTCGCACTATTTTATGTTGTCTAGAGAAATGAGACGTAGTGCATTATAGGACTAGTGCCTTGTCGCGTTATGTCATCTTGTTAACTTTTAAAAATAATAATTTAATAAAAAATGTAAAATAGTGCACTATAAGACTAGTTCCTTGTTGCGCTATTTTATGTTGCCTAAAGCAAAGAGAGATAATGTACTAAAGAACTAGTGTCTTGTCGAATTATCTTATCTTGTCAACTTTATAAATAAAAAAACTAAAAATATATCAATCATTCAACCTTTTTTTCTGGAAGAACTACGTAGCCTTGATTTCTCTATTCCCTGTCACAGAAAAAAAATCTTTTTTTTTCTTTATTTTTGTGTATTAATGTGAGGGTAAAGTTCATGTTTTGAAAGAGTATCCACTTTATTGATCTGGGTACCATTTTATAACGGGTGGTATGAGGTGCCTAACGCCTTCCTCATTCGTAACCGACTCCTGAACCTAATTTTTCCTGTGAGCAAAACAATCCTTATTTTTAAACTGGTTTTTCATGTTTCCCCTCTAAAAAGATCGATGTCGACTATATTGCATTTATTTGCATTATTCCCGTCGCACCCACGAAAGTGAAGCGACAACATGACGACTCTACTGGGATAGCTGAGAGTCAGGCCTTTTATGATTAATTATGTGGATATTCAGTTCATTATTTTAATTTTATCTTTTTTTATTTTTGTCCTTGTTACTTGTTGTTTACCATTAATGTGTCTATTTAACTTTTATGTATTAAAGTCGTGTTGTTTATCATGTATAGGTGTCGAGGTGGTTTATTGGGTTTTTATGCATTTTGTTATTGAGGTTTGTACACTTCCGCACACACTTCACATATCATGCATTGTTCTTTCGACCGTCTACCAGGTCAACTTACCTAATGTTAGGGATACTTCAGTTTCTCGTCATTGGGTCTCTGTGCACACTTTGACATTGCACTAGTGTACCATTCGTAGTGTTACTGCGTATTATAGATATGGCCCCATGGTGTCTTGTATATCTTCGTGTCATATTTGTGATATCGAGGTCGTCAGCTTCTACTAGTGACAACAGTCCGGGACCTAGAGGAAGTCATGCCACCAAATTCTGTATATATGTACCTTAGAACTTTCACTTTAGGGTGTGGCCTTTTAGACCCAAACAAACACTGTAGGATCAAATACCCTTATATAGGACACGAGAGTACACATTTTTTATCTTGCTATTATTTATGTCATATTTGTCATGAAGTCGGGAAAAGTTCTATCCCGGAATCATAGTGACTCGCCATCACATGAGTCTGAGTGATATTAGGATACTATTGCATTTGGGTATCCTTATGCCATGATGAAAGGCTTGCAAAAAAATACATTTCATACTAGCATCTTCATGCATATCATGCACCCATAATAAAAAAATAAATAAAAAAAATTTAATTCAAACATTCATTTTGTTATATGCATGTCATGCTCCCAAAAAAAAAGAAAAAAATCATTTCCTAAAATCATTCATTTTGTTTCATGTATATCATGTGCCCATATATATATGAAAACATTTCATACAACCATTCATTCAATTTCATACATGTCGTGTTCCTAAAATAACAAAAAATCAACAAAAAAAGAGAAAAGAAAGGGAGGGAATTCACACGACATTCATGTTAATGTAACATTCATCATATCACTTATATAAAGGACATGCATCGCATCTTACATCCATTGCTTACACATATGTGAAAGGACTAACATTACCATATATTTTTTAAGATTCTTTATCTAACAATGTCTAATTCTATATATCATAAGACCATGAATATTCAAGAGAACATATGAAATCATATTGTGGAGCATGTATGCTCTCTCTCTATGATTATCGTCAACCACTATACGGTCTAGAGGGGTTACAACCCTAGAAATAGTTGTGGGATGGTCAACTTGTTATATGAAAAGTTATTCATTTGATAATGGAAATAGTTTTAATAATTGAAAAAACAATTAAAGCAAACTCCTTGGGAGTTACAAAATTCAAATTGGAATCATTGTGCGACCTAGGAATACAATGATAATCAAACTCAAATTTTCAACACTAGAGATCGAACAACAATGAAGGCTAACAAATTCACAGAATGAGGAAATCTAGTTATCAACATAGATGACAGGGAGAGGAGAAGGGTTATTACAGATGACTTAATTGATCCTTATCTCCACCTCACTATCAATACTTTGAAGGAGGCAAGATGTTCATGAACAATGGTATACTTACTTACGAAGATAGTGAAGTTTTAAAGAATTGGTTGTTTGAGCAGATGATTGATGTAGTTGTATTAAAGTAATTATTTGATTATGTTGTAATTCATGCCCTTTGAATTTTATTTATACTTATATTTATCTTACTTGAGACAATATCTTAGTAAATTTGTTTGACCAACTAATATTTCCTCCACATTCATCCATTTTTATCATTTCCATTATCATATATTTACATTTCTTCCATATCATTGCGAACATCCATATTTTGTGTTTCATTTCTTCCCCGGTGTTTCACAAATCAATACATATATTATAATTTTGTAGAGACATTGTCCAATTATAGGGTACTTGAACATTTATCAATTGATTCTTTTGTGATACCTGATAATGATCTCATTGAGTTTGGTAGTAGAGAAGAGGATCGGGGAATAAAAGAAAAGGTAACAAAACAATTTGAGTGAAACTAAGAATGGGTGACTAAAATGGTATTAGTACCCAAGAAATGAGGGAAACTAATAATGTGTGTAGGCTACATAGATTTGAACAAAGCAAGCCTGAAATATGATTATTCCATCAATCTCATTGATGTTTTAGTTGATGGTGCATATATGAGTCCTAAGTTATCCTTAATGGACGGATATGTAGGGCACCATAAAATTTCGATAGACAATAACGATGTATGGGATATAAGTTGTTTCACTCATAGAAGTAGTGATTTCCTTGTTAAGAGTATTGAAGGAAGCATAGCAAGAATAGTCGGTATGGGTTAAAATCAAGCACAAGCAATTGCACATTATTGAAGAGAAAAGGTTGGCGGCCATTCGCCAAGGTCAATTATACCAAGGTAGAGTGGCGAGAAGTTTTCATAAGAACGTTCATTCCAGAGAATTTGAAGTTGGGGACTTAGTGCTTAATAAGATCCTCCCAAATCTGGAAGATGCTCATGGAAAATTGGCCCCAAACTATGAAGGTTCCTACATTGTCAAGAATACATTTCCAATGGAGGCTCTGATCCTGCAAGACATGGATGATACCGTTTTACCCAAACCTGTGAACACAAACGTGATTAAGAGATTTTATGCCTAAAAATTAAAAAAAATAAACTTGTTAGGTTGAAAACCTAAAAGGGTGACTTCAGCAAAACTTAGGGTATTAATAAAAGCATGTTAGATTGAAAACCGGAAGGGTGACTTAAGCCAAAGTTAAGGCAATAAAAAGGTATTATTTCATTGAGTCTATCACACTAGGGACAAACCAAGATCCCCCATGTGTTGTACATCAAGTAGGAATGATAGAAGTTTCAAGCAATGTGGGAAGAAGTAAGAAGGTATGGTAATAATCAAACAAAGCCAGCATAATGGTCCAGTTATGCGACTATCTCGGAAGAGCAATTGATGAATGAGAAATTACCTTATATTGTGGCAACATTTTTTGCAAAATTTTATTATTTGTTCTAGTCTTACAAGACATGCATAGAAATGTTTTATCCAAACCTATGAACACAAACGCAATCAAGAGGGTGTATGTCTAAAAATAAAAACTTGAAATAAAAGAAAAGTTTGTTAGGTTCAAAACCAAAATGGCCAGCCTAAGCAAAAATTAGGGTATGAATGAGAAACATGTTAGGTTAAAAACCTGAAAGGGCGACCCAAGCAAAAGTTAGGGTATTAATGAGAAATTTTTTAGGTTGAAAACCCAAAATGGCGACCTAACGAAAAATTAGGGTATGAACCAAAGTGTGTTATGTTGAAAACTCTAAAGAGTAACCTAAGCAAAAGTTAGGATAGTGAAAAGACAATTCTCTTGAAAGTCTACTACCATTGGGGAAGCTAGAATCCTCTACATGTCTTCACATCAAGTTGGAATTCTAGAGTTTCAGGCATTATGGGATGAAATATAAAGTTCTTGGGAGTACCAAACAAGGACATAGTAGTGATCAAGTTATTCGGCAGTCTCGGGAGATCAATTAATGAATAAGCAATTACCTTATACTAGGGCAAAATTTTAGCAAAAATTTGTAACTTGTTATATCTCTCGTAGCACATATATCACTAAACCTCCCTATTAAAATTCCTTGAATATAAAATATAAAATTTATTCATCTCCCTATATATACATTTACGTACGCATGTTAACTTAGATGTCTCAAGTAGTATAAATATGACATTCGAACTACATAATCAAACAACCTTGATAATATCTTTCATTAATGATTCAGGCTAACAAAACTCATTGGAACTAAGTCTCCAAGGGGATTACAAGATTAAAAAAAGGGTGTGATCAATATCGACTGGATTAGTTGTTGTCTACCGATGAAGCATTATGGTTTCATATCAACCAAACTTCATAATGATGAATAAGTCTTTCACATATGTGTAATCCATTAGTCATGCATCATCACAAAAATCTTTGCCTTGCTCATGCATCATTTCCATTCACACCATCATATGCGTGTGTAGCCAGAAATTTGACCAACAATGATCACTTTTATATTTTGATCCAAAGTTCCTCATTATTTGTGTATTCTCGTGGTCTTGTGTTGGGCCTTCGACCCCCTAGTGGTCTCATGTTGCACCTGGCCTCAAAGTGGTCTCATGTTGTACCTTTTGTTAGGTATCAGTGGTCTAAACACACCTAGAAGGGGGGTTGAATAGGTGTAGCAGTTATCAATTACCTCTTTTCGCACCCAAAACCCGGTTCTGGAAAACAACCCAGGTAATCGATTAACCAGTGGGCTTAATCGATTAAATCGTATCAGAGACAGAATTGGCAGATTGGCTTCTTGCACATCAAGTTATCAACAAACAAGCAGAGATACAGTAGATATTTTTAAGCACAATTAAGAAGGATATGGCACAGTAGCAGTATATAAAATATCAGCTTAATACACTAATTAAAGTAGCTTGAATTATAAAAGAGATTGAGAGAGAAAAGCTTGCACAATAGGATTTTTATCCTAGTTCGTTTGCGGGTCCACTTTCAAACTACATTCAGGCCTCCCCTTCTAATCTTGAGAGATTTTCCTCTTCACTATAGAACACATTGTATCATTACATACACCAATTCAATTACAAGACTCGAACGCTCATTTCTTGGAACCCAAAGAACTTCGTCCCCCTTGGTTTGACCTTTCCTAAAACTGCCTCCCAAGAACACCTTTCTTACCACGATTCGGCCCCAGCCAAGGTATCGCTCTTTATCCCAAGACCTTCAAGTCTTTGTGAAGAACACCTTACCTAACCGGAGCTAGGATTTTCCTAATCCTTGAATTACAACCTTTGAGTTATGAATGAGTACTTAATACTCGGATTTTACAATAATGAAAACTCAATGATTAACCCACACTCAAGTAACACAAGTCATCATGAATGTTTGCAAGTTAATACAAAATACAGATAATGCAGAATTTTTCTCAAAAATCTCTAAACAGAATGCACGAACATGTAAGAAAGTTTGAATGAGATTTAGCACATTAAAACCACATGCAATACATCATGAACAATATCAACCAAGCATATTAATCTCTCTTTCTCACACATGCATCTCTCTTCTGCCTAAATGATGCAGAAAAACACAGAAACAATATGATCTCTAATAGTTTCTAACAATGATATGCAATGTTGCACATTTCTGCAATTTATTAGAATTTATACAAAAAGAATTTGGCTCCACAAACCATTATTTTCAGTTACGCAGTTAAAACAGAAAACAGACACGTTAATCGATTAAGACTCCACGTTAATCGATTAACCAGCATATTTTAATACATGATTAAACTGTAAACTACTTATATGTTATGCTTGACACCTATACATGTTTTAGCAATTATGTTATGCCTAATATACACATATAACATGTATGATTAATGCATGAACACATAATAAACTAGATGATATGCCTCATGAATATGATATGTCAATATTAATGGCTTGCGAGACTTGCTCTAGGTTTACCTAACCTAAACTCACTAACTAAGGCACACATCCCAGACTACTTAGAAATATAACTCTATTGATATAACCTAGTCTAGATATGACCCTTGAGTTCTAGACATGTTGATTGTTGAGTCATCTTCAAGATTTTGCTAACTCCTTGTCTTCATCAAAACATCGGCAAAATATTGCTAGTGCAATCCTTGACACTTTGCACTTTCAACTTTGACCCCCAGTGGTCTTATCTTTGCGCTCAGGCCCCTTAGTGGTCTCGTGTTGTGTCTTTTACACCTAGTGGTCTCATCATTGCACTCAGGCCCCCTTTTGGTCTTGTGTTGTCCATTTAACCCCCTAGTGGTCTCATTTTGGCACCCAGACCCCTCAGTGGTTTCGTGTTGTGCCTTTGACCCCCTAGTGGACTCATATTTGCATTTGGTCCCTAGTGGTCTCGTGTTGTGCTTTTGACCCCCTGATTGTCTGATTTTTGCACACAGGCCCCCTAGTGGACTCAATATGATGCATAACACTTGCCACTCGTGATCTCTTTAACCACTAACCTCAAGCTTATGTTATCAAATGTATGATAGAGATTTTTTCCACCTAGTGTTTATTTCTTGGTCAAAATGTAGTCCTGTTATGTTTACTTCCTTCTCGCCATGATTATTTGAGTAACTTTTGTTACTCTTATTATCTAGTAAGAAACAAGTAAATAAGGGCAACTGTAAACACCCAATTTTGACTGGGGTTAAAACTTTTCAAAAAAATAAGATAACAAGTGAAATAAAGAGTGAATAAAAATTAGAAGGTGAATTGGTAGGTGGGCTTTTGTTGACCAATTGAAATTAGGTTTGGAATCCTAATTTATTTCCCTACATGTTGTTAACTTAGCAAGGAGGTGCCGCACTTAGCATCACATCTATTCTAAAAAATAAGAGGGAACCCTAGAGATAAAAAAGAGAGTCAGACCATTTCGAAAAGGAGGCAACACTAGCATTGTCGTCCCCATGTGGGGTGATGTTGTCCCTATGAACATAGTTGTTGTCTTCAGCAATCCTGATTTCTATTCTTGTCCCACATGGTGGATAATATTGTTCCTACCTGATGTTGGTCTTCCTTATGGAGCTCCACTACTCATGGTTCTTCCACATCTAACATCTCAGAGCACGAATGGGTTTGCATTCATCCTATCTTTTAGTTTTTCTTTCTTTTTAATTTATTTCGTTTGTCAATATTAATAGTATTATCCTTATTTTGTTTGCAAAGTGGTTAATTTTTTAGAAAAAATGTGCATTAATCATTTCTATGCATTCTACTACCATGACAATTATAGGAAAAAGCAAAAGTAGTAGTGCGAGTCAATAACATCTACTTACAATATAACAATTTATCAACTCAAAACTCACACTATTCAATATAATATTCATTCCTCCAAATTTCAAACAACTTCATGTTAAACTTGCTAAGACTTACATGATCATAACATCTAAGCATGATATCTATATAGAGACAACCAATTATTTTTCAAATTGCATTGAGCGCAACCAATTTTTTGCATATTTCCTAGATCTGATCGTTCATATTGAAGATCCATATATTAGGAACACCATATCCAAAACTCGTCTCGATCCAACGGAAAACGAATGCATTGTCGCAAATTTACTCAGACTACTCTAGTTTGAATCCTTGCTTTTCCTTCCAAATTGTACCTAAAAGTAAAATGCTAACTGTGAAATATTAATAATTGCATGTATGAACAAATTATACTCAAATTAAATCAATTAACAACAAAAGTAATTTATTGGAGTCAAAAAGTGTTAGTAATTGATATCCAAAAATGTGCAAATTCTATACTTATCAACAATCCAACGTTATTAGAACATTTAAGTTTCAAATTCTTAAGGTGTTATTTTTAAAATATGAAAATTTTCATAAATAAGTCGATTTTGAGTGGTACGGTGTCATATGATTTGACCATTTTTTTCTAATTTTGACCAGTTTAATTACTTATCCGATGTAATTATCATATCATATTGATATAGGAATTTACTTACCTATTGAATTGAACTAACTATTATAATATGGTATTTATAACATGGCTTATGAGGAATGAGAAAATTGTGATGCTAATGAGGATAAGGAAATAATAATGAGAAAAGGGATATTTCTCATTGTTATTATTATTATTGGCAATTTGGGCAAAGTCCATGAAGCCCGCCTACACTTATTGGACGGACATGGCATGAAAAATGAGTTCATTTGCCTTAAAGTACACGCCTAACATGCCCTATTTGCCCACGAGCATTTCAAACAGGCAAAACGGGCGGTTCATGACATTATTGGAGAAAGTACTAGATATCAAATATGCAAATGTATATATATTCTTTCAAATGAGTTCCATTTATTATATGAATTTGTATATCAAATGTGAGAAAATACTATCATTTTCTTATCATATATACACATTTATATTTTATATTATTTATCCATATGTATTTTTCCTTTTTGTATTCTCTATGCAAATTATGTATTATGTATATTTTGCATTATATATGCATTTGTGTTTTGTATGTATTGTTTTATTTGTATGTCTATTTATTATGATAAATACTTTTGTATATTTGTATGTAAAGTGTATTTTTTATTTTGTATGACTAGTGAATATATATTTTGAAATTTTATTTAGGACGGCCTACAAGTCCACCCTGCCCATGTTTAGGGCAGATAGAGCATAATATTTCATGTCCTATTTAAAAACGGACATGCTCATACCCATCCCAATTTAGGTTTATATTACGTGAGCTCCAGTATGGCGACCCTAATTGCCAATTGTAGAACTTATTACCATATATATGAAAATTGTATTGTACTAGTTAGTTGAACAAGAAAAACGATCTTCATATCACTACCGTATAACAATTATACCGGTCTTGCAATCATATCGGTTAATATTATCTAAAATGGTAAAATGTTTGTCATACCGAGAGACTTTCATTTAAACTGTACATGTCATTTCCCAATTTTCATATAAAATTATAATTTTATTTTATGAAGTTGACTTATTCTTTTACCAAAATAGTGTTATGGATGATCAAACTCGCTACTACAATTGTTTATACTTCTAAAATATGGTCTACAACAAATTTGCACACTCTATTTTAACAAATGGCGAAACTAGATATATGTATGAACTTATTTATTAGTTTTTCTATACTAATATTAGTATAATATATTTATATATAATTTTACTGATATCTATTTAATTAGTAAATTATTGGTTGAACCACTATAATAATTTTCTGACGAGTTTGTTGACGGACGCAATATTAATAATACTAGTTAATACTATTTAGAAGTGATATTTATTTTAGTTAGAGAAATGATTTGTGGAAAAAAACTCCGGTAACCCATAATAATATTTTTACTGTAATTCGTGTTGCAATACAAAGAAATAAAATAAATGAAAAAGAGTTCACAAAAAAAAGCCAAAAAATAATAATCAGAAAATTGAAGGGTGAATTATTTTAAAATAAGGGTCCATTTAGTGGACAAAACCCACAATATTAATGAGTGCATTGTTTAAAGGTAGATGCAATTCTAAACTTTCACATAATAAAATTACTCTCCAGTTGCTATTATCAGAACCCTTTTGATTAGGTAATTGCCAATTCTCTAATATTTTGAATTGGATGATTTTTACATAATTAAAATAAGAATATAGATCATATTCTTGATTTTCTTTAGTATATTTTAGATTGTTGATACAATGATCTTCATCAATCAAATTACGAAGTTCCTCGTTGGAGTACAATTTTCTTTCTAACTTAGAACAGATGGATGTGAAGACTATCTTTCTCTATGGTGAATTAGAGGAGAAAATTTACAAGACACAATCAGAAAGGTTCAATATAGCTAGACAGAGTCACTTGGTTTACAAGTTGAAGAAGTCTCTATATAGATTGAAGCACTCTCTCAGACAGTGGTACAAGTGGTTTGACACTTATATGTTGAAGTTTGATTATAGGTGTTGTGAGTATAATTGTTGTATTTATGTGAGAAGTCTTAATGATAGTTCTTTTATTTTTCTTTTATGTTGATGATGATATGTTGATTGCTGCTAATCATTGAGTGATATCAATGAGCTAAAAGTCATGTTAGGTAAGGAGTTTGATATGAAAGATTTAGGGGCTACTAGGAAGATTCTTGGGATGGAGATTCACATGGATAGTGGAGCTAGAAAACTATGGCTCTCATAACAAAGCTATGTTAAAAATATCTTAGAGAGATTTGATTTGAGGAATGCTAAAGTAATGAGCACTCCATTGACAAACCACTTCAAGCTTTCCCTAGATCAGTGTCCAAAGACACATGAAGATAAGAAGTACATGTCAAAGGTTCCATATGTTAGTATAGTGAGTTGTTTGATGTATGCTATAGTTTTACTAGACTGGACTTGGCACAAGCAGTTAGTCAAGTATGCAAGTACATGTCTAAACCATGGAAGCAACATTGAGAAGTAGCCAAATGAATTTTCAGATACTTGAGGGGACTACATGTCTCAGTATCATGTTTGGCAGTCAACAGAGTAAACCTTCAGTTATTGGTTATGTTAGTTCGGACTATGCAGAAGACTTGGATGATAGAAGGTCCACAATAGGGTTTGCCTTCACCCTTGTAGGTGGACCAATTATGTGGAGATCATCAGTTTAGTCTATTGTTGCTATGTCCACAACTGAAGCAAAGTACATGACAGCTAGTGAAGCTTATAAGGAAGCCCTATGACTTATGGGGCTGACAAATGAATTAGGTATTGAGCAAGATGAACTTATGTTGCATTGTGACTATTAGAGTGTTATCTTCTTCGCAAAGAACCAGGTGTATCATGCTAGGACCAAACATATTGATGTGAGATTTCACAAGATCAGAGAGTTGGTAGCTTGTGGACAGATACTATTGTAGAAGGTTCACACTTCAGAAAATGCAGCTAATATGTTAACCAAACCGGTTATTGTGGACAAGTTCAGGCATTGCCTGAGCTTGCTGAACATTCACTATTGCTAGACTATGGAGCACCTCTAACCCAATGACGGAAGACGGAGATTGATGATATTCGCCAAAGTGGAGATTGTTGTGCAATGACTCATTCTCTAAATAATAGCAATACAAGTTATGGGCTTGAGCTGATTTAAATGGTTGAGGTAGAAGGCTATATATTTATGTTATATAAACGTAATGTAAAAATGAGAGGAATAGTCAAACACAAAACCTTATTCTGTAATAATACATAGTGGTAGTCTCTCAACGATCTTAGGGACGTAGGCACAATTGGTTCGTATCGACAGCATGCCATTCATTAATCATGTCTTTATTATTAGCCACTCCTAAATAAAATTAGTATATAAATTATATAAGAGATGATCCACTTATTTGATGAGTACGTTAAGAAAACATACTTCATATTTTAATCATTTATTCTATCGAAATCAATGGTTCACGTGATTTGAAGTAGTCGGTAGATTTGAACTATTAGATTTTTACAAAATGAATGACTTAAATATGTAATAAGTTTTTTAACTTACTCTTACTCTTGCAATAATTAAATTCTCTCTCATTATTATAAATGGTGATAATATTTACCGTATAAGATGGCAATGTATAAATACTAAATTGAAACTCATTAAACATCACTCTCATCTAGTGGGGCAATTTTGTGTGCATTTAGTGCTTCAAATCAGATGGCTTACAGCTTACTGCCTTACTCTATGGTCGTATCAATTTCTTACCAAAAATTCACATTACCTTAGCCTTCATAACACACAATAATAAAGCAATGTCGAAAAGTTTTATGAGTTATATGCATCGAAAATATAATTATTTTTTACAATGTTAATAAATCATTGATATGTTAATTATTATTTATTCTAAAATAAAATAAAATAGTAAATAATATACTAATTATATAAAAAATTATATGATAACATTATATAGATATTAAATTCAAGTTCTAATTTCTTAATGTAAACATTAAATTGGAACAAGGTTCTTGAATAGTATAAGTCAAAAAACGTGGTTCTTTAAGTTGAATTGATAGTTTTAAAATGTATAATTGCGTGGAGGAAAAGCACTCGCTTTTCATTTTTTTGAGGTCATTGAGAATGTGTTTGGTTGGGTTTTCGATGGGGTTATGGTCATTGGAGAAGGCAACGCGTGTGCATAAAGTTGAATTAATAAATATTTGTTATAATGATTTAATAAATAGAATTTTCTTTATTTCTTAAAATTGATGTTTAATTCTATTTCATATTATTTAAAAAATGTCAAATAATATATTTAATTTGGAATATCGTAAGTAACATATTTTTATTTAATCCACATATATTTCTCATAATTAAAAGACAAAAAACAAAAATTTGGGAAATATGATAAATAAGAGTACAATTAAAAATTATCTTGACACTAACTAGAGTTTCTAAAACATTCAGATATCTAGAATAAAATAAAAGAGGAAAAGATGTATACACTGACAGTGTATGAAATTTATACATTATCATTGTTTCATCTACCGTTAATATTTAATTGTTGTTAACTTTTTAAGAAAAGTAATCAAAATGAATGGTGTATGATAGAATGCATATGTATAAATCTTTACACCATAAGTGTATGAATTTTACCCTCAAAATAAAAATGTAAAACATCAGCCATATAGAGTTAATATTTATGTATTTATGTGTAAAAATATTTACATGATTAATATATAATTTATTATTTATATATAATACTTTTATTTAAGGATAAATAATAATTAACACATAAATAATGAATATAATACTCATATTGTAAATAACTATTACACTTCATGCATATATATTAAACTTGTATAAATAACATATGGTAGTATTAATCTTGTAATGGGTACTATAATGTTACAAAATAATTATATAGTCTTCAATAAATTAGTGTTGATGATGAGCGTGTTGAAGAATTTATTGTGAAGATGAGCGTGTTTCTTTGGATAACTTTTGTAGTGTAGTGGATAGATGAAAGTCCTTTTTTTATACATTCCCTTCTTTTGGATAATCTTTTACTTTTTGTCTAATGTTCTTCGCTTCTAGAACCAATGGTCGGCAATCACCACATTTAATTACTGTTTGCTTGAATATTTAGCTTTGATTGTCAAACGAAAAGTTTTGGGTTTAACGGTGCAACATCTTAATAAAACGAAGATATATGCACTAACGTTTAGGGATGATAATGAACTGTTAATTCCATAAATAAATGAGCTGAACTTGAGTTGAATATAGTTCGATTCGTTAGGTTATTGAGTTAGCTCGATAAATTTATATATATATATATATATTTTAATTATTTATTTACATATATATATACTAATTTTTATGTTTATTATGACTCACACATTATTTTTTATATTTATTGTTATTATATATATATATAAAAAAAATTATATTTATATGTATATATAATATTTTCAAGTATTTTTTAAATTTTAATTAATTATTTAAGTTGTCCAAATGAATCATTCGAACTGAACCGAACAGTTCGCGAACTTTAATCGAGCTGAATTCGAGTTAAAAAAATGATTTGTATCAAACTCAAGTCGATTTTCAAACTGAGTCAATCCTTATCGAGCCGAACTCTGGTTCGACTCGATTCGACTCATTTCCATTCCTACTAACAATATAAGTACAATTATTTGTGATTCACAATTTATTGTTATTGACTTTTAAATATAAATATTTATTGTGTATAAAAAATCTTATGTGCTTAAATACTACTTGCCTTAAAAAAATACTTTTTTAAAAATGAGGGTTAAGTACTTAACTCTCACCCTCCTATAATTTTCTAGGTTGGCTTTTGCTTCCAACTTTTAAAAAATGACAACTTGACAAGTGGTATCCATCATGCGTTTGTGCGACTCAAGAGAGCCCCACTCTCATTTTTCTTGTTCATGCCCTTCAAAATCCAGGTGTCAACTTTAGGATTTTGGATTTTGGAGCATGGATAAAATGAAATATAGTATAGAGGAACCATCTTTTTATGCTTGGAGGATGAAGTAAAGGACGAGAAAATTCATCAAAATAAATAATAAAAATATGAGAAGGAAATTTACCAAAAAATATTTATATTTTAGTCTAAAAATAAATATTCTATTACACTCTTTTTTTTTATTCTACTAAGTGTATTCTCTCACATTATGGGTAAAAAACTCATCTCTTTCGTAATTTGTTGTTATCCCTCTCAATAAGTATCGCTCTCAGAAATTGAATTATTGACCTTTTGGTCACCACGAGATCTAGTAGGGCCTTAGACTACTAGACCAATGATTTGTTTATCTATTATAGGACTTTTTTTGTTTCTTACATGTATTCTCACAGTAGAGGCAATCATGTTCGAGCCGGGAATGTCCACATTTATGTGGGGCTAACTCTCACAGCATGTATTTTTTCATCCACAAAACTCGAACCCGAGACCTTACTTAAGGGAAATCAAGTATGTACTACTTGAAGCAATTGGTTATTATTATAGGACTTTGTTATAAGGAAAAACTTATTTATAATATCTACTTTTCTCATATTATCCTAGTTTACTTAGATAAATAACCTCAATTTTGATTATATTACATGTTCAACTATTTTTTAGCATAGAATCTCATGGTTTTGAATTTGGACTAATTCAAATTAAGTTGGAAAGACATATTTAAAAGGATAACAAATATTTTCTAAAGTTTAATTTTCATTCTTAATACTTTAGCCTAAAAAATTACTTGTCCTTTTGCTAATTGAATTAACATTCATTAATCATTAATGTTTACTTTTAAAGTTTTTAGAACATGAACCTTAAAAAATGGAGTTATATGATGAGTGATATTATTGATATTCTAATTTGTTTATTTATATTTAGTACAAGACAATCATAATTTTAAGAGTATTTTATGTACCCAAAAAAATAATTTTAAGAGTATATTAACATGAGATTTAATTAAACTATATAAATCATTTATAACATTTTTATATACACAATCACTCTTAATATATATAGATGTATTATACTGAATATTGTGATCAAGGTGAATGTAATTACACTAATGAATAGAGATCTTATGTTCCGGTTTGTGTCCTTATTTATACCACAGACTAATTAAATAGAAAATTATAAAAATAAAATTATATTACTTGGTAAAAATTTACTCTAGGAGAAGGGATCTCTTTTCTACATTAACCTCTTACGGTATATTTAATTTTATAGAAATGTGATTAGCTAGAGTGTGAAAATAAGGATGAGTATACCAATATTTAAAGTAGATTCTTGATATCTAATCATGGAAAGGATATATTTTAGAGGTAAAGGCTTCCAACTGGAAAAAACATTCATTGATGGAGGACACTTCGTAGTTGCCCAACGGAGCTGGGCTCTTGGGCCAGAATAATAGCATCAGTTCAGTTGGAATCAGGTTCTGTTTTTTTTCCGGTAGTATCAAATGTATCTCCTTACCTATGAGATTAATCTCTTCTGTAATATGTAATTGTTTCTCTCAACAAGTGTGCACCACTTCTACTAATTGAAGTTTTAACTTTTTAATTTTTTTAAAGATCTAACAGAACTTTGTACCATTTAACCACTGTCTTATCGGTATGTTCAGGTTATGTTTAAAAAAAGAATAGAATTGTTTTTGATTGACAACAATACATTGCAATTACGATCGATTGAGAAAGGTGCTAAATAGAAAAATACCAAACACTTATTAAAGAATAAAGTTACCATTCAGTGGTGTTGCTGGCCAAAATGTGATCACAAACACACTCTTCAACATTTGGCACATATTCCCCATTGCCCCCTTTTAGTTCAATAGAAGAAATTCTACATCTACTTGAAAAGAATTTGGTTTGGGTTTTGATTTGTCCACTTGAATTGGCATATTCTAAAACGATTGCATCAATAACTTGGAAAGTGAGAGAGGGAACTGTGGTATAGTCTTCTCACGTGCTTAGTGAACAGTTTGGTAATCATGATTAACAATTTAATGTTATCTTGTTTGAGTAATTGTGCATAGTGTTCTCTTTTTTCTCTTACACTTGTTTTACAAAGTGTTTTAACGTGAAAACAGGAAGCTACCACTCCTACTTACTATCATTTCTATTGTGAAATAGTTGAACCTAAGCATCATCATGTGGTCCAATTATTAGGCTAGGCCTATAAGATAAAGGTCAAGAACCTATAATCTACTTTTCTACCTTTTAAAGTCTTCTTTGCAATAATCAATTTTAATGAAGACAAAGTGGGCTTGTCTTTCAAATCTGTACGTTTAGGTTTTCTCTACTAGACTTTAATCAATTTAGCTATACACATCAATTAAAAAAGAGAAAATTATATTACAAGTTCATCCATATTGATATTTTCTTATTATTGACTGTTAAAAAAAATACAATACAAATAAGTGATGAATAATATATTGTATATGTATAAATATTTTTACTAACACTGCATATATATTACACTAATTAAAGAAAATATACAATCAAATAAAAGAGTATCTATCAAAATATTGATTTTAGTTTACATTCATTTAGTGAAGATATTATTTTCCCGGGAAAAATACATATGATCTTACTAGGAACTTAGAGATTTTTTACGCACGGCCCATTGGCCCATGAAATTGCCGGAGGCTGTAGTTCATAACAAGAGTGAGAGACTGTAGTTCATGGGGTTTGCTTTTCAACTTACCCTTATTTTTAAATTTTGTACCCCAAGGTTTCTGACTTTCTGTATGAAATCGTATGTGAAGTTGCAATTTTTTCCTTCAATTTTTTTGCACTTCTGTAATTTTATTTTTATTAATATAAACTTCCATACGATTTTTGTCATATGAAGAAGATTGGTGTATAAAATTAAAATAAATTATAAAAGAGTAGCCCATTCAATTAATAAGTTGCTAATTATTTATAAATATAACATAATTGACATATTCGCCATAAACTATATTTTTTTACATGAAAAACATTTTTTTAACTATATAAGATCATTGTCTAGTTTAAGAAAGTTTTAGTTAAAGTTAAATTCAGGACTTAGCCCCATCTACCTGTGAATATTCCCAACTCAGACATGATTGCCTCCGGTGCGAGGATATATGTGGGAAACAAAAAAAAAGTTAAATTCAGAAGTATAATATATTATCTATATTTGATCTTAATAGTTCATTAGCTTAGAATTATTACTAATACATTTAGGTATAATTACTCAGTAAAAATTATGAATACATAACTTAGACATTTTTGAAATATAAAAATAGTATTAATTACGTGTTAGAATATTCTGAAATAATTAAGAAATTAATTACTTGAAATTTGGTGAAGATTTGGAGATTGATTGCTTAATTTAATATAGTATTATGCATTAAATATATGAAGTAGTTAAGATTTGAAGAATGATTCTCTTGTATTGAGTAGTTCAGATTTGATGTTTAACTTAATATTTGAGAAAAGTTTATAAAACTCCTCTAAATTTTATGTGTTTAACAAGTAGATATTGTAAATTAATTTTTTCTTCATAATTACTCATTTAATTTTAACTATTAGTGAAACTGATCCACATACATACAATTTTAAATTACTAATAGTGAAATTGAAGTTAACAAATTAATAATGAAATTGGCCAAACATATTGATGGTAATGAAATAGAACAATTTCTTGGAGAGTGTTCTACCTATGTCTTTGCTAGAGGCTTATAATGTTTGGAGCTAGAATTTCATTTGTAGTTTTGTCTGCCTTGTCCATTTAGTATGTCATGTATTGTAATGTTTCTTAAGTTTTAGTGTAGATCACTTTTGAGTTTCGTGTTGCTACGAGTATGTGAAATCTGTAAAGATTGTTGCTAACTTCATATTTAATAGATCGTGGTGGATTTTACTGCTTCTTGGTGTGGTCCTTGCCGCTTCATTGCCCCAATTCTAGCAGAGATTGCTAAAGAGAGGCATGAAGTCACCTTCCTTAAAGTTGATGTGGATGAATTGAAGGTAAGCATATCTAAATCTTCGATATCACCATACTTTATATTTAATTGTTTAGCCATACGATCAATTACTAATAATTCTACAACCATTGTATTGTTATCTTCATACTATTGCTGAGGAATGGGATGTTGAGGCTATGCCAACCTTCCTATTCTTGAAACAAGGCAAGGTTGTGAACAAGGTGGTGGGTGCTAAGAAGGAAGAGCTGCAACTAATAATAGTGAAGCATGCATCTGCTTCTTCTTCTTGAATTATCTTATGAAGATCAAGAATTATAAATTATTATTTTCTTTTCGGTTTCTATGTTTTATGCTTATGACCATGGATGATTATTAGACAATAAGATATTTGCATAATTGAATGAAGATTAGCAACCATCAAGTACTTTCAAATTGATACCATTTATTAAACATTTCATCATATTATCATTGTCCTAGCTGTGATTTCATCGCTTTTATATTATCTAATGTATTAATTTCAATTTCATTGTTAGTAATTTAAAATTGTATATATGTAGAAACCAATTTCTCCAATAATTAATGTTTAAGGAGTAATTAGAAGAAAAAAAGTTTACAATATCTACTTGCCAAACATATAAAGTTTAAGGGGGTTTTGTAAACTTTTCCCTTAATATTTTGTGAATGAGTTTGGTTTATGAAATTTAAATAAGAGTATATCATAATTGAGGCTCATAATTAAGCTTATATCGCATCGTTACGATAAAATAAAAGAATTGGTACTCTATCGGCCCATAATAACTTAAAACTAGGAAGGCAATGACTACATCTGTGGGCTTGTAAACAAACTAGAGCCTTCCGAGCATATTTTAAGACATACAACGGCATTATAGTTGTATTTAGGTGGTTCCGTGGTGGTAGGCGTTAAGGGCCTGTTTACATATTTTGTATTTAGGTTAACCTGCTAGGCGACTCAACTAATAACATTTTGGGTAGGAAAAAATTATTTTCATTCATTTTATTAACTTTATTAATAATTTACATCAATTTGAAGACATTCCATAAGAAATTATTGGTTCTTCTTTTGCTGACATCAACAAACCATTTAGTTTAAGGGTTATCATTTCAAAATATGACAAAAACATTGACGTTCTTTCTAATACTGATAAAAATTGCCTTCACTTTGGATGATGGTATTCCCTTGGTGCTAGAAAAAGCTAAACAATGTGAAAAAGATAAAATAGCTAAAGAATTGAACCAATGGATTGAAAATTATTTCACATGCATGATTTTATTATGAATGTACTTTCTGATGACAGATATGATTATTATATTGCATATAAGTATACTAAGGAAGTCTGAGATACATTGATAAATAAATATGTTATCGAGGAGGGGAGTACTACAAAATATGTTATGAATTGCTACCTTAAAGTACTAGATGACGGGTGGCTAGTGAATGGTGGCCCAATCTCATGAGATCCAAAAGGTAACTCATGAACTCATATATGAATGTATGTGTTTAGATGAGCAGTTTCAAGCAATTGTTAGTATAGATAATCTACCTCAAATTTGAAAGGACTTTAAAAACTTTCTCGAACATAAAAAAAGATTTTTTTCTCTCGAAAGTTTGGTTACCCGCATGCTCATTGAGGAAGAGGCGCACAAACAACATTAGAAATATGAAGTTCTTGTTGTCTCAAACAATGACATTAAAAATAAATTTGCAAGCGCATTTTTTGAAGCCATGTGCCGAACCTTTGAAAAATTAGAACCACAATCCGAATAGGAACCAAAACTCCAATCGTAACACAAACTTCAATTGCAATAAACAAAATTAGAACCCTCCATATAACCAATATTGAAAAAACATCCACCTAATCGTAATGAATCTAGTTATTAGCTTATTTGCTACAATTATGAAAAACTAGGTCATATGGCAAGTGTAAGTATAGGCCAAAATCTTCTATGCATGCTAACCTTACTCAAGACCTTTTTGTGGCTATAATTTTTGAGATCAACCATATTGGTGGATCAGATGAGTGATAGATAGACGTCAACGCCTCCTTCCACGTATGTTATTTTCATGCTATGATTAAGACATACACAACGTCTGAAGATAAGAAAGTATTGTTCGGTGATTCTAACACAACTACTATTGTTGTAATTGGAAATGTGAAGCTTTAGTTAACCCCATAAATGTTTTGATCCTAAAAAATATTTGTACACTCTAGAGATGAGGAAAAATATGATTTATGACCCTATCGTGAACAAGGCTTGGTTTACTCATACTAAATGGGCAAATTTGAACACCATTGATGTCATGTTTATGCTGAATGTTGAAATAAATAAAATTCCTCCTTCAATTTTATGTGTTGTGTTATTTTAATATTGGATATGCTAGACTCTGTCATATAAACAACTATGTAGTTTTGAACATATGTAGCTTAGAATTAATTCTGAAATTTTCTGTAAATGATTTTGGAAAATATGACTTTTGTAATTAATCTAAAATAAATATGTTAACATGGATCAATGGTTAGAGAATATATTTTGTACATTATATATGTGAATCTGATGGAACTTTAATTATAAATAAAAAACAATATTTTATCATTTTTATCAACGTTTCTTTTAATTATACCTTTGTATTTCTTATGAAAATAAAAGTGAAATACTTGACATGTTTTAGATTTTTATGTCTAGAATCGAAAATCAATTCCGTAAAAATATTAATAAATTCCACAATTATAGATACGTTGATTATGTTTCTTGCATTTTCAAATATTTTTACAAGTAATATATAATTGTACTTGAAATAAATCCACCATATTCACTTAAAATAAATCCACCATATTCACTAGATTAGCTTATTTATTGCAAAAATTATGGCATTCCTATTTATCCAAAGGATCCATGCCTTCTACATAAAGTGAGTGTTGAAATAAGTGTGACTTACCATTTTAGGGAAGCATCAATTCAAAACCCAATCACTTGTAAATACCCTTCCACACCAAGTACGAGAAGTTGCAAAAAAAAATATGGTCCACTAATTCATCTTGATTACTACACTAGCTATACCTTAAATCCCGCCCACTAACAGTCACAACCCGGGTTGCTAAGTTGAGCTTACACGAGAGCATATCCATCATGATCGTCCAAGAAAGTATCATAGTCTTTAACGGCGCCTCAGATTTCCAAACCATGAAATTCATCTTTTTGTCCTCTACTCTTGTGTCACTTTTTTGCCAGATAATTCTGTAAGCAAATTTAACCTTATAAGTGTTAGACACATCTTAAATCTAGCTCTAATGATCTTCTACCTCCTCCTTCATGGCTATAGGTCTAATCAGTTTCACCAATTCCTCAATCCTAACTTTCTCCCGTTCAAAAATGGTCTCTCCTCTAGGGTATATTCCAACTTCAATCACCCTCTACCCTAACTTTTGCCTGAGATTATCGGGGATTATCAACAGACATTTTGTATATATTTTTTGCTTTTTTACATTTTGACTGATGAAGATTTTTATTTGACTTGCTTAGGATTTTTAACCCTCAAGTTAGATATGAAAAATGGTGTCGGGCGAGTATATTTATTCTTAGTAATTGAATATAAAGGAAAACAATTGAAAATCTATCATTTCCAAGGTTATCGATATTTTATGGGTAATTCAGAAAAAATCTCCTTTCATAAAGCCTAATGCTCGAATTGGATGACTAGAGGTATCTTCTTAGTGTTTGAGATTTTAAAAAATGCCTTATGTCATCATAATGTTTTGCCTTAGGGTCTGCACCACTTCGGATTTTACATTTGCATCCCCCTCCTTATTAATTAAACTTTTAAAATAAATTTCTCATATTAATGTTGTTTCGACTAGACTTACTAACTTAAAGAGAACAATCATGCACATGAAATAAATTTTAAGTTTTTTATTCTGTAGCGTATTACACTTGTTATCATAAAAGCAAAAATGTTATTTTGACTACTAATAGGTGAAGACTTTTATCCAGTGTTGTGAAACCCGAGCCGGACGTCAAACCGGCAGAGGTTTCGTATTAGGTTTAAAACAAGTGGTATCCATCATGCGTTTGTGCGACTCAAGAGAGCCCCACTCTCATTTTTCTTGTTCATGCCCTTCAAAATCCAGGTGTCAACTTTAGGATTTTGGATTTTGGAGCATGGATAAAATGAAATATAGTATAGAGGAACCATCTTTTTATGCTTGGAGGATGAAGTAAAGGACGAGAAAATTCATCAAAATAAATAATAAAAATATGAGAAGGAAATTTACCAAAAAATATTTATATTTTAGTCTAAAAATAAATATTCTATTACACTCTTTTTTTTTATTCTACTAAGTGTATTCTCTCACATTATGGGTAAAAAACTCATCTCTTTCGTAATTTGTTGTTATCCCTCTCAATAAGTATCGCTCTCAGAAATTGAATTATTGACCTTTTGGTCACCACGAGATCTAGTAGGGCCTTAGACTACTAGACCAATGATTTGTTTATCTATTATAGGACTTTTTTTGTTTCTTACATGTATTCTCACAGTAGAGGCAATCATGTTCGAGCCGGGAATGTCCACATTTATGTGGGGCTAACTCTCACAGCATGTATTTTTTCATCCACAAAACTCGAACCCGAGACCTTACTTAAGGGAAATCAAGTATGTACTACTTGAAGCAATTGGTTATTATTATAGGACTTTGTTATAAGGAAAAACTTATTTATAATATCTACTTTTCTCATATTATCCTAGTTTACTTAGATAAATAACCTCAATTTTGATTATATTACATGTTCAACTATTTTTTAGCATAGAATCTCATGGTTTTGAATTTGGACTAATTCAAATTAAGTTGGAAAGACATATTTAAAAGGATAACAAATATTTTCTAAAGTTTAATTTTCATTCTTAATACTTTAGCCTAAAAAATTACTTGTCCTTTTGCTAATTGAATTAACATTCATTAATCATTAATGTTTACTTTTAAAGTTTTTAGAACATGAACCTTAAAAAATGGAGTTATATGATGAGTGATATTATTGATATTCTAATTTGTTTATTTATATTTAGTACAAGACAATCATAATTTTAAGAGTATTTTATGTACCCAAAAAAATAATTTTAAGAGTATATTAACATGAGATTTAATTAAACTATATAAATCATTTATAACATTTTTATATACACAATCACTCTTAATATATATAGATGTATTATACTGAATATTGTGATCAAGGTGAATGTAATTACACTAATGAATAGAGATCTTATGTTCCGGTTTGTGTCCTTATTTATACCACAGACTAATTAAATAGAAAATTATAAAAATAAAATTATATTACTTGGTAAAAATTTACTCTAGGAGAAGGGATCTCTTTTCTACATTAACCTCTTACGGTATATTTAATTTTATAGAAATGTGATTAGCTAGAGTGTGAAAATAAGGATGAGTATACCAATATTTAAAGTAGATTCTTGATATCTAATCATGGAAAGGATATATTTTAGAGGTAAAGGCTTCCAACTGGAAAAAACATTCATTGATGGAGGACACTTCGTAGTTGCCCAACGGAGCTGGGCTCTTGGGCCAGAATAATAGCATCAGTTCAGTTGGAATCAGGTTCTGTTTTTTTTCCGGTAGTATCAAATGTATCTCCTTACCTATGAGATTAATCTCTTCTGTAATATGTAATTGTTTCTCTCAACAAGTGTGCACCACTTCTACTAATTGAAGTTTTAACTTTTTAATTTTTTTAAAGATCTAACAGAACTTTGTACCATTTAACCACTGTCTTATCGGTATGTTCAGGTTATGTTTAAAAAAAGAATAGAATTGTTTTTGATTGACAACAATACATTGCAATTACGATCGATTGAGAAAGGTGCTAAATAGAAAAATACCAAACACTTATTAAAGAATAAAGTTACCATTCAGTGGTGTTGCTGGCCAAAATGTGATCACAAACACACTCTTCAACATTTGGCACATATTCCCCATTGCCCCCTTTTAGTTCAATAGAAGAAATTCTACATCTACTTGAAAAGAATTTGGTTTGGGTTTTGATTTGTCCACTTGAATTGGCATATTCTAAAACGATTGCATCAATAACTTGGAAAGTGAGAGAGGGAACTGTGGTATAGTCTTCTCACGTGCTTAGTGAACAGTTTGGTAATCATGATTAACAATTTAATGTTATCTTGTTTGAGTAATTGTGCATAGTGTTCTCTTTTTTCTCTTACACTTGTTTTACAAAGTGTTTTAACGTGAAAACAGGAAGCTACCACTCCTACTTACTATCATTTCTATTGTGAAATAGTTGAACCTAAGCATCATCATGTGGTCCAATTATTAGGCTAGGCCTATAAGATAAAGGTCAAGAACCTATAATCTACTTTTCTACCTTTTAAAGTCTTCTTTGCAATAATCAATTTTAATGAAGACAAAGTGGGCTTGTCTTTCAAATCTGTACGTTTAGGTTTTCTCTACTAGACTTTAATCAATTTAGCTATACACATCAATTAAAAAAGAGAAAATTATATTACAAGTTCATCCATATTGATATTTTCTTATTATTGACTGTTAAAAAAAATACAATACAAATAAGTGATGAATAATATATTGTATATGTATAAATATTTTTACTAACACTGCATATATATTACACTAATTAAAGAAAATATACAATCAAATAAAAGAGTATCTATCAAAATATTGATTTTAGTTTACATTCATTTAGTGAAGATATTATTTTCCCGGGAAAAATACATATGATCTTACTAGGAACTTAGAGATTTTTTACGCACGGCCCATTGGCCCATGAAATTGCCGGAGGCTGTAGTTCATAACAAGAGTGAGAGACTGTAGTTCATGGGGTTTGCTTTTCAACTTACCCTTATTTTTAAATTTTGTACCCCAAGGTTTCTGACTTTCTGTATGAAATCGTATGTGAAGTTGCAATTTTTTCCTTCAATTTTTTTGCACTTCTGTAATTTTATTTTTATTAATATAAACTTCCATACGATTTTTGTCATATGAAGAAGATTGGTGTATAAAATTAAAATAAATTATAAAAGAGTAGCCCATTCAATTAATAAGTTGCTAATTATTTATAAATATAACATAATTGACATATTCGCCATAAACTATATTTTTTTACATGAAAAACATTTTTTTAACTATATAAGATCATTGTCTAGTTTAAGAAAGTTTTAGTTAAAGTTAAATTCAGGACTTAGCCCCATCTACCTGTGAATATTCCCAACTCAGACATGATTGCCTCCGGTGCGAGGATATATGTGGGAAACAAAAAAAAAGTTAAATTCAGAAGTATAATATATTATCTATATTTGATCTTAATAGTTCATTAGCTTAGAATTATTACTAATACATTTAGGTATAATTACTCAGTAAAAATTATGAATACATAACTTAGACATTTTTGAAATATAAAAATAGTATTAATTACGTGTTAGAATATTCTGAAATAATTAAGAAATTAATTACTTGAAATTTGGTGAAGATTTGGAGATTGATTGCTTAATTTAATATAGTATTATGCATTAAATATATGAAGTAGTTAAGATTTGAAGAATGATTCTCTTGTATTGAGTAGTTCAGATTTGATGTTTAACTTAATATTTGAGAAAAGTTTATAAAACTCCTCTAAATTTTATGTGTTTAACAAGTAGATATTGTAAATTAATTTTTTCTTCATAATTACTCATTTAATTTTAACTATTAGTGAAACTGATCCACATACATACAATTTTAAATTACTAATAGTGAAATTGAAGTTAACAAATTAATAATGAAATTGGCCAAACATATTGATGGTAATGAAATAGAACAATTTCTTGGAGAGTGTTCTACCTATGTCTTTGCTAGAGGCTTATAATGTTTGGAGCTAGAATTTCATTTGTAGTTTTGTCTGCCTTGTCCATTTAGTATGTCATGTATTGTAATGTTTCTTAAGTTTTAGTGTAGATCACTTTTGAGTTTCGTGTTGCTACGAGTATGTGAAATCTGTAAAGATTGTTGCTAACTTCATATTTAATAGATCGTGGTGGATTTTACTGCTTCTTGGTGTGGTCCTTGCCGCTTCATTGCCCCAATTCTAGCAGAGATTGCTAAAGAGAGGCATGAAGTCACCTTCCTTAAAGTTGATGTGGATGAATTGAAGGTAAGCATATCTAAATCTTCGATATCACCATACTTTATATTTAATTGTTTAGCCATACGATCAATTACTAATAATTCTACAACCATTGTATTGTTATCTTCATACTATTGCTGAGGAATGGGATGTTGAGGCTATGCCAACCTTCCTATTCTTGAAACAAGGCAAGGTTGTGAACAAGGTGGTGGGTGCTAAGAAGGAAGAGCTGCAACTAATAATAGTGAAGCATGCATCTGCTTCTTCTTCTTGAATTATCTTATGAAGATCAAGAATTATAAATTATTATTTTCTTTTCGGTTTCTATGTTTTATGCTTATGACCATGGATGATTATTAGACAATAAGATATTTGCATAATTGAATGAAGATTAGCAACCATCAAGTACTTTCAAATTGATACCATTTATTAAACATTTCATCATATTATCATTGTCCTAGCTGTGATTTCATCGCTTTTATATTATCTAATGTATTAATTTCAATTTCATTGTTAGTAATTTAAAATTGTATATATGTAGAAACCAATTTCTCCAATAATTAATGTTTAAGGAGTAATTAGAAGAAAAAAAGTTTACAATATCTACTTGCCAAACATATAAAGTTTAAGGGGGTTTTGTAAACTTTTCCCTTAATATTTTGTGAATGAGTTTGGTTTATGAAATTTAAATAAGAGTATATCATAATTGAGGCTCATAATTAAGCTTATATCGCATCGTTACGATAAAATAAAAGAATTGGTACTCTATCGGCCCATAATAACTTAAAACTAGGAAGGCAATGACTACATCTGTGGGCTTGTAAACAAACTAGAGCCTTCCGAGCATATTTTAAGACATACAACGGCATTATAGTTGTATTTAGGTGGTTCCGTGGTGGTAGGCGTTAAGGGCCTGTTTACATATTTTGTATTTAGGTTAACCTGCTAGGCGACTCAACTAATAACATTTTGGGTAGGAAAAAATTATTTTCATTCATTTTATTAACTTTATTAATAATTTACATCAATTTGAAGACATTCCATAAGAAATTATTGGTTCTTCTTTTGCTGACATCAACAAACCATTTAGTTTAAGGGTTATCATTTCAAAATATGACAAAAACATTGACGTTCTTTCTAATACTGATAAAAATTGCCTTCACTTTGGATGATGGTATTCCCTTGGTGCTAGAAAAAGCTAAACAATGTGAAAAAGATAAAATAGCTAAAGAATTGAACCAATGGATTGAAAATTATTTCACATGCATGATTTTATTATGAATGTACTTTCTGATGACAGATATGATTATTATATTGCATATAAGTATACTAAGGAAGTCTGAGATACATTGATAAATAAATATGTTATCGAGGAGGGGAGTACTACAAAATATGTTATGAATTGCTACCTTAAAGTACTAGATGACGGGTGGCTAGTGAATGGTGGCCCAATCTCATGAGATCCAAAAGGTAACTCATGAACTCATATATGAATGTATGTGTTTAGATGAGCAGTTTCAAGCAATTGTTAGTATAGATAATCTACCTCAAATTTGAAAGGACTTTAAAAACTTTCTCGAACATAAAAAAAGATTTTTTTCTCTCGAAAGTTTGGTTACCCGCATGCTCATTGAGGAAGAGGCGCACAAACAACATTAGAAATATGAAGTTCTTGTTGTCTCAAACAATGACATTAAAAATAAATTTGCAAGCGCATTTTTTGAAGCCATGTGCCGAACCTTTGAAAAATTAGAACCACAATCCGAATAGGAACCAAAACTCCAATCGTAACACAAACTTCAATTGCAATAAACAAAATTAGAACCCTCCATATAACCAATATTGAAAAAACATCCACCTAATCGTAATGAATCTAGTTATTAGCTTATTTGCTACAATTATGAAAAACTAGGTCATATGGCAAGTGTAAGTATAGGCCAAAATCTTCTATGCATGCTAACCTTACTCAAGACCTTTTTGTGGCTATAATTTTTGAGATCAACCATATTGGTGGATCAGATGAGTGATAGATAGACGTCAACGCCTCCTTCCACGTATGTTATTTTCATGCTATGATTAAGACATACACAACGTCTGAAGATAAGAAAGTATTGTTCGGTGATTCTAACACAACTACTATTGTTGTAATTGGAAATGTGAAGCTTTAGTTAACCCCATAAATGTTTTGATCCTAAAAAATATTTGTACACTCTAGAGATGAGGAAAAATATGATTTATGACCCTATCGTGAACAAGGCTTGGTTTACTCATACTAAATGGGCAAATTTGAACACCATTGATGTCATGTTTATGCTGAATGTTGAAATAAATAAAATTCCTCCTTCAATTTTATGTGTTGTGTTATTTTAATATTGGATATGCTAGACTCTGTCATATAAACAACTATGTAGTTTTGAACATATGTAGCTTAGAATTAATTCTGAAATTTTCTGTAAATGATTTTGGAAAATATGACTTTTGTAATTAATCTAAAATAAATATGTTAACATGGATCAATGGTTAGAGAATATATTTTGTACATTATATATGTGAATCTGATGGAACTTTAATTATAAATAAAAAACAATATTTTATCATTTTTATCAACGTTTCTTTTAATTATACCTTTGTATTTCTTATGAAAATAAAAGTGAAATACTTGACATGTTTTAGATTTTTATGTCTAGAATCGAAAATCAATTCCGTAAAAATATTAATAAATTCCACAATTATAGATACGTTGATTATGTTTCTTGCATTTTCAAATATTTTTACAAGTAATATATAATTGTACTTGAAATAAATCCACCATATTCACTTAAAATAAATCCACCATATTCACTAGATTAGCTTATTTATTGCAAAAATTATGGCATTCCTATTTATCCAAAGGATCCATGCCTTCTACATAAAGTGAGTGTTGAAATAAGTGTGACTTACCATTTTAGGGAAGCATCAATTCAAAACCCAATCACTTGTAAATACCCTTCCACACCAAGTACGAGAAGTTGCAAAAAAAAATATGGTCCACTAATTCATCTTGATTACTACACTAGCTATACCTTAAATCCCGCCCACTAACAGTCACAACCCGGGTTGCTAAGTTGAGCTTACACGAGAGCATATCCATCATGATCGTCCAAGAAAGTATCATAGTCTTTAACGGCGCCTCAGATTTCCAAACCATGAAATTCATCTTTTTGTCCTCTACTCTTGTGTCACTTTTTTGCCAGATAATTCTGTAAGCAAATTTAACCTTATAAGTGTTAGACACATCTTAAATCTAGCTCTAATGATCTTCTACCTCCTCCTTCATGGCTATAGGTCTAATCAGTTTCACCAATTCCTCAATCCTAACTTTCTCCCGTTCAAAAATGGTCTCTCCTCTAGGGTATATTCCAACTTCAATCACCCTCTACCCTAACTTTTGCCTGAGATTATCGGGGATTATCAACAGACATTTTGTATATATTTTTTGCTTTTTTACATTTTGACTGATGAAGATTTTTATTTGACTTGCTTAGGATTTTTAACCCTCAAGTTAGATATGAAAAATGGTGTCGGGCGAGTATATTTATTCTTAGTAATTGAATATAAAGGAAAACAATTGAAAATCTATCATTTCCAAGGTTATCGATATTTTATGGGTAATTCAGAAAAAATCTCCTTTCATAAAGCCTAATGCTCGAATTGGATGACTAGAGGTATCTTCTTAGTGTTTGAGATTTTAAAAAATGCCTTATGTCATCATAATGTTTTGCCTTAGGGTCTGCACCACTTCGGATTTTACATTTGCATCCCCCTCCTTATTAATTAAACTTTTAAAATAAATTTCTCATATTAATGTTGTTTCGACTAGACTTACTAACTTAAAGAGAACAATCATGCACATGAAATAAATTTTAAGTTTTTTATTCTGTAGCGTATTACACTTGTTATCATAAAAGCAAAAATGTTATTTTGACTACTAATAGGTGAAGACTTTTATCCAGTGTTGTGAAACCCGAGCCGGACGTCAAACCGGCAGAGGTTTCGTATTAGGTTTAAACGGTTTAAACGGTTAAACCGTCCGGTCTGACCGGGTGATTTCGTACATAATTAATAATTGTTATTTATAAATATGTAGCTATATATAAATGTAAAACTTTATATAATTAATAATTAGAGTAAATTACACTGACACCCCCTGAGTTTTAGTGAAATTACACAAACCACCCCTCACTTTTCTACCCCTACACAAATCTCCCTTAGTTTTTATACTTTCGTTACACTGACCACCCATGCATAAGAAATAAGTGTAATCTTTTAAACAAAAAATGTGATAAATGCAATTAAGTTAAACAAAACATGATATATTGTGTAGACAAGTCCAAATAATATACAAATCAATATATCTTTATT
>NC_032010.1:12647766-12663258 GCF_001865875.1 Lupinus angustifolius | reverse complement strand
TGTCTACACAATATATCATGTTTTGTTTAACTTAATTGCATTTATCACATTTTTTGTTTAAAAGATTACATTTATTTCTTATGTAGGGGTGGTAGTCTAATGGAAGTATAAAAAATTAGGGGATGTTTGTGTAGGTGTAAAAAAGTAAGGGGTAGTTTGTGTAATTTCACTAAAACTCAAGGGGTGTAAATGTAATTTACTGCAATTGGTTATTATTATAGGACTTTGTTATAAGGAAAAACTTATTTATAATATCTACTTTTCTCATATTATCCTAGTTTACTTAGATAAATAACCTCAATTTTGATTATATTACATGTTCAACTATTTTTTAGCATAGAATCTCATGGTTTTGAATTTGGACTAATTCAAATTAAGTTGGAAAGACATATTTAAAAGGATAACAAATATTTTCTAAAGTTTAATTTTCATTCTTAATACTTTAGCCTAAAAAATTACTTGTCCTTTTGCTAATTGAATTAACATTCATTAATCATTAATGTTTACTTTTAAAGTTTTTAGAACATGAACCTTAAAAAATGGAGTTATATGATGAGTGATATTATTGATATTCTAATTTGTTTATTTATATTTAGTACAAGACAATCATAATTTTAAGAGTATTTTATGTACCCAAAAAAATAATTTTAAGAGTATATTAACATGAGATTTAATTAAACTATATAAATCATTTATAACATTTTTATATACACAATCACTCTTAATATATATAGATGTATTATACTGAATATTGTGATCAAGGTGAATGTAATTACACTAATGAATAGAGATCTTATGTTCCGGTTTGTGTCCTTATTTATACCACAGACTAATTAAATAGAAAATTATAAAAATAAAATTATATTACTTGGTAAAAATTTACTCTAGGAGAAGGGATCTCTTTTCTACATTAACCTCTTACGGTATATTTAATTTTATAGAAATGTGATTAGCTAGAGTGTGAAAATAAGGATGAGTATACCAATATTTAAAGTAGATTCTTGATATCTAATCATGGAAAGGATATATTTTAGAGGTAAAGGCTTCCAACTGGAAAAAACATTCATTGATGGAGGACACTTCGTAGTTGCCCAACGGAGCTGGGCTCTTGGGCCAGAATAATAGCATCAGTTCAGTTGGAATCAGGTTCTGTTTTTTTTCCGGTAGTATCAAATGTATCTCCTTACCTATGAGATTAATCTCTTCTGTAATATGTAATTGTTTCTCTCAACAAGTGTGCACCACTTCTACTAATTGAAGTTTTAACTTTTTAATTTTTTTAAAGATCTAACAGAACTTTGTACCATTTAACCACTGTCTTATCGGTATGTTCAGGTTATGTTTAAAAAAAGAATAGAATTGTTTTTGATTGACAACAATACATTGCAATTACGATCGATTGAGAAAGGTGCTAAATAGAAAAATACCAAACACTTATTAAAGAATAAAGTTACCATTCAGTGGTGTTGCTGGCCAAAATGTGATCACAAACACACTCTTCAACATTTGGCACATATTCCCCATTGCCCCCTTTTAGTTCAATAGAAGAAATTCTACATCTACTTGAAAAGAATTTGGTTTGGGTTTTGATTTGTCCACTTGAATTGGCATATTCTAAAACGATTGCATCAATAACTTGGAAAGTGAGAGAGGGAACTGTGGTATAGTCTTCTCACGTGCTTAGTGAACAGTTTGGTAATCATGATTAACAATTTAATGTTATCTTGTTTGAGTAATTGTGCATAGTGTTCTCTTTTTTCTCTTACACTTGTTTTACAAAGTGTTTTAACGTGAAAACAGGAAGCTACCACTCCTACTTACTATCATTTCTATTGTGAAATAGTTGAACCTAAGCATCATCATGTGGTCCAATTATTAGGCTAGGCCTATAAGATAAAGGTCAAGAACCTATAATCTACTTTTCTACCTTTTAAAGTCTTCTTTGCAATAATCAATTTTAATGAAGACAAAGTGGGCTTGTCTTTCAAATCTGTACGTTTAGGTTTTCTCTACTAGACTTTAATCAATTTAGCTATACACATCAATTAAAAAAGAGAAAATTATATTACAAGTTCATCCATATTGATATTTTCTTATTATTGACTGTTAAAAAAAATACAATACAAATAAGTGATGAATAATATATTGTATATGTATAAATATTTTTACTAACACTGCATATATATTACACTAATTAAAGAAAATATACAATCAAATAAAAGAGTATCTATCAAAATATTGATTTTAGTTTACATTCATTTAGTGAAGATATTATTTTCCCGGGAAAAATACATATGATCTTACTAGGAACTTAGAGATTTTTTACGCACGGCCCATTGGCCCATGAAATTGCCGGAGGCTGTAGTTCATAACAAGAGTGAGAGACTGTAGTTCATGGGGTTTGCTTTTCAACTTACCCTTATTTTTAAATTTTGTACCCCAAGGTTTCTGACTTTCTGTATGAAATCGTATGTGAAGTTGCAATTTTTTCCTTCAATTTTTTTGCACTTCTGTAATTTTATTTTTATTAATATAAACTTCCATACGATTTTTGTCATATGAAGAAGATTGGTGTATAAAATTAAAATAAATTATAAAAGAGTAGCCCATTCAATTAATAAGTTGCTAATTATTTATAAATATAACATAATTGACATATTCGCCATAAACTATATTTTTTTACATGAAAAACATTTTTTTAACTATATAAGATCATTGTCTAGTTTAAGAAAGTTTTAGTTAAAGTTAAATTCAGGACTTAGCCCCATCTACCTGTGAATATTCCCAACTCAGACATGATTGCCTCCGGTGCGAGGATATATGTGGGAAACAAAAAAAAAGTTAAATTCAGAAGTATAATATATTATCTATATTTGATCTTAATAGTTCATTAGCTTAGAATTATTACTAATACATTTAGGTATAATTACTCAGTAAAAATTATGAATACATAACTTAGACATTTTTGAAATATAAAAATAGTATTAATTACGTGTTAGAATATTCTGAAATAATTAAGAAATTAATTACTTGAAATTTGGTGAAGATTTGGAGATTGATTGCTTAATTTAATATAGTATTATGCATTAAATATATGAAGTAGTTAAGATTTGAAGAATGATTCTCTTGTATTGAGTAGTTCAGATTTGATGTTTAACTTAATATTTGAGAAAAGTTTATAAAACTCCTCTAAATTTTATGTGTTTAACAAGTAGATATTGTAAATTAATTTTTTCTTCATAATTACTCATTTAATTTTAACTATTAGTGAAACTGATCCACATACATACAATTTTAAATTACTAATAGTGAAATTGAAGTTAACAAATTAATAATGAAATTGGCCAAACATATTGATGGTAATGAAATAGAACAATTTCTTGGAGAGTGTTCTACCTATGTCTTTGCTAGAGGCTTATAATGTTTGGAGCTAGAATTTCATTTGTAGTTTTGTCTGCCTTGTCCATTTAGTATGTCATGTATTGTAATGTTTCTTAAGTTTTAGTGTAGATCACTTTTGAGTTTCGTGTTGCTACGAGTATGTGAAATCTGTAAAGATTGTTGCTAACTTCATATTTAATAGATCGTGGTGGATTTTACTGCTTCTTGGTGTGGTCCTTGCCGCTTCATTGCCCCAATTCTAGCAGAGATTGCTAAAGAGAGGCATGAAGTCACCTTCCTTAAAGTTGATGTGGATGAATTGAAGGTAAGCATATCTAAATCTTCGATATCACCATACTTTATATTTAATTGTTTAGCCATACGATCAATTACTAATAATTCTACAACCATTGTATTGTTATCTTCATACTATTGCTGAGGAATGGGATGTTGAGGCTATGCCAACCTTCCTATTCTTGAAACAAGGCAAGGTTGTGAACAAGGTGGTGGGTGCTAAGAAGGAAGAGCTGCAACTAATAATAGTGAAGCATGCATCTGCTTCTTCTTCTTGAATTATCTTATGAAGATCAAGAATTATAAATTATTATTTTCTTTTCGGTTTCTATGTTTTATGCTTATGACCATGGATGATTATTAGACAATAAGATATTTGCATAATTGAATGAAGATTAGCAACCATCAAGTACTTTCAAATTGATACCATTTATTAAACATTTCATCATATTATCATTGTCCTAGCTGTGATTTCATCGCTTTTATATTATCTAATGTATTAATTTCAATTTCATTGTTAGTAATTTAAAATTGTATATATGTAGAAACCAATTTCTCCAATAATTAATGTTTAAGGAGTAATTAGAAGAAAAAAAGTTTACAATATCTACTTGCCAAACATATAAAGTTTAAGGGGGTTTTGTAAACTTTTCCCTTAATATTTTGTGAATGAGTTTGGTTTATGAAATTTAAATAAGAGTATATCATAATTGAGGCTCATAATTAAGCTTATATCGCATCGTTACGATAAAATAAAAGAATTGGTACTCTATCGGCCCATAATAACTTAAAACTAGGAAGGCAATGACTACATCTGTGGGCTTGTAAACAAACTAGAGCCTTCCGAGCATATTTTAAGACATACAACGGCATTATAGTTGTATTTAGGTGGTTCCGTGGTGGTAGGCGTTAAGGGCCTGTTTACATATTTTGTATTTAGGTTAACCTGCTAGGCGACTCAACTAATAACATTTTGGGTAGGAAAAAATTATTTTCATTCATTTTATTAACTTTATTAATAATTTACATCAATTTGAAGACATTCCATAAGAAATTATTGGTTCTTCTTTTGCTGACATCAACAAACCATTTAGTTTAAGGGTTATCATTTCAAAATATGACAAAAACATTGACGTTCTTTCTAATACTGATAAAAATTGCCTTCACTTTGGATGATGGTATTCCCTTGGTGCTAGAAAAAGCTAAACAATGTGAAAAAGATAAAATAGCTAAAGAATTGAACCAATGGATTGAAAATTATTTCACATGCATGATTTTATTATGAATGTACTTTCTGATGACAGATATGATTATTATATTGCATATAAGTATACTAAGGAAGTCTGAGATACATTGATAAATAAATATGTTATCGAGGAGGGGAGTACTACAAAATATGTTATGAATTGCTACCTTAAAGTACTAGATGACGGGTGGCTAGTGAATGGTGGCCCAATCTCATGAGATCCAAAAGGTAACTCATGAACTCATATATGAATGTATGTGTTTAGATGAGCAGTTTCAAGCAATTGTTAGTATAGATAATCTACCTCAAATTTGAAAGGACTTTAAAAACTTTCTCGAACATAAAAAAAGATTTTTTTCTCTCGAAAGTTTGGTTACCCGCATGCTCATTGAGGAAGAGGCGCACAAACAACATTAGAAATATGAAGTTCTTGTTGTCTCAAACAATGACATTAAAAATAAATTTGCAAGCGCATTTTTTGAAGCCATGTGCCGAACCTTTGAAAAATTAGAACCACAATCCGAATAGGAACCAAAACTCCAATCGTAACACAAACTTCAATTGCAATAAACAAAATTAGAACCCTCCATATAACCAATATTGAAAAAACATCCACCTAATCGTAATGAATCTAGTTATTAGCTTATTTGCTACAATTATGAAAAACTAGGTCATATGGCAAGTGTAAGTATAGGCCAAAATCTTCTATGCATGCTAACCTTACTCAAGACCTTTTTGTGGCTATAATTTTTGAGATCAACCATATTGGTGGATCAGATGAGTGATAGATAGACGTCAACGCCTCCTTCCACGTATGTTATTTTCATGCTATGATTAAGACATACACAACGTCTGAAGATAAGAAAGTATTGTTCGGTGATTCTAACACAACTACTATTGTTGTAATTGGAAATGTGAAGCTTTAGTTAACCCCATAAATGTTTTGATCCTAAAAAATATTTGTACACTCTAGAGATGAGGAAAAATATGATTTATGACCCTATCGTGAACAAGGCTTGGTTTACTCATACTAAATGGGCAAATTTGAACACCATTGATGTCATGTTTATGCTGAATGTTGAAATAAATAAAATTCCTCCTTCAATTTTATGTGTTGTGTTATTTTAATATTGGATATGCTAGACTCTGTCATATAAACAACTATGTAGTTTTGAACATATGTAGCTTAGAATTAATTCTGAAATTTTCTGTAAATGATTTTGGAAAATATGACTTTTGTAATTAATCTAAAATAAATATGTTAACATGGATCAATGGTTAGAGAATATATTTTGTACATTATATATGTGAATCTGATGGAACTTTAATTATAAATAAAAAACAATATTTTATCATTTTTATCAACGTTTCTTTTAATTATACCTTTGTATTTCTTATGAAAATAAAAGTGAAATACTTGACATGTTTTAGATTTTTATGTCTAGAATCGAAAATCAATTCCGTAAAAATATTAATAAATTCCACAATTATAGATACGTTGATTATGTTTCTTGCATTTTCAAATATTTTTACAAGTAATATATAATTGTACTTGAAATAAATCCACCATATTCACTTAAAATAAATCCACCATATTCACTAGATTAGCTTATTTATTGCAAAAATTATGGCATTCCTATTTATCCAAAGGATCCATGCCTTCTACATAAAGTGAGTGTTGAAATAAGTGTGACTTACCATTTTAGGGAAGCATCAATTCAAAACCCAATCACTTGTAAATACCCTTCCACACCAAGTACGAGAAGTTGCAAAAAAAAATATGGTCCACTAATTCATCTTGATTACTACACTAGCTATACCTTAAATCCCGCCCACTAACAGTCACAACCCGGGTTGCTAAGTTGAGCTTACACGAGAGCATATCCATCATGATCGTCCAAGAAAGTATCATAGTCTTTAACGGCGCCTCAGATTTCCAAACCATGAAATTCATCTTTTTGTCCTCTACTCTTGTGTCACTTTTTTGCCAGATAATTCTGTAAGCAAATTTAACCTTATAAGTGTTAGACACATCTTAAATCTAGCTCTAATGATCTTCTACCTCCTCCTTCATGGCTATAGGTCTAATCAGTTTCACCAATTCCTCAATCCTAACTTTCTCCCGTTCAAAAATGGTCTCTCCTCTAGGGTATATTCCAACTTCAATCACCCTCTACCCTAACTTTTGCCTGAGATTATCGGGGATTATCAACAGACATTTTGTATATATTTTTTGCTTTTTTACATTTTGACTGATGAAGATTTTTATTTGACTTGCTTAGGATTTTTAACCCTCAAGTTAGATATGAAAAATGGTGTCGGGCGAGTATATTTATTCTTAGTAATTGAATATAAAGGAAAACAATTGAAAATCTATCATTTCCAAGGTTATCGATATTTTATGGGTAATTCAGAAAAAATCTCCTTTCATAAAGCCTAATGCTCGAATTGGATGACTAGAGGTATCTTCTTAGTGTTTGAGATTTTAAAAAATGCCTTATGTCATCATAATGTTTTGCCTTAGGGTCTGCACCACTTCGGATTTTACATTTGCATCCCCCTCCTTATTAATTAAACTTTTAAAATAAATTTCTCATATTAATGTTGTTTCGACTAGACTTACTAACTTAAAGAGAACAATCATGCACATGAAATAAATTTTAAGTTTTTTATTCTGTAGCGTATTACACTTGTTATCATAAAAGCAAAAATGTTATTTTGACTACTAATAGGTGAAGACTTTTATCCAGTGTTGTGAAACCCGAGCCGGACGTCAAACCGGCAGAGGTTTCGTATTAGGTTTAAACGGTTTAAACGGTTAAACCGTCCGGTCTGACCGGGTGATTTCGTACATAATTAATAATTGTTATTTATAAATATGTAGCTATATATAAATGTAAAACTTTATATAATTAATAATTAGAGTAAATTACACTGACACCCCCTGAGTTTTAGTGAAATTACACAAACCACCCCTCACTTTTCTACCCCTACACAAATCTCCCTTAGTTTTTATACTTTCGTTACACTGACCACCCATGCATAAGAAATAAGTGTAATCTTTTAAACAAAAAATGTGATAAATGCAATTAAGTTAAACAAAACATGATATATTGTGTAGACAAGTCCAAATAATATACAAATCAATATATCTTTATTATTTTTGGTTACATAATGCATCAACATTTCTAAATAAATATTATTTAAATCGCTCTTATAATATAGTGTAACGAACCAAAAATAATAAAGAAATATTGACTCATATATTATTTGGACTTGTCTCCACAATATATCATGTTTTGTTTAACTTAATTGCATTTATCACATTTTTTGTTTAAAAGATTACATTTATTTCTTATGTAGGGGTGGTAGTCTAATGGAAGTATAAAAAATTAGGGGATGTTTGTGTAGGTGTAAAAAAGTAAGGGGTAGTTTGTGTAATTTCACTAAAACTCAAGGGGTGTAAATGTAATTTACTCTAATAATTATGTATAATTATATTGAAATAATACCTCTTTATCTTTTTATGGACCATAGTAAAACAAAATATTAGAACATTGTCCCATTTTTTTTATTTTTAAGTGAGCCGTCCGGTTTACTTCCCGGTTTAATCCGGTTTAACCGGGTTTAACATGGTCGGACCGGATTTTTTCCGGTTCAAGGCGGTCCAACTCTCATTCGGTTAAGACGGCAAACCAGAGCCGTTTTTAAGTCCGGTCAGCGGTCAGACCGGTCGGACCGTGTGGTTCTAACAACACTGCTTTTATCCATTGATTTTTTTATTAGGTTCTTTTTGAGATACATTTATAAAAATAAACATGAAAAAGTAGCTACTAAATTGAGAAAATTTAATTTGTCATAAGAAAATAAATTTAAATTCAGTTGTTATACCTCCAGTGTTACTTGATTGCGATAGTTATATTAATTTATTTTATTTTTTAACTTTACAGCTCCACTTTGTTTTATTAATTTGTAGGTGCATGTGAATGATTGAGAAAAGTCTTATGCCCTAATTTCACACTTAGCACATGAAAAAATTGGTATAGGGAAATGACATGCAAGGCATGAACATGGAACTCATAAAGGCTTGTGATGGTGACTAGAAATAAAAAGGACAACAAAAACAAAATAAAATAAAATAAAAAGAATTGAAAAATAAAACGGCAGGAACACCACAAGTAACACAATATCATGATTTTTAGAGTAAATTATACTATCACTCATGAATTTTAGTGAAATCACATAAATCACCTCTTACTTTTTTTCACATATGTAAATCTCCTAACTTTTATACTTTTATTACACTAACTACCCCTCCATGAAAAATAAATGTATCTTTATGTGATAAATGCAATTAAGTTAAACAAAATATGATATATTATGAAGACAAATCCAAATAATATACAAACTAATGTATCTTTATTATTTTTTGTTATAAAATGCATCAACAATTCCAAAGAGATATTGTTTAAATTGCTCTTATACTATATCGTAAAAAACAAAAAATAATAAAGAGATATTGACTCATATATTATTTGGATTTGTCTCCATAATATATCATGTTTTGTTTAACTAAATTGCGTTTATCACATTTCTGTTTAAAAGATTACTCTTATTTAACATACAATGGTGATTAGTGTACTGAAAATATAAAAATTAGGAGAAGTTGTGTATGTATAAAAAAGTAAAGGGTAATTTGTGTAATTTCAATAAAACTCAGAGGTATCACTATAAAAAAATTATCATAAGGAAGTATTAACTAATAAGTAACAATACTTTAACAAATAGAAAATGTGAAAAGTGGATGTGTTAGATTATTAATTGCAAAGTTAATTAAAATTAGAAATGAAATATTTTTTATTTTTGTGTATATGTAATTGAAAATTATATTATGACATCTCTTTCATTTAAAAATATTTTATTTTCATTAAGTTAAATAAAAAAGAAAAATATAAACAAAATGATATTTACTTAAAGTTACAATCTATTCCTTTTTCATCTTAAAAAGGAAACAAGTTGCCTTGTGCTGTTGGCAAAGTTACAATCTCTTAAATTTTTACTAATAATATAAAAGTTTTTTCAAATTTTTTATAATATCTTATATCATCTATTATTTATATTAATATTTATTGACTCTAATAAAAACAATATAGATAAATAACAAATGGTTTTAGAACAGTGTGAAAATTCTATACCATAAGTATCAAACATTTTTATCCCAAATTCAATCATTCTTTTTTTAGTAAATATTTCAATGACAAACTATTGAAAAGTTAAATACAATTGTTAAATACATTAGTGATTTATATATTAAGTGAAAACTAAGAGAATGTTTTGGATATCTATACATATTTTTAAATGTGAATATTTTTTTTCGTAGTGTATCTCCAATTTATATGCAATGAACTATTTATTTCGAAGTTCGTGGTTGCTCATTCAAATAAATGTCACTTAAATAAATTAAATCATTATTATATTGAAATTTAGTGAAGTCTTATACCACTAAAACGACATCTTGTTAGTTATATAAGAAAATATGAGTAAGAATATGATTCACTATTTTATATATAGATTATTATTAATCTAAATAAATATATGATATTTACTTATTTAGATCTAAAGAGGAGAAAAAATCATATAAAGTTATAAACCTATTCAAACAAGTGAATAAGAATTTAAGAACTCCATCTGTCACCGTTTTTCTCTCTCTTAATTCACAAGTTGTCCCCACGGCCACCCCATTAAAAAAAAGCGCCGAAGTGTGGTGCCTTATGTAATTGTTTGTGCATATCTTTTGCTCATACCTTGCTTCACTTAACAACCAAATCATCATTAATATTATGAAAAAAGAACATGAGAGCAATCAGTGGCCACCTACTCTTAATCATCAACGATAGAACCACCAAAATTCTTTGCTTGTTTACACAGCAAACAAACCCACCTGAACTCTGATATGATCCAATTCAAATCTTCAGCTATGTCCACTCACACAGACTCTTCTCCCATTCCTTCCATTACCACACTACCACTCAACCTCCACTTCAATCTTCATCATGTTCTTCCTCTACTATTACTACTTTTTATTCTTATACAGTTTCCACCGCCGGCAACCGCACAGTTACCAAACACACTGACACCTCCTCCACCTGACAATACTATTTCCAATGTCCAGTTCAATAAATCTATGGTCATGGCCCTCGTGATCCTGGTCGTTGTGTTCGTACTATTGGGTTTCGTTTCTGTCTACACTCGCCAGTGCACAGAGCGAAGAATGAGAGGAAGACACGACCTTTCGATCCCAATTATCGGAAGTAACCACCGGCCACGTGGCCTAGACCGGGAGATAATTGAAACCTTCCCAACCTTCATATACTCCACCGTGAAGAGCCTCAAGATAGGAATGGCCACGCTAGAATGCGCCGTGTGCTTAAACGAGTTTCAAGACGATGAAAAACTGCGTTTGATCCCAGTTTGTAACCACGTGTTTCACGCTGAATGCATCGATGCTTGGTTAGTTAATCACTCCACATGCCCTGTTTGTCGCGCCAACCTTGTTTCCACACCAAGCGAAGTTGTTCCCTTTATGACGATTCAACTTCCGGATCAAACCGACCCGGAACCGGACCCGGTCCACGTTGATGAATTCAGTGGAAGACAAGGTACAGTGATGAAGGAGTCTCCGAAGTTGAGTAATAACAATTCGGTTAATCAGAACCGTCCACGTAGATCAAGGTCAACTGGGTTTAGATTCACGAATTTGCTTCCACGCTCTCACTCGCTGGTTCAACGCGGTGAGAATTTGGAGAGGTTCACGTTGAGGTTGCCGGAGGAGGTGAGGAATCAATTGGTGACGTCAACGCTTAGCCGCACGAAGAGTTTAGGCGTAGCTTTCACACCCGAGAGTAGTGAGAGGAGGGGTTATAGGACACGAAGTGTTGGCAGTGGCTGTGGGAGGAACAATCTCGAGCGGTTGGACCAGTCGGATCGGAGAATGTTTCGTTGGATGAGTAGAGCGGGTTCCAACATATCAAAGAAGGTTACTGAGTTTAATAAAGATGACGTGGGAGAACGATCATCGGACCGGCTATTTTCTGGAAAGGAAAATGATATGTGAACTTGGCTTTTAAGTTAGGTGGATAGAGGTGGTGAGATAATTGCTTTTATACATTTTATTCTTATTTTGTACAATTTATTAGATTATGTTTTAGTTAATCAGTGAATGAGTGGATAGTATAAAAATATGGCGAGATAATTGTTTTGCTTTCATTTCACACAGGGTATTGTTATTTTTACGATAAAAGGTTTCATACAGTTGTGTATTTTTCCTTTTTAATTCTTTTTTAAAATCCCTTTTTAATTCTTTTTAAGATATCCATTTGCAGTTTTAGAAGAATTTTGGTTGCCAAGTGTTGCAGAGAGGGAGATGGAGATCACAAGTCCAAACATATCACATGTCTCAAATAATATTTCATTTCATGTCTTAAAACAATAAGATTGCTTCATCTTATTACCTTTTGCTTTTAAATTTTTATTTTATCCACGTGTTAATATATGATTGACTTGTGACATAAAATGGGATACAATTGAAGACAAGTGATCTCCATACGTAATGATGTATTTACTTTGTGTGTCAATGACATGAAGGTTTTCTAGTGTTTTAGTGTCATGGCTTGTATAATTTCCATGAGTTAATTAGGTCTAACGGAAATGAGTATGTTTTACCTATACTAGATGCAGAAAGAGTCTTCATAAGACGAGACAAGGCATATACATCATCTAACTCTTCATCAAAACCATTACTAGAGTCCTCCCAAATCATGTGTCTGCTGCACCCTATTTATATGAGAGTTCATTATCTAACAACTCGAGTGTAGGGAGTATCATGGTGCTATCTTGTTCTTCAAGTTTAAGCAAAATCCCAAATTAGATGACCCGAAGTCACCCTAAGACAATCTTTAAGCTCATATCCCACATGTTCGGCTTTTAATTGAGCCTCATGATAAGGGCATTGGAGTTGCCCCTTAGATAGTACTACCCTTTGAGTTGGGTTCTCAACTCAATAATAACAACATCTGAAGTCTAAAGGACTTGTTATGATGGATTCACTTGGAAAATGGAGATTTCTAAAAGTGAGTATAACATTCATTGAAACTTGTGGCTACTACAAGAGATTCACAAGTTGATGGAACATAATTGATCGACCTCCCTCTTGTGAACATGGTAAAATAAAGTCAATTTTGAAGAGAGAGATAAATTGGGAAGGTTTTGGTCGATGTATTAATGGGATATTTCAAAATCAATAAGCAATAAAGGAAATAATCCAATAACTATTTGAATAGTGCCTAGTAAAATGAGGGAGGAGATGTGAGAATTACTTCCAACATGTCTCATTTATAAAAATATATTATATGAGGCGAAAGACTTACATTTGATCGATGACGAAGTGATATATTTTAGTCAATAACAACATAAAATAAGTTATTATTTCATTCTGATATAATATTAATGTATCATTTCAAAACTAATTAAAAGAATGAGGTGAGCCAGCTGTACTTACTTCCTAATAGGATGAACCTTCGGTATATGTACATAATACAAAAAGAAATTTAAAATTTGTTTATTACTTAGAATTTTATATTCTCCTTTTTGTGTCAAAATTTATTAATTAAATTATTTTAATTAGTTTTATTTAATAAATTTGATAGCCTAATGTATGGGATTTCTATTTAATAGGTTTTGAGGATGATAAGTACATACTATCATATCCTTGTAACTGAAGAATTTATTCATAGAATTTTTTACTTGTAAATTATAAGACAAACAACTTTATTATTACATTAAGACACATCCAAATACTTAATGTCATAGAAATAACCTATTCCCTTATAAAGATGGGGCTACATATATATATACTATTCTCAAATTTCACTATAGTATAATACAGTAAACCGCCCTTTTGAAGATGTCATGCATTTAGACAAAGCGAATCACCAATTTTAATTACAATCAATTCATCAATAATTATTAAAGTTTCTCCATTGTATTTTTTATAGGAAAAAATAGGATTCATGAGATAATAAAGTCTTAGATTACAAAAAATCTATTTACCCTACTTAAATAGTCTTATAATTATTATGTTATAAGAAAAATATGTAGTCAACTAGTCTTAAAACAATAACATTATTAATACAAATAGTTTGAAGTCTATTATTTACGAACGGACCATATTTGAGATCTAAAGCCATTGTTTTAGCGATCTTATGATTGGCCCACTCTTGCACAAATGGTGTGTTTTTACTAGACAATAGTTAATCTCACTTTAAATTCTTGTAGGGGTTAATACTTTATCCTAACATGACAATAATGAATTTAAAAGAGTAAATTGTAGTGGAAAATTATGGATTGGAGAACTAATTATCTTATTTTTCTAATGTACACTTGCCTCAGAGATTAACATGTATAAATACGTGTTGATTGTTTTCATAGATTTAAGTCACTAAGTATGATATGATGAATGATATCATTACAATTAATTAACGAATTTGCAAATCGCCTTAGTTTAACTCCATACCCTTCACATAAGTTAACACAAAGGTAAACAAAAATCATCATTTTGGATTAAAGGTAAATATAAAGGTGCAATTATATTTTGGTTTTAGTAGATCTCTAATTCAATTTTATACTTGGAGTGCTATTATTATTGTTGTTTTGTTAGATTGGATTTTAGTGGATCTCTTTTGAACCATGTAATATTTTTATCATCTCATTTTCGAGAATTGTATATTTATTTTTTCCTATTTGTAATTTTTGTTCTTTTTAATAAAATTTTCACTTAACAAAAAAAATAACTATTTTAACAATAGTCTCAAACACGTGTAGACAAAGATGTGAGCACTCAAGCTTTTCTGCATGAGTATGCTTATCAATAAATAAATTGTTTTCAAATAATGTTGTACTCTATTTCTTACAGCCCTAAATAAATCTATAGCATCTACCTTTGTCATTAAAAATATTGTCCCATGCCTTAAAAAAAATTGTGTCATGTTGATGTTAATTTTTTTGCAAAAGTACCTGATCATGTTTGTCTTTCCCTTTTCATGCATCTTGGCTTTCTATTGTTGGAATTTCTGACAATTTATGGGTCACAAATATAATTCTATAATTGTGTTATGGCCATTATGTAATTAGCCAAAATATAAAATGATCTTAAGTAATTAATTTGGTGGCTAAGGGCATATGTGTCATGAAATAATAATAAGTGTAGATACCTTCAGGCAATTTCTGATTTGATGAAGGGACTGAATCAGAATTATTGCAACTAAAGTAGTAACCACTACGGGGTTACTTTTATGGGTTATGGTCCCCATTTGTAGAGCAACAGGTTTTCAAGTGTATAGGTGGAGGAGAATAAGGTAGGATAAGAATAGTGTTATCCAGGATAGGATAACACTATCCACTCATCCATAAGGGCTTATAAGGCATAAGGATAAGCCTCCTCCAACTAACCTCAACATAACACTTTTCAGAAACTAAGGTATTCTCTCATTCCCCTCTAGAGAGAACTAAAGGAA
>NC_032010.1:12635174-12647666 GCF_001865875.1 Lupinus angustifolius | reverse complement strand
GAGAGAACTAAAGGAAAACCGTAAGGCGCTCTATCATCTGGAAGATCATCGCACCCTCATACCTTCGAGATCCCGGAAATGGCTCAACAATGTATGTTCTTCTTCTTCACCATGAACTCATTTGGGGTTTCTTCGGTCTGGACCATGGATGTTCCATTTAGGTGTATGTATGGACATACACATTCGGTTGTAGGAACAAAGCCATGGTCATAAGGACTTCCGCATTCACTCTATGGATTTCGGATGGAGAAGGAATTTCTCCAACAACCTCTTTATTAGAATGTTTTTAAATCTGAGTTTTCAACAATATAACGTGTCAGAAATGTTATTTCTATGGTTCTTCTTCTTGACAGTTTAAAACAGAACAAGTGCTGCTTACCTTTAAGGAAACCAAACATTTTTTCTTCCTGGCCTCTTTTTTTCTTTTGCAATGAGAAAGGAATGTAGAGTCATTTGCTAATTAGTAACTACAAGTTAATTAAAAGAAGATAAATGTTATGTGCAAGATAAGTTTCTAGTAGTCTAGTTTAGTTTTATGTACGTTTCCTATCAATTTTGTCTTATACTTTTACCATTTCTTTTTATGGTTCAGGGAGACTTCATTTCCAGGTTTAAATCCCAACACTTACTTTTTTTTACCTCCGCATAACCAATTAAATTGAATCTATTTTTTTGAGAAGTAAATTTTTTTCTCCTTAAAAATAGGAGTTGGGAGCCAGGGGTGAGAGATGAAGATTATATCTAATACTAAAGAATCGAATAATGAATATGAATTGTAACTCGTAGTAAAAAAAGGTTTAACATCTATGATTTTATGTTATTTTTCAATAAAATAAAATAATTTAAAAAAAAATATCATCCTCATAACCTCTGGGTGTCAAAATGATTGGTGAGGTATCACAAGATTTGTTTGGGGTGACTTATTGCTAATCTTTAAAAAAATGTTTGGACAGAAGGTAATAAAACAAGAGCCAAATAAAAAAAGATTAAAGTGTTTCTATTGATATATTTCTGAATTATTGTGACAATTTTTCAATTTGAATGCTTTTAATCTTTGCTATGCTTACCTTCGTAAGAAATGACTTCATCCATATCCTTATATATAAGTGATCCTCCATGGTGGGCCTCCAATAAGAATAGTAGTTGTCAGTTGTCAATTTGAATATGTCTCCATCAAATGAAATATTAGTAATTTCTTCTATATTGGATTACACACACTAAGCTCCCCACATGAGCTTGAGAGTTCTGATACTATTATTAGGAATTTCAAAATCATTTTTCTCTCTCTGTGTGATACAAAAGGAATACTTTTGGAAGCAGTAAGTGGATAAATAAAATAGAGGAAAAAAATAGAAGAATGACACTGATAATTTTAACGTGGAAAAACCTTTTGAAATTGAGAAGTAAACACCCACTAGACCTAGTCTAAAATGTCTTCACTATATAAAATAAGATTACAATATATGACTCTCTCTAAGAGGATAACACTCAATCTCAACCAAAATGATGAAATACAAAGTCTCTCTAATATCTCACTAGGAATACTAATCTCATAATATGACTGATATAAACTCTCTCACTTATTCTCTACGTCGTTCTTCTCACTTTCTTGTTGATATCTTACTCACACGTACCCTATATATTAAAAATAGTATTTTATAAGGAGCATATTAATATTTTGCACCAATATTTATGGCCAAAAATTGTAACACCTATATTTTTCCTATTGTGAATTATGAATTTATTTGCTACATTAGTTGTTTTTAGTATATAATTGAGAAAATATACATAATTAAAACACTATACTCAAGTGTGAGTGCAATATTATATTAAAAATACTTTTAGTAAATATACAATTCAATCTAAATAGCTTTATGACAAATATAAATGATTGGAGTAATAATATGAAATATCTTTATTAATTGATTAAAACAGAATCTTACTATCCAATTTACCGGTATGAATTTAGAAAATTAACACAAGTGATAATGAGTGATATTTATTTTCGTTTTTATTAACTGAACTACATCCTTATGGAAGGTTGGTAAAGAATAAATGAATAAAACAATAAATAAACGTTAGTTACAGAAATGAAAATGACAGAAAGTAAAAGTTAGTTGTAGAAAGTAAATTACTGAAAATAAAAGTTAGTAGTTAGATCACTCATTATGATTGTGTATTTTTCCTTTTCACAAAGATACAATTTATGAATTAAATTGTACTTTGTTTCAAGGTTTCTTTCTTTTGTCAACAAATAAAATTTATAAGTTAACACTTTACTATTTTACATTTGCATCTCTTTCAAGATTCAATTGTAGTATAGTATAGGTTTATGTCGAACCACAAGGAATTGCCTAATATAACATTATTATAAACATGTTATATTACTAATAAAGATTAAACATATTTTTGATTGGTTTTGTTTATAAAATTCTAACAAGTAAACATAAACAACTAATTATGCATAAATTCTTGAGGAGAAAATTTAGTTTGAATGATGAAAATATTTCTTAACATGTTTCCATGAAAAATATTTATAAAAGTTATGTGTTATACTTTGGTTATTCCTAACATCAGTTCATAAAATTTCCTTTAGTCCCCTAGTGAGACAAAGTGATTTTCAAACCTTTCAAAATATACTAATCAATAGAAAACTGTCACTCGACGAAATAAGTTGTCACACCTTATTTCAGGCTTCGTATACATTGATTAACCTTGATTACAAGTTGCTTAAAATGGATGCTTTGATTTGGCAAATGAACTAAGGTGTATTCCTACTTTTTAGTTCATTTGTCAAAACTCTAAAAAGAAGCATTTTATATCTTGAAATCAAGTTTTAGGTGATCAAGCTAAAACCATATTAAGCACTTTCTAAAGAATGGAAATTTCCACAGTAATAACTTAAACATGATTCAAAATGAAACAATAAATTACAAGAAATATTAGTGAGCCAAAAATTTAACTAAGATTTAGGAACATTAACTATCTTAATATAAGGACTTAAGACACTTTACCATGTACAAATGAGATTGCAAAATGAATTTTTACATTCTCCTTCTCCTATTGAATTAAAGAGAAATTAAAAATAAAAGTTACCTAAGCTACCTCGGAGTAGAAATCCTCCAAGAATTTACAAAGAAGAAGTAGAAGAAGAGAGAAATTCGAAGTTATGAAGTGATGAATGAATGTAGGAATTGAATGCCTTAAGTGCCTTGAAGTGCCTCCAATTTCAAGGAATTCCAGGACCCCACTAAGCTGCTCTCCTGAACCGCTAAACTGCTATCCAAACCCTTCAGAATGGGTTTGGTGACTTGGCCAAGCAGCTTAGTCTAGTGCTTGGGGTTTCGTCACCAAGCTATGGTGAGCTACTTGGCCCAACTATTGTGAGCTACTTCTGAAAAGCCTAAGGAGGCTACTTAGGATGAGTGTTAGGTATCCGTGACAGAATACACCTAGAAGGGGGAGGGTTGAATAGGTATCGCGGTTCCCAAATACCGCTATTCGCACCAAAGCCCTATTCTGGAAAATCACCTAGCTAATCGATTAAAGAACTGCCTTAATCGATTAAGTCGCACTGAACAGACAGTTGCTAAATAGCTCGATTGTATAGCCACTCACCGATTATACAGAAATGATACATCAAATATATTTGAACAAAAATGATCTCTATATGGAAGAATTATAATTTTCAAATTATCACCTAAAATAGGTAATTAAAACAACTTTAAAAGATAAAGTGATAAGGGTAAGAAACAACCTGCAACAAGGCTTTTATATTGGTTCTTTTTGCAGTCCACTACAAAACTACATCCAGTCATCCCCTTCCGATCTCGGGAGATTTTCTTCACTAAAACTGAAGCCAATGTATATTACATACACACTTCCAATTACAAGAACTTGGACGCTACCTTCTTGAATTCCTAGAACCCCTACCTTGGTTTGACCACACTTATCGTCTAGGAAAACCTTTCCTACGATCCAGCCCCAACCAAGAGTATGTTCTAAAATCAAGACCTCCGAGTCTTGGTGAAGACTCTCTGTATCTCGTTGGTGGTACGACACCAAGAGACGACTTTCCTTGTTACAAAAACAACACAAGAAAAAAAGTAATGTGAAGAACAAAATGGCTCAAATATTACAATTAAGAACAAACTATAAACCCTATACAAATCTCACAATTTATCAAGAATATGTATAAGATTACAATCATGAAGAAACATGTAATTTCTATCATACGAAATCTCTCAAAGAAAAGAAAGAATTATGCAAGAAAAGATAGAATGATGAACACATTTAATCACAAATATCGCTATTGGCAAGGTTTTTGAAAGACTTGAAAGCATGACTCTTGGACGATAGAAATAGTGTCCATGTGAATCTAGAGAAATTGTCAACAATTACTAAAGCATAAAAACTACCACCGAAAGTCATAACCTGTGATGGTCCAAACAAGTCCATGTGGAGAAGCTCCAAGGGTCTTGTTGTGGATATCACATTCCTTTTACCAAAAGAGTTTTTGACTTGTTTACGTTTTTGACAGGTATCACAAGTTTCCTGAGTTTTAAAATAAAGTTTTGGTAGGCCATCAACTAAATTATTCTTACACAATTTATCTAGATGCTTTACATGAATATGAGCGACACGCCTATGCCAAAGCCAAATGTCATCCTCTTTAGATATAAAGCATTTTGAATATAGATTAGTGACATCCTCTAGATTAACCATATAGATATTGTTTATATGATATCCGATAAACTTAACTTTATTAGATATATTGTCACGAATTATACAACACTCAGAATCAAAAGATACACGGTTACCTTCATCGCATAGTTGGCTGATACTCAAGAGATTATGTTCCAGACCTTCGACATATAGCACATTCTCGATCATTGCCTGATTTGAGTTGCCAATCGTTCCGGTGCCAAGTATCTTTCCTTTGTTGTTGTTTCCATACATGCCAACCCTTTTTCTTTCAAGGATAGATTTAGGAATAGATACCAATTTTCTCCATGAGCTCGTAGACAAACCTACAAAATAGATCACCTGCCTTTTTCAGGTACCCAAGTTATATTGGGTCCTTTTCTATTAGTAACCAGGGAGTCATCTCCCTTTTTCATCCAGACATATACGCCACTAGGTATACCATAATTCCTAATGTAACAAGAGTAGGAAGTGTGGCCATGTGTGCCACAATAAAAGCATGTAGGAACATTTTTAATTAATTTTTTCTTATTAGACCGATTAATAGGTCTTCTATATGGTCTTCTCCTACGTGTAGGGGGAATATATCCTAGTCCGATATCCGATATGGTCACCAACATTTCTAGTTTGGTTACGCATAGTGTCTAACATATTTCGACTCTCTTTGAGTTTTGCGAGTTTTTCATTAAGTCTCAAATTTTCATTTTTCAAAGTCTCGCAAGAATCACACACAGTTGATTGACATAAACTATCATTAGAACAACTGCATGCATTACAAGAATATATAGATCTAATGTTTCATTTTCTAGTTTTAGTTCATCTAATTTTTTCTGTAATAAAACTATTTTTTGTTCATTTAGAAGGATTACTCTTTTTCTATCAGAACTAATCCTAGCTAATTTCTTTAATTCATCATGCAATTCGACATAAGCATTATACAGATCCTCATAAGGAGGTGAATCATCAGATGAAGTAGATGAGGTGTCAAAATATACCTCGGTGTTTACCCGTTTTGAATTTGAGCAACAAGCGTCATCTGTTCTGGTCATTAAGCATAGCTTGGCTGTTTCCTCTTCATCTGAGGTGCTCGATATCGTGTCCTCCTCTAATATGTCCCATACAATGTAGGCTTTCTTTGACTTGAAATCCCGAGGAGTGCTCTTATCTAAATCAAACTTCTTGAGGTAAGTAGGACATTGAAAGTCAAGCACTCTTTGTTACCCTTGCCTTTTCTAGTTGACTCACACGCTTCTTTCTTCTAGAAACGTTTGAAGCCTCATTTCTTTAGGAATTTCCCAAATTTGCGTACAAGAAGGCTCAAAGTTTCATCATCCATATCTGAGTCAGACTCATCTTCTTCTATATCTTTTGTAGATTGAGACGTTGCTTTGAGAGATATACTTTTCTTTTTGCAGTCTGATTCTTCGTACATAGTCAGGCGTCCAAGCTCCATCTCGTGCTCTTGAAGCTTTCCAAATAATGTCGCCAAAGGCATGGAGTCAAGATCCTTGGATTCCTTGATAGCTGTTACTTTAGGTTGCCATCTCCTGTTAAGACAACGTAAAACTTTATTAGTAAGTACTCCTTTGGTAAATATTTATCTAGATCAACTACATGATTAACTATATGAGTGAATCGTTTTTGCATGTCACCGATAGATTCACTCGGTAACATACAAAACAACTCATATTCATGTGTCAGGGCATTCTGCCTGGGTTGCTTGACTTTGCTAGTGCCTTCGTGAGTCACTTGTAAAGTGTCCCACATTTCTTTGGCACTTTGGCACTGCGAAACCCGAAAGAAATCATCATAGGATAGGGTCGATGTGATGATGATTTTAGCATGTAGGTTGTATTGAACCTTTTTACGTTCATCATCGGTCCATATACTTTTTGGTTTTTCTTTTGGTTCATCGTCCACTAAATATTATGGAACGAAGGGTCTGTAGACTACAGATTCCCAAATATCTGAGTCATTGGCCTCTATGAATATTTTCATACGGACTTTCCAATAGGCATATCCTTCGCCACTGAATATGGGAGAGTGGTTAATGGATGCTCCATCACCGTGAAAGGGTTTGGTCGAACCCATTTGTTTTCCCTTAAGGATCACACTTATGCGGTTGAGCTAACACGTCGTACTAGCTCTACTATCACTTGTTAGGTATCAATGACAGAATACACCTAAAAGGGGGGGGGGGGTTGAATAGGGGTCGCGGTTCCCAAATACCGCTATTCGCACCAAAGCCCTATTCTGGAAAATCACCCAGCTAATCGATTAAAGAACTGCCTTAATCGATTAAGTCACACTGAAGAGACAGTTGCTGAATAGCTCGATTGCATAATCACTCTCCGATTATACAGAAATGATACATCAAATATATTTGAACAAAAATGATCTTTATATTGCAGAATTACAATATTCAAATTAATAGCTAAAATAGGTAATTAAAACAACTTTAAAAGATAAAGAGATAAGGGTAAGAAACAACCTGCAACAAGGTTTTTATACTGGTTCGTTTTGCAGTCCACTACAAAACTACATCCTGTCATCCCCTTCCGTTCTCGAGAGATTTTCTTCACTAAAAATGAAACCAATGTATATTACATACACAGTACCAATTAGAAGACCTTGGATGCTACCTTCTTGAATTCCTAGAACCCCTACCTTGGTTTGACCACACTTATCACCTAGGAAAACCTTTCCTACGATCCAGCCCCAACCAAGAGTATTTTCTAAACTTATGACCTCCAAGTCTTGGTGAAGACTCTCTGTATCTCGTTGGTGGTACGGCACCACGAGACGACTTTCCTTGTTACAAAAAAAACTCAAGAAACAAAGTAATGTGAAGCACAAAATGGCTCAAATATTACAATTAAGAACAAACTATAAACCCTATACAAATCTCACAATTTATCAAGAATATGTGTAAGATTAGAATCATGAAGAAACATGTAATTTCTATCATAAGAAATCTCTAAAATAAATGAAAGAATTATGCAAGAAAAGATAGAATGATGAACACATTTAATCACATGCAATGGATGACATTTTAATCCCTAAGCATGATATTATCTCTCACTATTCTCACATGCAATTCTCGCTGCCTATATGACATACAATGAGCACGAAAATATGCAACTGGGCAATTCTAAAAATGAATGAATGAATGTATGTAGCATGGTATAAAATCACAGTTTATATAGAAAAGCTGTTTTACGCACACTGAATCGATTAAGTGCCCTTTTAATCGATTAACGAGCTGTTTAGAATAACTGAATTCTGTTTTTCAGTTAGCTGTTAAAACTGATTAAAAATGATTTCACGTTTATCGATTAACGCCTTTCTTAATCGATTAACCGAGATATTTTCAGCTAAGAGATTAAATGGTAAACTACCTATATGTTATGCTTATCAACTATAAATGTTGTACGTTTATGTTATGCCTAAGATGCACAAATAACATGTATGATTAATGCATGAACATATAATAATCTAGATGACATGTCTCATGTAAATGATATGATAGTTTTTAGAACTTGTGAGATTTGCATCTAGGTTTACCTAACCTAGACTCAATAACTAAGACACATATCTAAGACTCTAGTTTAGACATGAAGCTCTTGAATCTTTGGCATGTTGATTTGTTGAATTATCTGTAAGCTTTCACTAAATCCTTTGTCTTCATCAAATCATAGGCAAGCTAAGTGCTATCTTGACACTTTGCACTTTCAATCTACCCCTTTTGATGATGACAAAATCAACACCAAATTTTGTTTTGATGCCTAGCTTGAAGATGGTCATAGGATGCATGGTTGTTAATTTCAAAGTTAAAGCGCATAGCTAGACAATGAAAGCTGAATTTTATTTACAACCTGCACACATCAAACAACAAAGCAACCTTTCTCCCCCTTTTGACATTATCAAAAAGATTAACTAATTGAATTATGGTCAAAAGTAAGAAGAGATATGTAGTGAACTCAAACTGTAATTAATCAATTAATCTTAAGAATGTAATTAATCAACCAGTTGATGGAAAAATTGAACACGTGCACATATTGATTAACATTTAATCAATTAAGATAATTGGTTAATCGATTAAGACAACATAATACAATAATTGGACAGATTTAATGGCATGGAAGGTTATACAAGAACTAATCAAGCATGGAATGATCAAGCATTTATATTATAACATGCAAACAGTAGCCTCAATCAAACATAAGAGATACATATAACCAAACATGATCAAGAACCATTAAACATGTAATCATGCTACATTTGACATAGATAGGAGTGTTATGTAGGCAAATTAAAACCAAAATTGTAACGATTTAAGTTCAAATGGCATGCATATTAAGTCATAGTAGTTCAAAAAAAGTAGATAGTTAGAGTTACAACCCAAAAAGTATAAGAGAAAATATGTCTCAATAGTACAAAGCAACATAAATCCTGAAAATTAGCCATATAGAAGAACTAAACCTAAGGCAACCTAAGGTCTAAGGACTTCTAATCTAGGGATGCGGAGGAGGATCTCTGTCATCAGGTACGATCAGACTACTATCACCCTATATGAGGAATCTCAACTTCTCAAATTCTGCACAAAATCTCTCATTATGTGCCTCAACAATGTTCTGAACAAAGCTCCACATAGCCCGATAGTGGTTATCAATGTAGGTAACCTGACGTTCCTCAAATTGCTCCAAAATTTGTATGGTAGGAGTCCTTCAGAGACTGAAATTGTAGATCCATTATATTATTCAGCCTTTGCTCCATGGCATCCAGCTGAGCTAATCTAGAGGATGGTTTCTGCGGCGTGTTTCCAGTTGGCTTCCTCTGAGTTCCTACATTAGGCTGATCTGTTCCAGCCTGATCCTCATCATCAGATAGATCCAAATCCACGGTAGTGTAATCCTCTTGGTATTGCCAAGTATCTCCATACTTGTAGATACCCATCTTATGGATTAGGCTTTCACCAACAAGGTGATCTTTATCAGAAGTCTCTATGATGATGGTGTCAGATACGTCAATATGTAGATAATCAATGATCCTCGATATGAATATACTATAGGGCAACAACTTGAGACATTATACATGACCTTCAAGATCTCCTCAGGCCAATTAATCATGATATTTTCCTTAACCAAATACATGAATTTCAGATCATTAATAGTAGGTTGTGCATGATTGGTGTTTCTCTAAACGAGAATGTACACAATCAGATAGGGAAGCAATCTATTCTCTACAGATAATGAACCAACTTTAGTTAGTTCTCCCTGAATATAGATATGGGGACCTCTCATACATGATTTGTAAACCTGAGCAGCATCAAAATCCTTAAGCCATTCACAATCACGTAGGCTAGCACCATTAGTGGATAAGCCACCCACATTCATAAAAATATCACTATCCATCTCAAATAAATTTCCCGAAACTATAGACCAATATTTGCCATCCTTATATCAAAATTTGGCGTAAAATTCCCTAATTAAAGTGGGGTACAAGTTACCCGTTAATTCCAGAAACATCACAGCTCCCTGAGCTTGAATACCTTACGAAAACTCAAAATTTTGTTCCGCCATCCAGGTTAGATCAACATACCTTATGTAGGTTGGTTTCCTTCCCGGAAACTTTAACAACCGAGTCTCCTGAAGTATGATAGAGTAGTAGGGATCTCGACGGTCGTGCCTCACATTCGGATTCGAAGATGAAACAGTAGGAGGTCTACGAGTGCGTTGAGCAGTTGTCTTGAATCTCTTCGAACGTCCTCTTTTCCGTTTTGAGTGAAAACCGTGAGTGTATGAGAGGAGAAAAAGGATAAGGGAGGGAACCTAAAGCTTAGGTTTTGGAATTGGGAATGGGGTTTGTTGGGGATTTGAGAGGAAGTCGGATGAAATTAGGTGCAATATGGGTGTAGGTGAAGATTTAATTCTTCTTTTAAGCTAAGATTTGAATTTTTGCTGTTGCTTTTGAGATTTAGAGAGAAAAGGGGGAAGAGAGGGTTTGAAAAAAATGGCAAAAACGCTACTGATTCTAATTTATATTCTACCGTTAATCGATTAAGAGCTGTGTTTAATCAATTAATCATAGTTAAAATTCCAGATTTTCAGAAAAATGAGCCCAGGTGATCGATTAAAATAGAATGTTAATCGATTAAATTTAGTGTAAAATAAAATGTTTCCTACTGGAACTCATTTTAATCGATTAAGAGATATGGTTAATCGATTAACTATCATCAGATTTGTAGAATTAAGAGGTTTTTGGGTTTTAAAAGCATGCATAGATTTCTAACATATATCAAGAAATTGTTACTCAAACACATATACATTTACAGCTTATCATACAAGATCATGAGTCATAATAGGAATATAATGCATTCACAACAAATATACATTTTGAAGCATATAAGACATTAATCATGCGAAGCACATAATAAAGTTTTAGACGATTTTAAACAAGATAATTTTCATCAAGGATTCCAAGTTCTCTTTGAAAAACATAGAAAGTATCTCGTGAGAGGGGCTTGGTGAGAATATAAGCCAATTGCTTTATAGTTTCAACAAATTCAAGCACACAATCGCCTTTTTGTACATGGTCATGGAAGAAATGATGTCTAATTTCTATATGCTTGGTTCTAGAATGCAAAACGAGATTATTGGATAGGTTTATGGCACTTGTATTATCACATTTTATAGGGATCTTTTCTAGATTAAGTCCAAATTCCTTAAGTTGCTACTTCATCCATAGGATTTGAGCGCAACACACACCAACAACAATGTATTCCGCTTTGGCGTTGGACAAAGCAACACACACTTGCTTTTTACTGTACCATGCAACTAAGGAACTGCCTAGTAAGTGACGAGTCCCACTAGTGCTCTTCCGATCCAACTTACATCCCGCAAAATTGGAATCGGAATATCCTACCAAGGATAATGAGGCATCCCTAGGATACCATAATCCCATAGTAGTTGCTCATTTTAAATATCTCATGATGCGTTTAACAACAGTATAATGTGAATCTTTAGGCAAAGTTTGGAATCTAGCATACATACAAACACTAAACATAATATCGGGGGGACTCACAGTTAAGTATAATAATGAGCCGATAATCCCTCGATACTTGGTTACCTCGATTACTTTTCCCTTTTCATCTTTGTCTAGATAGCAAACGGACGCCATAGGTGTTGAAGCTTCTTTACACTTTTCCATGTCGAACTTCTTCAGTAACTCCTTGCAGTATTTCGATTGATGAATGAAGATGCCACTTTCCATTTGTTTGATTTGTAGCCCAAGAAAGAAGGTCAGCTCACCCATCATCGACATCTCAAATTCACCCTGCATCATCTCAGAAAATTCTTTACAAAGAATGTCATTAGTATATCCGAAGATTATATCATCAACATATATTTGAACTAATAATACATGATCATCTAATCTACGAATAAAGATGGTAGTATCAACCATAACCCTCATGAATCCTTTTTCCAGAAGGAAAGAACTCAATCTATCATACCAAGCTCTGGGAGATTGTTTCTGGCCATAAAGGGCCTTTTTGAGCTTATATACATGGTTCAGATATTTAAAATTTTCAAAGTAGGGAGGTTGATCTAGATATACCTCCTCTTGAATGTAGCCATTTAAGAAGGCGCTCTTGACATCCATTTGAAAGAGCTTAAATTCATAATTCATGCAAAGGATAAAAGCATCTTTATGGCCTCTAATCTGGCTACACGAGCGTAGGTCTCATCATAATCGATGCCCTCCTCCTTGTTGTAGCCTTTGGCCACT
>NC_032010.1:12629594-12635074 GCF_001865875.1 Lupinus angustifolius | reverse complement strand
GATGCAATGGATAAAAGAATCTTAATGGCCTTTAATCTGACTACAGGAGCGTAGGTCTCATCATAATCGATGCCTTCCTCCTGGTTTTAGCCTTTGGCCACTAAGCATGCTTTATTTCTTATGATCAATCCAGATTCATCTAATTTGTTACGAAAGACCCATCTAGTACCAATCACTGGATGTTCTTTAGGCTTAGGGACCAAGTCCCATACATTATTACGCTCAAACTAGTTTAGCTCTTCTGGCATAACTATACCCCAGTGCACATCCTTAATAGCCTCATCGATGGTCTTTGGCTCGATTTGAGATACAAAAGCAATGAAGTTAAAAAAATTACGTAAAGAGCTACGGGTTACCACCCCCGTAGTTATATCACCTATAACTTTGTCGAGTGGATGATCCTTCTTGGTCTTCACGCGATCGATAGGTCTTGATGCTCATCTTGGAAAATTTGCTCTACTTCTTCTTCTTTGTCCTGGTCCATGTCCTTAGAGTATGCTTCTTCTGAAGCACTCGCAACATCATTAGAAAATACCTTTCTCTTCTCCTTTGGAGAAGATTCGTCAAAATGGACATGCATAGACTCTTCTACTTGCATTGAATATTTATTGAAGACTCGATAATCTTTACTATTCAATGAATACCCTAAAAATATACCCTCATTAACTTTTGAATCAAATTTACCTAAAGCTCTCTTTCCATTATTTAATATAAAGCATTTACAACCAAAATCTTGAAAATGAGCAATATTAGGTTTTCGGTCTTTTAAAAGTTCTTAAGGAGTTTTTGAAAAAGTAGGCCTCAAGAGTATACGATTAATCACATAGCAAGTTGTATGCATTACATCAACCCAAAAATATTTAGGATCATTGCTTTCATTTAGCATGGTTCTAGCAAGCTCCTCTAATGGAAAATTTGCTCTACTTCTTCTTCTTTGTCCTGGTCCATGTCCTTAGAGTATGCTTCTTCTGAAGCACTCGCAACATCATTAGAAAATACCTTTCTCTTCTCCTTTGGAGAAGATTCGTCAAAATGGACATGCATAGACTCTTCTACTTGCATTGAATATTTATTGAAGACTCGATAATCTTTACTATTCAATGAATACCCTAAAAATATACCCTCATTAACTTTTGAATCAAATTTACCTAAAGCTCTCTTTCCATTATTTAATATAAAGCATTTACAACCAAAATCTTGAAAATGAGCAATATTAGGTTTTCGGTCTTTTAAAAGTTCTTAAGGAGTTTTTGAAAAAGTAGGCCTCAAGAGTATACGATTAATCATATAGCAAGCTGTATGCACTGCATCAGCCCAAAAATATTTAGGAACCTTGCTTTCGTTCAGCAGGTTCTAGCAAGCTCCTCTAAGACTCAATTCTTCCTCTCAACAACTCCATTTTGTTCAGGGGTACGAGGGGCCGAAAATTGATGCATAATACCATATTTATCATAAAATTTATCAAATTGATGGTTTTCAAATTTGCCACCATGATCGGATCAAATATATACTATATTATGGTTAAACTGATTTTGTAAGAACATGATTGCAACTAATAGGGGGGTGAATTTGTTGACTTAAAATTATAGTATATTTTTCTGCAAAATGTAAGAGTTAATGTGCAGCGGATAATATTGCAGAAAATAAACAAGTATAAAGTAAAGAGGAAAGGGAAAGAGAGTACCCAAGTATTTTATACTGGTTCACCTTCTTGTCCACCGAAGGCTACGTCCAGTACTCTTACAGCATAAGAGATTTTTCACTAAATATTAAGAGTTGTAATTAAAATATCTCACCCCGAGATCTCTCTGTACCTTACACACTCACTAATATTTATACCTTGGAAAATACTGTTTGCAATGAATGAAGAATTACAACAATGGCTTTGGATTGCCTTTACAAGTATGAAATATTATATCACTTGCAATCGAATCAACTCTCTTTATATGCTTAGTAATAATGCTCAATATATTTGTGAAAACTTCTGAAGCAATTACTCAGAATTAATTCTCTATTGAAAGTTTAAGAACTCAGTGCAAAAGTGTAGAAAAAGAATGAGAGAATTTATGAGAGTTGTATGTAAGTTGTGTGTTGATGTTGTGAGAGTTATAGTCTTTATATAGGCTTTCGAAACACGCAAGGTGCCTTTCTGAAAATGTAGGAGTTGTTTGGAGTGAAGAGATTTTGTTTGGAGTGAAACCATTTCGTTTTGAAATCTGAAATCTCATACAACAGTCCTCAGTAATCGATTACTGACATTGGGTAAGCGATTACCCAAACATACTGTCCACTCAGTTTTTAAATTTGAATTTGAGTAATCGATTACACAGTTTCAAATATGAAAAACTGATGTAACAACACTCAGTAATCGATTACAGCATTGAGTAATCGATTACCCAAATGTTCTGTCCAACAGTGAATTGAAAATTCACTTACAATAATCGATTACAGCAATTTGAGTAATCTGTTACTCAGTAATCTGTTACTCAAATATTGTAATCTGTTACTCAGTTATCTGTTACTTAAATACAATAATGGATTACTTTGATCAGTTTTAAGTTGGATAACTCTTTTTCTCACACATGTAACTTGTTACTTTGTTACTTGAATGAAGTAACCCGTTACACATCATCTCAATAAATGTTTTAAGTATTTCTAAAGTGTTTTATTTCTTCTTTAAAAATAGTTTGGGCATTACTACTTTGCATAAGTAAGAGTTTTAGGATAGAAGTACCTATAGAGACTTAATCTAATTTGCTTGAAGCTTTATTCTTCTTTGTCTTCATAAGTTTTCTTCCTTTTCTTCTTTTTGGTGATATTGGTGTCTTCATCAAAATCGTGCCAAGGTCTGGAGCAAAGATCTTCTTCACAGATTTTGGATTTGTTTAACAAGGTTTTTGAAAGACTTGAAAGCATCGCTCTTGGATGATAGAAATAGTGTCCATGTGAATCGAGAGAAATTGTCAACAATTACTAAAGCATAAAAACTACCACCAAAACTCATAACCTGTGATGGTCCAAACAAGTCCATGTGGAGAAGCTCCAAGGGTCTTGTTGTGGATATCACATTCTTTTTACCAAAAGAGTTTTTAACTTGTTTACATTTTTGACAAGTATCACAAGTTTCCTGAGTTTTAAAATCAAGTTTTGGTAGCCCATCAACCAAATTGTTCTTAGACAATTTATCTAGATGCTTTACATGAATATGAGCGCCGCCCCTATACCAAAGCCAAATGTCATCCTCTTTAGATATAAAACATTTTGAATATAGATTAGTGACATCCTCCAGATTAACCATGTAGATATTGTTTATATGATATCCGATAAACTTAACTTTATTAGATATATTGTCACGAATTATACAACACTCAGAATCAAAAGATACACGGTTACCTTTATCGCATAGTTGGCTGATACTCAAGAGATTATGTTCCAGAACTTCGACATATAGCACATTCTCGATCACTTCCTGATTTGAGTTGACAATCGTTCCGGTGCCAAGTATATTTCCTTTTTTTTTGTCTCCATACATGACAAACCCTTTTTCTTTCAAGGATAGATCTAGGAATATTGATCTATCCCCCGTCATATGTCTTGAGCATCCACTATCAAGATACCAATTTTCTCCATGTGCTCGTAGACAAACCTGCAAAATAGATCACTTGCCTTTTTCATGTATCCAAGTTATATTGGGTCCTTTTCTATTAGTAACCAGGGAGTCATCTCCTTTTTTCATCCAGACATATATGCCACTAGGTATATCATAATTCCTAATGTAACAAGAGTAGGAAGTGTGGCCATGTGTGCCACAATAAAAGCATGTAGGAACCTTTTTATTAAATTTTTTCTTATTAGGCCGATTAATAGGTCTTCTCCTACACGTAGGGGGAATATATCCTAGTCCAGTATGGTCACCAACATTTCTAGTTTAGTTAAGCGTAGTGTCTAACATATTTCGACTCTCTTTGAGTTTTGCGAGTTTTTCATTAAGTCTCAAATTTTCATTTTTCAAAGTCTCGCAAGAATCACAGACAGTTGATTGACATAAACTATCATTAGAGCAACTGTATGCATTACAAGAATATATAGATCTAATGTTTCATTTTCTAGTTTTAGTTCATCTAATTTTTTCTGTAATAAAACTATTTTTTGTTCATTTAGAAGGATTACTCTTTTTCTATCAGAATTAATCCTAGCTAATTTCTTTAATTCATCATGCAATTCGACATAAGCATTATACAAATCCTCATAAGGAGGTCAATCATCAGATGAAGTAGATGAGGTGTCAGAATATACCTTGGTGTTTACCTCTTTTGATTTTGAGCAATAAGTGTCATCTGTTCTGGTCATTAAGCATAGCTTGGCTATTTCCTCATCATCTGAGGTGCTCGATATCGTGTCCTCCTCTGATACGTCCCATACAATGTAGGCTTTCGTTGGCTTGAAATCCTGAGGAGTGCTCTTATCTAAATCAACCTTCTTGAGTTAAATAGGACATTGAAAGTCAAGAACTCTTTGTTACCCTTGCCTTTTCTAGTTGACTCGCGCACTTCTTTCTTCTGGAAACGTTTGAAGCCTCCTTTCTTTAGGAATTTCCCGAATATGCGTACAAGAAGGCTCAAAGTTTCATCATCCATATCTGAATCAGACTCGTCTTCTATATTCTCTGTAGATTGAGACGTTGTTGCTTTGAGAGATATACTTTTCTTTTTGCAGTCTCATTCTTTGTGCATAGTCAGGCATCCAAGCTCCATCTCGTGCTCTTGAAGCTTTCCAAATAATATCGCCAAGGCATGGAGTCAAGATCCTTGGATTCCTTGATAGTTGTTACTTTAGGTTGCCATCTCCTGTCAAGACAACGTAAAACTTTATTAGGAAGTACTCCTTTGGTAAAATATTTATCTAGAGCAACTAAGTGGTTAACTATATAAGTGAATCATTTTTGCATGTCATCGATAGATTTACTCGGTAACATACAAAACAACTCATATTCATGTGTCAAGGCATTCTTCCTGGCGCGCTTGACTTTGCTAGTGCCTTCGTGAGTTACTTGTAAAGTGTCCCACATTTCTTTGGCACTGCGAAACCCGAAAGAAGTCATCATAGGATACGGCCGATGTGATGATGTTTTTAGCACGTAGGTTGTATTGAACCTTTTTACGTTCATCATCGGTCCATAGACTTTTTGGTTTTTCTTTCGGTTCATCGTCCACTAAATATTATGGAATGAAGGGCCCGTTGACTACGGATTCCCAAATATCCGAGTCATTGGCCTCTATGAAGATTTTCATATAGACTTTCCAGTAGGCAAATCCTTCGCCACTGAATAAGGGAGAGTGGTTAATGGATGCGTCATCACCACGAAAGCGGTTAGTGGAACCCATTTGTTTTCCCTTAAGGATCACGCTTATGCGGTTGAGCTAGCACGTCGTACTACCTCTGATACCACTTGTTAGGTATCAGTGACAGAATACACCTAG
>NC_032010.1:12628975-12629494 GCF_001865875.1 Lupinus angustifolius | reverse complement strand
TCGCGGTTCCCAAATACCGCTATTCGCACCAAAGCCCTATTCTGGAAAATCACCCAGCTAATCGATTAAAGAACTGCCTTAATCGATTAAGTCGCACTGAAGAGACAATTGCTGAATAGCTCGATTGCATAGCCACTCACCGATTATATAGAAATGATACATCAGATATATTTGAACAAAAATGATTTTTATATGGCAGAATTACAATATTCAAATTATCAGCTAAAATAGGTAATTAAAACAACATTAAAAGATAAAGAGATAAGGATAAGAAACAACCTACAACAAGGTTTTTATACTGGTTCGTTTTGCAGTCCACTACAAAACTACATCCAGTCATCCCCTTCCGATCTCGGGAGATTTTCTTCACTAAAACTGAAACCAATGTATATTACATACACACTTCCAATTACAAGACCTTGGACGCTACCTTCTTGAATTCCTAGAACCCCTACCTTGGTTTGACCACACTTATCGCCTAGGAAAACCTTTCCTACGATCCAGCCCCAACCAAGAGTA
>NC_032010.1:12614310-12628875 GCF_001865875.1 Lupinus angustifolius | reverse complement strand
ACAAGAAACAAACTAATGTGAAACACAAAATAGCTCAAATATTACAATTAAGAACAAACTATAAACCTATACAAATCTCACAATTTATCAAGAATATGTATAAGATTGCAATCATGAAGAAACATGTAATTTCTATCATAAGAAATCTCTAAAAGAAATGAAAGAATTATGCAAGAAATGATAGAATGATGAACACATTTAATCACATGCAATGGATGACATTTTAATCCCTAAGCATGATATTATCTTTCACTATTCTCACATGCAATTCTCGCTGCCTATATGACATACAATGAGCACGAAAATATGCAAGTGGACAATTCTAAAAATGAATGAGTGAATGTATGTAGCATGGTATAAAATCACAGTTTATATAGAAAAGCTGTTTTACGCACACTGAATCGCTTCAGTGCCCTTTTAATCGATTAACGAGTTGTTTAGAATAACTGAATTCTGTTTTTCGTTTATCTGTTAAAACTGATTAAAAATGATTTCACGTTAATCGATTAACGCCTTGCTTAATCGATTAACTGAGATATTTTCAGCTAAAAGATTAAATGGTAAACTACCTATATGTTATGCTTATCAACTATAAATGTTGTACGATTATGTTATGCCTAAGATGTACAAATAACATGTATGATTAATGCATGAACATATAATAATCTAGATGACATGTCTCATGTAAATGATATGATAGTTTTTAGAACTTGTGAGATTTGCATCTAGGTTTACCTAACCTAGACTCAATAACTAAGACACATATCTAAGACTTTAGTTTAGACATGAAGCTCTTGAATCTTTGGCATGTTGATTTGTTTCGTAATATTTAAGATTTCACTAAATCCTTTGTCTTCATCAAAACACAGGCACGCTAAGTGCTAACTTCACACTTTGCACTTTCAGTGAGGTCATGCATGAGGTAAGCATGCTTGGGTGCTAAGTTAACTTTGGCCAACTTGCTGGGTGCATACCGCCAAGCGCCTATGTGGCACCGCTGAGTTTCCTGCTTGAGCAGCTTGACGTGCCTGATGTTGATGTGGCTTGGTGCTTGGTTCCACGCTAGGCGCTCCAGGCGCCACGCTAAGCTACTGAATGATCACTTAGCATGTGCCATGCATGTGGTTGCTCGTGCCAGGCTTGTGTTCTGACCGTGCCTAATTGAGTCTGACCGTGCTAAGTTGGTACCCAAGTCACACTGAGCGTGTATTTGGTCCAAGCTAAGCTGCTTAGTGAGGAACTTCATGTTGACTTCATGCTTTCCACATAGGCCAAGTTTTGGTGAGTCATGCTTAAGGCTAAGCACACAACTTGCCACACTTACCTTAAGCATGTCATGTATGGATCATTTTGAGCACTTTGCTTGCACTTGAATATTCCATCTCTTTTCTACCTAAATCCTACAAAGTAAATTAGAAAATAAATACACAAAGCATATATACAAGATTGTGACATTTTATCCAAAAAGTGTTGAATTAAATTGGTTTTCTCAAGTTTTCCAAGGATAGGTGCCGTAAAAAGTGTATGAAATTTAGGCATTTTTGGCATTTATCAACTCTCCCCAACTTAAGACTTTGTTTGTCCTCAAACAAATGGTAAAGCACATCTGAGTTCAAGACTTGGCTAATTTTTAAGATATGATTCACATGATTTTAAACTTGCTTAAGCATAAAAAAATGTTTTGAATGAGATTTTTCATGATTTTTGAATTTTTTACACATAATGCTTCAAACAAAAAAATTATGTTTTTGTTCATCAAAAGTGTGTAACAATTTACCTAAGCAAATACTTTTCAATCATAAAGTATTGTTGCACACAAGTTCATAATTGGAACTTTTTCAAAGGGGTAAGCTTTTCACTCAATTTTCAACCATTTGATTCTAGTAATTTGAACTTGTTCTTTGTCTCACCCATTCCCTTAAAATGCATAATTAATCAATGATCATTAAGGTCTTGTTTTCGGTTGTAATGAGGCTAGGTTTGGATAATGATGGTTTTTCTAGATAATCAAGTTAAGTTCAAGTAAAAAGAGAGCATTTTGTAAAATAATTTTCAATGAAGCACTTCACTCTAATTTTTCCATAATTTTCTTTTCAAACCTCTTAACTTTTGAACCTTGGCTCTTTTTTTTTTGCTTTTCTTTGTATTTCTCAATATCTTTTTGTTTTTCACTTTCTTTTACAACTTTTGTTGTTTTTTGTAAAGAGATCACTATGCCAGAATAGCAAAACAACAACACTTAAAATTGTCATTTAACAGCACTTTTGAGGCACTTTCTATGTGAGTGCAGTAGTACATAAGGTTATATTCAACAATGTCTTTTGAAGCGCTGTAGAAAGTAGACATTTAACAGCGTTCACTGAAGCAAACACTGTTAAATGTGTACTTTCTAAATAAGACAATATCTCTTCCAGACATTCTATCAAACCCATGACAAACATGTCCAACTCCACCACGTTTACAATAGATTTGTTAAATCATCAACGACTCCAGCTACATTAAACCTTAACAGATTCCAATATTATAAAATAACATATTAGTAATGAGATCTTACGCAAATTGTTCATTCTTTCTCCTCAAATTTGCAAGTCCTTATAGAGTGTTCATGCGTTCCTCAATGATTAATGCAAGCTGCAAATACAAATAAAAAATGTCATCTCTAAACAAATTGCAAAAGTTATGAAAAAAAATAAAAATTTAACAACAATTGATAAAGAACATTTACCATTACCCTCAAACCTTGTGTTCTAAACCAGTGAACCATAGCCAAAACCCTAGAACATCATAGCTACATAACTTCACAACAAATAAAGACTTGTTATTTATGGTGTAAATGCAAACATCAAGACTGAATAAAAAAGAAATAAATGAACTAAAATAAGATAACGATTTACCTTATGCGTGAAGAGAAAAACCAAAAACCGATAACTTGTTTGTAGAGAGAAACTAAAAACACAAGAGAAAAAAATGTCATGGAGAAGAAGAAAAGTGAGAGAAATAATAAACTGATTGATATGTGTATTATTGTATGTGAGGTGTGATTTTTAACAGCGCTTATTTAAGCAAGCGCTGTTAAAGGTGTTATCTTTAACAACGCTTATTGAAGAAGTGCTACTAAATATATGAAGTATCGTCTTTAACAATGCTTTCTTCAATAAGCATTGTTAAAGATAACATCTTTAACAGCGTTTGCTTAAATTAGCACGGTTAAAGGTAACACATTTAACATCGCTTATTGAAGAAGTGATGTTAAATATATGAAGTATGATCTTTAGCAGCGCTTTCTTTAATAAGCGTTGTTAAAGATAACACCTTTAACAGCGTTTTCTTAAATGAGCGTTGTGAATTCTCTTCCGCCTTATATTTAACAGCGTTCAACACATAAGCGCTGCTAAATGTGTGTTGTTAAATATCAATTCTGGCGTAGTGGATTGAGCAATTTTTTTTCCTTTTCTTTTTAAGAAGCTAAGTCCACTAATTTCCCCACAACTTGATTCTTTCAAAAATCTTTTTTTTTTAAAAATTAACGCTCTCTCTTTATAACATTGTTTTCAAATTCGGTTTGTGGGATAATTTGAAAAAATATTTTAATTTGTTTGGCTCAAAGGGGCTTGTCACAAATTCCATTTGCAAAAAATTTGAAGTTATGACATTATGCGATGCTTTCACAAAATAGTTTAGCATATATCTCATTTTTCTCAATAAAAGCTTAAGTCAAAATATGCTTAGCAATTTATAATCATGCAATCATGCCAAAAATATTCATTTAGCCACTTGATTTCAGTTTTGAATTTTTTTTTGAGTTTATGGACAACCAAATTACTTTTTAAATAACTATACAATCCTATAAACAATATTAACTTTCTTTAAAAAAAAAATTACATATGCATTAAACGATGTTACCCCTCTTTAAATATTGGTTTGTCCTCAAGCCAAAGGAAAAATTGGTTTTAAGGAGACGTTTGATGCATATGATTTTTTTTTAAAGAATGACATATTACTTTGAAACACAATATTTTAAAAACATAAATTAAAAATAATTTTGAAAACTAACCAACTACTGGGTTGCCTCCTAACAAGCGCTCTTTTAACGTCAATAGCTTGATGCCTGTTTTTGTGAAGAAGATATTTGCTCCTGATATTGGCAAGGTTTTGATGAAGACACCAACATCACCAAAAAGAAGAAAAGAAAGATTGTTTATGAAGATCAAGAAGATTAAAGCTTCAAGACAATTAGTCTAAGTCTAAATAGGTACTTCTATCCTGTACTCTTTAATATACCAAAATAGTAATGCTCAAAATATTTTAAAAGAAATTGAAACACTTCAAGTTTTAAATGAAAACATTTTTCAAAGTACTATGTAACAGGTTACTGAAATTTGAGTAACAAGTTACATGAGTGAAAATTAGTTATCCAACAATATTTAAATTGGAGTAACCGATTACTCAAATTTGAGTAACCGATTACTCTAAGTGTATTTTAAATTCACTGTTGGATAGAGAGTTTGAGTAACTGATTACTCAAGTGAGTAACCGACTACTCAATGTAATGTTTCAAAATGTAACGTTTGGGTAACCGATTACCCACTTATTGTAATCGGTTACTGAGAGCTGTAACATCAGTTTTTCAGATTTAAAACTCAAGAATTTTCATCACAAACAAAATGCCTTCACTCCAAACAATTCCTACTCTTTCATAAAGGCATAATGACTGATTGGAAAACCTATTTAAAGGCCTTAGAACTCACAATGAACACAACTCTCACACAAGTCTTTTATAACTCTTTCACACTTTTCTCACAACTTTCCTACACTTTTTTGAAATAATTTTCCGCACTTCTAGCAACTTCAACTCAAACTTTCAAAGCTATTTTTCTGATTTGTTTGAAGTAAAGTGTTTTAAACTTTTGTAAACTTAAAGAGCATTATTTACTAAGTATACATAAGATTTATTGGATTGTAAGTGATATTTCATTTCATACTTGTAAAGGTAATCCAAGCCATCATTGTAATTCTTCATTCATTGTAAATACTTTCTTTCATGGGGTGTGAATAGAAAGGAGATAGAGTTACTTGGAAAGGTGTTTTCCAAGGGTATAAGTATTAGTGAGTGTGTAAGGAGATAGAGTTACTTTAACTCTTCATTTTGCAGAAAAAATGGTCATAATTTATAGTCAACTAATTCACCCCCCCCCTCTAAGTTGCAATCTCAGTCTTACAGTTTTTAGCTCGCAGAGGTTGTAGTCTAGTTTTGCATTGATGACAGATCCTGATCCATCACTAAGATATGGTTTTAAACTCTGTCCATTGACGGTCCAAGTTCTCTTGGACTCAACATCTTCAAGCTTAATTTCCCCATATTCTTTTATATCTTTAATTAGGAATGGTCCCGACCATTTTGTTTTGAATTTTCCTGGGAGCAATTTGAGTCTTGAATTGAAAAGAAGCACATTTTGTCCTTTGAAAAAGTTTTTCATTCGGATTTTGGAGTCATGGCACTTCTTCGTTTTTTCCTTGTAAAGTTTGGAAGATTCATAGGATTGGAACATCATTTGTTCGAGTTGATGTAATTGATTCTTCCTTTTTGTGCCTGCATCATTTACATCAAAATTTAAAAATTTAAGTGCCTAATAAGCTTTATGCTCCAAATCAACTGGTAAATGACAAGCTTTACCATAAACCGGTTGGTATGGAGTTCGGCATATTGGTGATTTAAAAGCAGTTTGATAAGCCCATAAAGTATTATCCAACTTTTGTGATCATTTTTTTCTTGACGAAGAGACGGTTTTTTTGCAAAATTCTTTTTAGTTCGCGGTTGGATACTTCAGGTTGCCCATTTGTTTGTGGGTGATAAGGTGATGCTACTTTATGTTTAACACTATAAAATTCCAAAACTTTTCGTAATTGGGAATTTATAAAATGGGAACCACCATCACTGATAAGTACTCTTGGTGTTCCAAAACGCAAAAAATATTATTTTTCAAAACTTTTATAACTATTTTGCCATCCGCTTTTGGAGTTGCTATTGCTTCTACCCACTTAGAAACATAGTCAACTGCCACCAAGATGTAATCGTTTGAGTAAGATGGTCGGAAAGGTCCCATGAAATCAATGCCCCAATAGTAAAAAATTTCAATTTCTAAAATAGTTTGAAGGACATTTCATTTCTTTTCCCAATTCCGCCAGTTCTTTGGTAGACATCATATTTTTGAACAAATTCTCGGACATCTTTAAATAGGGTAGGCCAGAAAAATCCAAATTGGAAAACTTTGGCAGCAATTCGTTCTCCATTATAGTGCCCCATATGCTGAACCATTGCAATGCCATAATATTTTCTAGGCTTCATTCGAATCAACACATCTCCTTCAAATGCTATCGGTCCCTTCTTTGAACAAGTATGGTTCATCCCAAACGTAACAGTTAACTTCTTTGAGAAATATTTTTCGTTGCTGATAGTTAAAATTTTCAGGAATAATTCTTGATGCTTTGTAATTTGCAATATCAGCAAACCATGGTCATTCTGTCAAAAGAAATAACTTTTTGTCTGGAAATTCCTCGACTTTTTCGTTTTCTTTCTTCGTGACTTCTTTGTTAATTAATTGTGACAGATGATCTGCCACCTGATTTTCTTTTCCACTTTTGTCACGAATTTCTATGTCAAATTCCTGTAAAAGTAGTACCCATCGAATTAACTGTGGCTTGGAGTCGGGTTTCATTAGAAGATATTTGATTGCGGCATGGTCAGTGTAAACAATAATTTTGGCCCTAATCAACTAACTTCTAAATTTTTCCAAAGCAAATACTATGGCTAGTAACTCTTTTTCAGTGATTGCCTAATTAACTTGTGCTTCATTTAAAACCTTACTAGCATAATGTATTACATGAAAAACCTGTTCCTTTTTCTATCCCAAAATTGCTCCAATTGCGTAATCACTAGTATCACACATTAATTCAAAAGGCATATCCCAGTTTGGTGTAGTTATGACTAGGGAAGTTGTCAAGCTCTATTTTAATTTATTGAATGCTTCTAAACAAGAATCATCAAAATTAAAAACAAAATATTTAAGAAGTAAATTGCAAAGGGGCTTAGCTGTTTTCGAGAAGTCTTTGATAAAGCTACGATAGAACCCAACGTGTCCTAGAAAGCTCCATATTCCTTTGATGTTAGTTGGTGGAGGCAGCTTTTCTATCACTTCTATCTTTGTTTTATCGACTTCCATTCCTGAGGATGAAATTTTGTACCCTAATAAATTTCTTCTGTGACCATGAAATGACACTTTTCCCAATTTAGCACCAAGTTTGTTTGCACACATCTTTCCAGCACTGTCTCCAGATTTTTCAAGCATAAATTAAATGAATCCCCAAATACTGAAAAAGTCATCCATGAATACCTCGATTCATTTTTCCAGCAAGTCGGCAAAAATAGCTAGCATGCATCTTTGAAAAGTGGCAGGATCATTACATAATCCAAACGACATTTTCTAATAAGCATACACACTGAAATGACAAGTAAATGCTGTATTTTCTTTGTCTAATGGATAGACATCAATTTGGTTGTAACCCGAATATCCATATAGGAAACAATAAAAGGCTCGCCCTGCTAATCTTTCAATCATCTGATCATTGAAAGGTAGCGGAAAATGATATTTTCTTGTGGCTGCATTGAGTTTGCGGTAATCTATGCACATTCTCCAGCTAGTAACAAGTCTAGTTAGGATTAGTGCACCATTTTTATTTTAGATTACCGTCATCCCTCCACTTTTAGGTACTACATGAACCGGAGTTATCCATTTCTTATCTGAAATAGGATAAATCATACCAACTTCAAGCATCTTCACCACTTCTTTTATGACCACTTCCTTCATAGTTGGGTTGAGTCTTCTTTGTGGTTGTGCACATGGTTTGTAATCATCTTCCATCATAAATTTGTGCATACAGTATGATGGACTGATTCTCTTCTAGAGTGGAAAGGAGATTGCTGATAATTACTGGTTTGTTAGAATTTCATTCCAAAAACACATATTTCAAATGGGACGGAAGTTCCTTCAACTCTAGCTATAACGATGATTTATTGTCTGCACTCTGGGTATCTTCCAACTTTTCTTGTAAAGGGAGGATCTCCTTTGTTACATCAAGAGTTTTGATCAGTTTTTTGATATGATCTCCCTCTACAAAATCTGCAAGCATCTCCAAAGGTTCATCTAGTTGAGGTTGCTCACAAATCTCATCAAGAACATCTATTTGAAAGCATTTTCCCTTGTCTTTTGGATGATGCACCACCTCAAAAATGTCAAACTGAATTTCTTTATCATCTACACGAAATTTCACTTTGCCATTTCTCATGTCTATCTCCATCTTCGCCGTTCTCATGAATGGCCTCCCCAAAATGAGAGGCATTTCTACATCTTCAGAAATGTCAATGACAGCGAAGTCAACAGGAATGAGAAATCTGTCAACTTTAACCAGAACATCTTCATCAATTCCTTCTAGATATTTTTCTATCTGTAAGTTGTAGAGACATTCTAGTTGGGTTCAGCTGAACACCTCCAATTCTCCTCATCAAAGACAATGGCATCAAGATGACATTGGCTCCCAAGTCAACAACTGCTTCGCCCATATTTACTTTTACAATTGTGACCAGGATAGTCGCACTGCCTGGGTCTTTCTGTTTCTGAGGAATGTTGGATTGCAAGACAACACTGCAACTTGCATTAAGGTGAATGACTTCTGCATCATGATAACGTATTTTTATGGATAGCAATTCCTTCATAAATTTCGAGTATACATGCATTTGCTCCAAAGCTTCGAAAAATGGAATATTAATTTTCAAAGACTTGAATAATACCATGAACCGTTTGAATTGTTTCTCTTTTTCTTTGGCTTTTGAAGAAGTTGTGGGATAGGTTATTCTTTCTTTCACTACTGGGTATTGTTTTTATTTTTGTACCCTGTTAGTTTCTGGTACATCATTATTTTTTGTATACAATTTTTTCTTTTTCTATTTTTTTCGCTTTTTCATTTTCTTCTTCTTTTCTTTCCAATTCTTTTTCCTTTTCAACACACAGAACTTTCGCACTTCTAGTTGTGATACTTTCGCAGTGTGCTGAAATAACTGAATTTGATTGAATTTCAGTTATCTGCCTGATCTGATCTCCCATTTCTTTGATAGCATCTTCAGTTCCTTTCTTATGCGTGATGGTTGTTTGCAAAAAATGCTCCAATATCTCCTTCAGTTTGTTGTGAGGTGATTGTTGTTGGCTTATGAAACAAATTTACTTTCAGACATGACTATGTTGTTGGCTGCAATCTTTACACCCAAAATTTCCGTTTTTGATGTGAATCAATTGTTTGGGTAATTCTGCCAATTTTCTATGTACTTGATCTAACTTCTGTTGAAACTCCTTCATGAAGTTATTGTCTTCATCGTGAATATCAATGTTCTTATTGTAAGCCATATTCCTAAAATTTAATCAAAAATGGAAATTGTATCTATTTTCAACAAAGAAATTACTAGGAAAATAAATCTAAAGCATAAACAATAAACAAGATTAGAATAAAGTTTATCATTTACATTTTTATAAAAATTCAAATTAATTTGTACAAAAAGTAAAAAATATTTTTATACAACATTATTAATAATATAGCATATTAAATAATAATTTCTATTATTTAGCAATTCCACGGAAACTGCGCCAATTTGTTGAAAGAGTTTACTTGCTTGGTAAGGCAAGTTTCTGATCAATTTATTTAGTTACTAGTTTATTCTTTGCTCGTCATCTCGGCTTTGTTGGAAAGAATTTCCAACGCCGATATAATGGTTTCAAGAATATTCCTTTTGATAAAAAACATAACTTTATTGATTTATTAACAACTTCATACCATCTCGGCTTTGTTGGAAAGAATTTTCAACGTTGGTTTACTGGTATGAATTTAGCAAATTAACACAAGTGATAATGAGTTATATTTATTAACTGAACTACTTCCTTGTGGAAGGTTGGTAAAGAATAAATGAATATAGCAATAAATAAATATTAGTTGCGGAAATGTTAATGACAGAAAGTAAAGGTTAGTTGCGGAAAGTAAATGACTGAAAATAAAAGTTAGTAGTTAGATCACTCATTATGACTGCATATTTTTCATTTTTACAAAGATACAATTTATGAATTAAATTGCACTTTGATTCAAGGTTTCTTTCTTTGTCAACAAATAAAATTTATAAGTTAACACTGTACTATTTTATACTTGGATTTCTTTCATGATTCAATTGTAGTATAGTATAGGGTTATGTCGAACCACAAGGAATTGCCTAATAGAACATTATTGTAAACATGTTATATTACTAATAAAGATTGAACATATTTTTGATTGGTTTTGTTTATGAAATTCTAACAAGTAAACATAAACATCTAATTATGCATAAATTCTTGAGGAGAAAATTTAGTTTGAATGATGGAAATATTTCTTAACATGTTTCTATGAAAAATGTTTATAAAAGTTATGGTGCACTGATCCAAACATCAGTTCATAAAATTTCCCCCAATCCCCCTGCGAGAAAAATTGATTTTCAAACCTTGCAAAATATACTAATCAATAGAAAACTTCCACTCGACGAAAGAAGCTGTCACACCTTATTTCAGGCTCCGTAAACATTGATTAGCCTTGATTACAAGTTGCTTAAAATGAATGCTTTGATTTGGAAAATGAACAAAGGTGTATTTCTAGTTTTTAGTTCATATGTCATGACTTTAAAAAGAAGTATTTTGGATCTTGAAATCCAGTTTTAGGTGATCAAGCTAAAACAACATTAAGAACCTTTTAAAGAATTTAAATTACCAAAGTATTAACTTAAACATGATTCAACATAATGAAACAAGAAATTACAAGAAATATTAGTGAGCCAAAATTCAACTAAATTTAGGAGCATTAGACATCTTAATCCAAGGATTTAAGACACTTTAGCATGCATACATGAGATTGCAAAATGAATTCTCACATCTCATTTGATTAATCCTTCTCCTCTTGAATTAAAGAGAAATTACAAATAAAAGTTACCTAAGCTACTTTGGAGTAGAAATCCTCCAAGAACTTACACAGACGAAGTATAAGAAGAGAGAAATTCGGATGAAGTTATGAAGTGATGAACGAATGTAGGAATTGAATGCCTTAAGTGCCTTGAAGTGCCTCCTATTTATAGGAGTTCCAGGACCCTGCTGAGCTACTCTCATCCCCCACTAAGCTGCTGTCCAAACCCTCAGCATGGGTTTGGTCACTTGGCCAAGCAGCTTAGTCACCTTCTTGGGGCTGATTCAGCCAAGCTATGGTGAGCTACTTGGCCCAACTATTGTGAGCTACTTCTGAAAAGTCTAAGGAGGCTACTTAGGATGAGGTCATGCATGAGGTAAGCATGCTTGGATGCTAAGTTAACTTTGGCCAACTTGCTGGGTGCATACCGCCAAGCGCCTATGTGGCACAGCCAACTTTCATGCCCACACACTTCTCCACAAAATGTAAAAGTCGAACAAAAAATAAGAAACATAAACAACATAGTTCATGTCCTCCTTACTCATGCTTCAATGCTCTCATCATTTTGGCATCACACACTTGAAATGACAACATATCTTTAGATCATTCACCCAAATAAGCATCTTAAACCCAAATCCACAACTCAAATTCTATATCGTCGGGATCCCACTTATACACATCTAAAGATTTTTGGTTGTTTATGCTATCTCCTCTTCCCATCCACTAATTTAATTAAATTACAACCTCATTCTTCCTTATATGTGTTTTTAGGATACCCATCTAATATCAAGGATATAATTATTTTGATTTATCAAGTCGAAAAATAATCATTTCACAACATGTCATTTTTAATTAGTTCCAATATCCTTTTGCCAAGTTTCACACAGTTTCTTCTACTGCATATGATTTTTTGAATAATGACTAAAATCCATTTTTCCTACATTAGTGGCACAATCCAATCATTCAACCACATGATCCAATTTCACCTAATATAGATCATTCCTTAATAAACCCAAAGCTTAATCCCATTTCTGTAGCTCTAGAGCAACCTGCAGCATAGTATAATGGTCAATTTACCCCTATTTCACCAACCAGCCTGAACCCGCCAGACATACGGACCACCTCTAACCATTACCCAACTGACTTGCCAACACACAACCAAAACCAGGCCTGACCACAATATGTACCTATTTGAACCATGACAACTAGAAGTGTGCATGACATTTTTAAACCAAAACGTCCATTAAATTTATCCGCTTTAGTTAACCAACTCACCCTCTATATTATTCCTACAAACCCAAAATTGGCCTTGTCCAACCCGAATTAGAAATCTGCTATGCAAAATGAATATGAAGCTCTTATTAAAAATAAGATGTGGGATTTAGTACACTGACTTTGTAATGCTAATATTATTCATTGCATGTGGATTTTTTGACATAAAAGGAAATATGATGGTTCTTTTGAGCGACATAAAGCTTGTTTTGTTGGTGATGGAATGTATTAGAAGACTGGAATAAATTGTGATGAAACTTTCAGTCTTGTGGTGAAACCGACAACAATTCAGACTGTTCTTAGTATTGCTCTCTCTCAATCTTGGCCCATTCATTAGTTGGATGTCCAAAATGCTTTTCTGCATGGTCAACTTTATGATATTGTTTACATGCATTTGTCTATGGGATTCAGGGATCTATTTAATCCCAATTATGTATGTCTCTTAAGAAAATCTCTCTATGATTTGAAACAAGCACCTCAAGCACGACATCAACCGTTTAATGACTTTGTATGTACCATTGGTTTCCATCATAGTAAATATGATCATTCATTATTTATCTATAGCAAGGGTGACAACATGGCATACATTCTTTTATATGTCGATGATGTCATCCTTACTACTTCCTCTGATGATCTTCATCAATCTATTATGTCACTCATTGTTTCAGAATATGCTATGAAAGATTTAGGCCATCTCAACTATTTTTTGGGCATTGCACTAACGAGACATGTAGGTGGTTTATTTATTTTCTAAAGGAAATATGCTAAGGAGATCATAGACAGAGGTAGCATGACTTCTTATAAACCTGATCCTACACCAGTGGACACTAAAGCCAAACTTAATGTCTCATCTGGTTCTCCATACAAAGATCCAGCTCATTATCACAGTTTAGCTTGAGCACTACATTACCTAACTTTTACAAGACCTGCTATATCATATGTTGTACAACAAGTATGTTTACACATGCATGAATCAAAGGCAAAATATATGAATGCTTTTAAACGCATTCTACATTTTCTACAATGCACCCTAGACTTTGGTTTACATTTGGACAAATTGTTAATTTATCGTATGATTTCATAAACTGGTGCATATTGGGGTGGTTATCCCTACACTAGACGATCCACTTCTGGTTATTGTATTTTTCTCGGAGATAATTTGATCTTATGGTCCTCTAGATGACAACCCACTTTGTCTCGATCCAGTGCCAAAGCAGAGTATATCAGGGTAGAAAATGTCGTTTATGAGTCTTGTTGGATTGTAATATGCTTCTAGAACTTCATTATCACATCCCCAATGCAATATTTGTGTATTATGACAATGTGAGTGCAATGTATCTCTCTGGTAACCCTATTCAACATCAACTCACTAAACACATTGAGATAGATATACATTTTCTAAGAGAGAAAGTTGCTTGTGGACAAGTTTGTGTCCTTCATGTTCTCTCTCGCTATCAAATTGATGATATCTTCACTAAAAGGCTTTCGTGCATACTTTGTGATGATTTTCGAGCCAATCTCAGCATAAGAGAACATCCTCGCCCTTTGACTAGGGGGATGTGATTGAGTATGACAATATTCTTGTAAATATTTTTCATGTCTTTGTATATCTTATATATTAGGATAAGAAATATCCGTAGTCATATTAGCATATCAACCTAATTATATTACATAATTTGTTGCCTTAAATTAGGCTGATTCGCTTGTATATTATACACTATTTTGAATGGAAAAGGTCATGGTGAAAGTGCGCATGTCAAGAGGAGCACTTTGGAAAGCTTGCTCACTATGTGTTTTGGTTTTGATGGGGACAACTTGTGTTTCATAAGAGCTTGAAGATCATCAACAAGTCAACATGCTTAAGTCTCAAGATTGGTATTTGACTTAGACTAGTAATTAGTTTAGGTTGAGTCTAAGGCTTAGGTAAACTCAATTAATGTCTCATATGCATAAAACATCAAATTACTTTATTTTTGAGATATGTCATTCGTAATATGTTCATGCATCACATAAATACATGTTATCTGTGCATCCTAGGCCTAAACTTAGTGTTGAACATGTATAAGTTAAATGCATAACGTATTAGAGTTTTGCAATTTAAAAATACACTTGGAAATATGCCGTTAATCGATTAAGGTATGTTTTAATCAATTAACATAAGTTTTTGAAAATCAGTTGGAATAGAAAACTTGGAAAACCGAATCAGTTACAATTTTGTAACACGCTAATCGATTAACCAAGGATTTAATCGATTAACTCGGCTGCAGAATT
>NC_032010.1:12612616-12614210 GCF_001865875.1 Lupinus angustifolius | reverse complement strand
TTATAGTGAAGAAAAATCTCCTAGATCTGCCGGGAGGCCTGGATGTAGTTTGCAAGTGGACACGCAAACGAACCAGGATAAAAATCTTGTTGCATGCTTTTTCTTTCCCTCTCTTTCTTTATTGCTTTAATCGATTACTTTGTATAGTTGTTTTAATTGTAATATTATGTTTCTATACGATACTGTTGTAACTCTGATACATCTGTTAGCTCTGTATATTTGCTTCGATCTCAGTTGTTTGTCGTGCAAGAAACTGAATCTGTTTTGTGTAATTTGAGCTATTTTAATCGATTAAATTGCTTGCATTAATTGATTATTCTTTGTCTGTTAATCGATTAATCTGGGGTATTTTCATCATTATTGTTGTTTTCGAAAAGCGGATACTCTGACCGCTACACCTATTCAACCCCTCATTCTAGGTGTATTTTAACCACTAATACCTAACAAGTGGTATTAGAGCTAGTACGAAGTGCTAGCTCAATTGCGTATTCGTGATCCTAAGGGAAATATAATGGGTTCTACAAACCTGTTTGGTGGTGGTGGTTCATCCATTAACCGACCAGCCATATTCAGTGGTGAATGGTATGCCTACTGGACAGTTCACATGCAAATTTTTATAGAAGCCATTGACTAGGATATTTGGAAATCTGTAGTCAACGACCCTTTCATTCCACAACATCTAGTGGACGATGAACCTAAAGACAAGCTTAAAAGTCTATGGACCAATAATGAGCGCAAGAGGGTCCAACATAACCTACGCGCCAAAAATATCATCACATCGGTCCTATCCTACGATGAGTTCTTTAGGGTCTCGCAGTGCCAAAATGCAAAAGAAATGTGGGACACTTTACAAGTGACTCACGAAGGCGCTAGCGAAGTCAAGCGCACTAGATTAAATGCGCTGACCCACGAGTATGAGCTATTTCGCATGTTACCTAGCGAATCAATCAGTGATATGCAGAAGCGATTTACTCATATTGTGAATCATTTAGTTGCTCTAGATAAATCTTTTGCCAGAGGAGAATTAACTAATAAAGTTTTACGTTGCCTTGACAGGAAATGGCAGCCGAAATTAACTGCAATTGTGGAATCTAAAGATTTGGACTCCATGTCTCTAGCCACACTGTTTGGAAAGCTTCAAGAGCACGAAATGGAATTGGGTCGCTTGATGATGCATGAGGATTCAGACCGGAGGAAGAAGAGCATCACATTGAAGGCTACGACCTCCAAAACAAAAGAAGATAAAGATGATGATGAATCTGACTCCGATCTGGATGATGAAACAATGGGTCTCCTTGTTCTAAAATTCAGTAAATTCATAAAAAGAAAAGGAGGATTCAAAAAGTTTCAGAAGAAAGAAGCGAAGGAATCAACCAAGAAAGGCAAGAACACCAAAGATCGCTTCACTTGCCACGAGTGTGGAAAAGCAGGACACATGCGATTTCAGTGTCCAACCTATATGAAAATGGCTGATTCAAAAAAGAGCACTCCTAGGGAATTCAAGTCTAATAAAGCCTACATTGTATGGGATGTACCTGAGGAGGAAACAACATCAAGCACCTCTAGTGAGGAGGAGTCAGCAAAGCTATGTTTG
>NC_032010.1:12612278-12612516 GCF_001865875.1 Lupinus angustifolius | reverse complement strand
CATTTATATGTGGATAAAGAAGGGAGATAACTCCCTGATTACTAACAGAAAAGGACCCAATATCAATTGGGTACCTGAGAAAAGCAAGTGATCTTTTTGCAGGTATGTCTTCGAACACAAGGACATAAATTCTACCTAGACAGCGGGTGTTCAAGACATATGACAGGTGAAGGATTCTTGGCAAAGGATACGTCACGTATGGAGACAACAACAAGGGAAAGATTCTTGGCACCAGAAC
>NC_032010.1:12604468-12612178 GCF_001865875.1 Lupinus angustifolius | reverse complement strand
CTCAGACTCTTATTGAAAATTTTCTTTATGTTGAAGGATTAGAACATAATCTCTTGAGCATAAGCCAACTCTGTGACAAAGGTAACCGTGTATCTTTCGATTCTGAGTGTTGTATTATTCGTGACATTTTATCTAATAACGTTAAATTTGTTGGTCATCGTATAATTAATATTGGCATGGTTAATTTGGATGATGTCACTACATTGTTTTGAAAATGTTTTATTTCAAAAGAAGATGACATCTGGCTTTGGTACAGACGCGTTGCACATATCCATGTAAAACATCTAGATAAATTATCATCAAACGAACTAGTTGAGGGGCTACCAAAACTAAATTTTAAAACCAAAGAGATTTGTGACACTTGTCAAAAGTGCAAACAAATCAAAAACTCTTTTAAAAAGAAAAATGTGATCTCCACTTCAAGGCCTTTGGTTATCTTTAAATCATTTCATCCATGAGATATGTTCATTTGATAATATGTTCATGCATTACATAAATACATGTATATATGCATTCTAGGCATAAAACTAAGTGTCAAACATGTATTATCTAAGTGCATAACATATTTGATGTTTTCTATTTGAAAATACATATTTTATTTAGTGTTAATCGATTAACCATACCTTTAATCGATTAACCCAACTGCTGTGTAAAGTGGTTGCCACTGGAACACGTTTTTGTAATGCAGTTAATCGATTAAAGGTTTACGTTAATCGATTAACCTAACTGATTTTTAAGTTGTTAAAACTGAAAAACTGAAAAACAGAATCAGTTATGATTTTTAGTCCCGTTAATCGATTAAGAAGGTATTTAATCGATTATCTGGGGTTCTGGACTGATTCTTTATAAACTGCGTTTTCAGAATTAATCTCATAAGTTGCATGTTGCATTTATTAGAGAGTTAGAGCATTCTACGTGTTAATTGCTGCATCTATTTGTTAATTGCATTAGTGAGTTTAGAAATGAGAGATTCCTTGCTTTAGGATTGAGTGCATTTCATGTTATAATCTCTCATGTTTTCCCTCACATGTTCATGCATATTTTTGATGCGTTTTTCATGAATTTTATAATTCTGTAACTTCTGTTTTCATAACTAATACTTGTCATTTCACATGTGTTTGTGTTAAATGTGCATTAGAGTAAAGCCTTCATGTTGTATTTGAGCTTAGGTATAGCTTAATATTACTCTTGTAATTCTTGTGTAATTGTTGTGAAAGGGAATCTCTTGGTGTCGTATCACCAGTAGAGATTGTGTGTTTCTTCATAGCTTAGAGTGTAAGAAAAGGAAAGAACGAGAGATTCTTTGGCTGGGGCTACGCCGAAAGAAACGTTTTCTTTATCGGTAGGAAGGGAGTCAAACCATTGGATAGTTTCTTTGATTTCTTGTCATTTGCTAAGTGTTGTAATTGGATAATGTGTTTGTAAATTACATTGATTCGATTATAGTGAAGGAAATCTCCCAAGTCAGCCGGGAGGCCTGGATGTAGTTTGCAGTGGACAGCAAACGAACCAGGATAAAAATTCGATTTGCAGGATTTGTTTCTCTCTCTCTCTTTACTGTTTTTCAATCGATTTAATTTGTATATTTGATTCAACTAATACATTCTGTTCTTTTGTTGTATTGCAAGCTATTCTGATATACAAATTTGTAAGCTCTGTATTCGTTCTGTTATCGGTTATTTGTTTCGCATTTAATCGTTTCTGTAATTGCTTACTGGTTCTGTTTAATCGATTAATATTCCTGTGTTAATCGATTATACTGTTTCTATTAATCGATTAAAATAGTTTCTGTTTAAAACTGTTTTTTGTGTTAATCGATTAAGACTGTGCTTATAATCGATTATCCTTTTCTCCTTAATCGATTAAATAGGGTTGATTCAGCATTAAGTGTTGATTTGCGAAAAGCGGTAATTCTAACCGCGACACCTATTCAACCCCCCCCCCCTTCTAGGTGTATTGTAACCACTGATACCTAACAAGTGGTATCAGAGCTAGTACGAAGTGCTAGCTCAACCGCGTATTCGTGATCCTAAAGGGAAAAGGAATGGGTTCTTCAAATCCATTTGGTGGTGATGGGTCATCCATTAATCGACCACCAATATTCAGTGGTGAAGGGTATGCCTACTGGAAAGTGCGCATGCAAATTTTTATTGAGGCCATAGACTCGGATATTTGGGAATCCGTAGTCAACGGCCCTTACGTTCCACAACATCTTGTGGACGATCAACCTAAAGATAAACCGAAAAGTTTATGGACCGATGATGAGCGCAAAAAGGTCCAGCATAACCTGCGCGCCAAAAACATCATCACATCGGCCCTATCATATGATGAATTCTTTAGGGTCTCGCAGTGCCATAATGCGAAAGAAATGTGGGACACTTTACAAGTGACTCACGAAGGCACTAGCGAAGTCAAGCGCGCAAGACTGAACGCGCTGACCCACGAATATGAGTTGTTTCGCATGTTACCAAGCGAATCAATATGTGATATGCAAAAGCGATTCACTCATATTGTCAACCATTTAGTTGCTCTCGATAAATCATTTGCTAGAGGTGAACTAACTAATAAAGTTTTGCGTTGTCTTGACAGGAGATGGCAACCAAAGGTGACTGCAATTGTTGAGTCTAAAGATTTAGATTCTATGCCTTTAGCTACTTTATTTGGAAAACTTCAAGAGCATGAAATGGAGTTGGGTCGCTTGACCATGAATGAAGAATCAGACCGGAAGAAGAAGAGCATCACATTGAAGGCCACGACCTCCAAAGACAAAGAAGAGAAAATTGATGATGAATCTGATTCCGATCTAGATGATGAAACTATGGGTCTCCTAGTCCGAAAATTTAGCAAATTCATTAAAAGAAAAGGAGGACTCAAAAAGTTTCAAAAGAAGGAAGCGAAAGAGTCAACCAGTAAAGGCAAGAATAACAAGGATCGCTTCACTTGCCATGAGTGTGGAAAAGTAGGGCACATGAGGTTTCAGTGTCCAACCTACCTAAAGAAGGTTGATTCAGAAAAGAGCACTCCCAGGGACTTCAAATCCAAGAAAGCTTACATCGTTTGGGATGTACCTGAGGAGGAGTCGACATCAAGCACCTCAAGTGAGGAGGAGTCAGCAAAGCTGTGTCTGATGGCCAGATCTGACATCGATACAAATTCAGACTCATGCAAGGGCAATGATGAGGTATATTCTGACACCTCATCCACTTCGGATGATTCACCTCCTTATGATGTATTGTATGATGCTTATGTCGAGTTGCATGATGAATTAAAGAAATTGGCTAGAATTAACATTGATAGGAAAAGGATAATCCTGATAAACGAACAAAAAATAAGCCAATTACAAAAAGAATTAGATGAATTAAAACTGGAAAATGAAACTTTAGATCTCATCTATTCTTGTAGTTCATGTAACTGCTCTGCTAGTAACTTATGTCAAAAACCTGTCTGTGAGACTTGCGAGACTTTGCAAGAGGACAATTTTAAACTAAATGAAAAACTCACACGTCTCACAAACAGTAAACTGCAATTAGATAACCTGCTTAATCAAACTAGAAATGTTGGTGATCGAACTGGTCTAGGTTATACTCGCACTGCTAAAAAGAAGCGACCATATAGAAAACCGGTAGCTCAAGCTAAAAACAAATATCATAAGCATTCTCCTACTTGTTTTTATTGTAACACATATGGTCATACTTATCATTCATGCTATATCAAAAAGTATGGTATACCTAGCGGAGTTTATGTATGGAAAAAGAAGGGAGATGATTCCCTAATCACTAACAGAAAAGGACCCAACATAAATTGGGTACCTGAGAAAAGTAAGTAATCTATTTTGCAGGTATGTCTCCGAACACATGGACAAAAATGGTACTTAGATAGTGGGTGTTCGAGGCATATGACAGGTGATAGATCAAATTTCCTGGATCTCTCACTTAAAGGAAAAGGATACGTCACTTATGGAGACAACAACAAGGGAAAGATACTCGGCACAGGAACAGTTGGTAACTCATCCCAAACTCTGATTGATAATGTCCTTTATGTTGAAGGACTAGAACATAACTTGTTGAGTATAAGCCAACTCTGCGATAAAGGTAATCGTGTATCCTTCGATTCTGATTGTTGTGTCATTCGTGATATTTTATCTAATAACGTTAAATTTGTTGGTCACCGTATAAATAATATTTACATGGTTAATTTGGACGATGTCACTACATTATTTTCAAAATGCTTTATTTCTAAAGAAGATGACATCTGGCTATGGCATAGACGTGTTGCACATATCCATATAAAGCATCTAGATAAATTATCATCAAACGAACTAGTTGAGGGGCTACCAAAATTGAATTTTAAAACTAAAGAAATTTGTGACACTTGTCAAAAGTGTAAACAAACCAAAAACTCTTTTAAAAATAAAAATGTGATATCCACTTCAAGACCTTTGGAGCTACTCCATATGGACTTGTTTGGACCATCACAAATCATGAGTTTTGGTGGTAGTTACTACGCTCTAGTTATTGTTGATGATTTCTCTAGATTTACATGGACATTGTTTTTATCATCAAAAAGCGACGCGTTCAAAAATTTTAAAAATCTTGCCAAGCAAATCCAAAACCAACTTAACCTAAAAATAATATATATACGAAGTGATCACGGGGGAGAATTTGAGAACTTTCAGTTCGACAAATTCTGTGATAAGCATGGCATTTTGCATCAGTTCTCTGCTCCTCGCACTCCACAACAAAATGGAGTTGTAGAGAGGAAAAATCGTGTTTTAGAAGAATTAGCGAGAACCATGCTTAACGAAAGTAATACCCCCAAGTACTTCTGGGCTGATGCAGTTCATACTGCATGCTATGTTATAAATCGAGTACTCTTAAGGCCAAACTTGAACAAAACTCCTTATGAACTTTTAAAAGGCCGCAAACCAAATATATCCCATCTTCACGCTTTCGGTTGCAAATGTTTTATATTAAATAATGGAAAGCGGGCCTTAGGGAAATTCGACTCTAAAGCCGATGAGGGAATATTTTTGGGATACTCGATTCATAGCAAAGCTTTCAGAGTCTTTAACAAATATTTAATGCAAGTTGAAGAGTCTATCCATGTACAGTTTGACGAATCTTCTCCAAAAGAGAAGAGAAAGGTCGTTTCTGATGATGTTGCAGGTGCTTTGGAAGAAGCATACTCCAAGGACATGGATAATGAAAAAGGAGCCAATGATGAAGGTCAAATCGAACCTCAAGAGCACTCAGACATGCCTACCGTGTGGAAAACAAAGAAAGCTCACCCAATTGATAAAGTTATAGGTGACATATCTACGGGAGTGGTAACCCGTAGTTCCTTACGAAATTTCTGTAATTTTGTAGCTTTTGTATCGCAAATTGAGCCTAAGACCGTTGATGAGGCCATTGAGGATGTACACTGGGGTATAGCTATGCAAGAAGAGCTAAACCAGTTTGAGCGTAATAATGTGTGGGACTTGGTCCCCAAACCTAATGATCATCCCGTAATTGGTACTCGATGGGTCTTCAGAAATAAACTTGATGAATCTGGCTTAATAATTCGAAATAAAGCACGTTTGGTGGCCAAAGGCTACAACCAGGAGGAGGGTATCGATTATGACGAAACCTACGCTCCTGTAGCCAGATTAGAGGCCATCAGGATGCTTCTTTCCTTTGCATCTTTAATGAATTTCAAACTTTTTCAAATGGATGTAAAAAGCGCCTTCCTGAATGGATACATTCAAGAAGAAGTTTATGTTGACCAACCGCCTGGTTTTGAAAATTTTAAATATCCGAACCATGTTTACAAACTTAAAAAGGCACTATATGGTCTCAAACAAGCTCCTAGAGCTTGGTATGACAGACTTAGTACCTTTCTTTTAGAAAAAGGGTTCGAGAGAGGCTTGGTTGACACAACGCTTTTTATTAGAAAATCAGAAAATCATGTTCTGCTTGTACAAATCTATGTAGATGACATAATATTTGGATCTACTAATGATATCTTGTGTAGAGAATTTTCTGAGATGATGCAGGGGGAGTTCGAAATGTCTATGATGGGAGAACTCACATTCTTTCTAGGATTGCAGATAAAGCAGCTAGAAAGTGGGATATTCATCCATCAGGCGAAATACTGCAAAGAGCTACTCAAGAAATTTGAAATGGACAAATGTAAGGAAGCTTCCACACCTATGGCATCTGCTTGCTACTTAGACAAAGATGAGAAAGGAAAAGCAATCGAGGTAACGAAGTATCGTGGTATGATTGGGTCTTTACTTTACTTAACTGCAAGTAGACCTGATATCATGTTCAGTGTATGCATGTGTGCGAGATATCAATCATCACCTAGAGAATCACACTATATAACTGTTAAAAGAATCATGAGATATCTAAAAGGAACTATTAACATGGGATTATGGTATCCTCGGGATGCCTCACTATCCTTGGTGGGTTATTCCGATTCCGATTTCGCCGGATGTAAGTTGGATCGGAAAAGCACTAGTGGTACTTGCCACCTATTGGGCAGTTCATTAGTAGCATGGCACAGCAAGAAGCAAGCCTGTGTTGCTTTGTCCACCGCTGAAGCGGAATACATTGCCGCTGGTGTGTGTTGCGCTCAAATCCTTTGGATGAAGCAGCAACTTAAGGACTTTGGTCTTAAACTTGAAAAGATCCCAATAAAATGCGATAATACAAGTGCCATTAACCTATCCAAGAATCCCGTTTTGCATTCTAGAACAAAGCATATAGAAATTAGACATCATTTTTTGCGTGACCATGTACAAAAAGGTGACTGTGTTCTTGAATTTGTGGAAACATCTAAACAGTTAGCAGATATTTTCACCAAGCCCCTTCCCAGGGATACCTTCTATGTTCTAAGGAGAGAACTAGGAATTCTTGATGAACAATATCTTGTTTAAATATTGTTTAGTTGTTTGCATAAATTGTCTTGCTTCTCTATGCCTATGTGTTGCATGTTTGAATGTATATCTCTTGATTAACCTCTTAATGTGATTATATATGTCTCGATAAATCTGTTATAATGCATACGTGTGTCCTAAAAAGTCGAAACCACTCTGCTGCCTAAAAACAAAATTTTCTCTAATTTAATCGATTATGCCAATGGTTAATCGATTACCTGAGCTTCTTTTCTGGAAAATTCAAATTTTTTTAAAATTTGATCGATTAAACAGCCCGTTAATCGATTACCTGAGCAATTTTTTTGAAAAATTCATATTTTGCACTGTTTTAATCGATTAAACCATCCCGTTAATCGATTAAAACCAGTACGTTAAAGGCAAACAGTGTCTCGGTTCTGCACTTTTTTCGACATTCTCGCAACCTCTCTGTGCTTTGAGTTTCTGAAACAGTAACAATACTAATCCAGGTGCAATAGGATTAAGTAAACCTCATCCTAAACCTCTCAAACCTTCCGAAATCGCTCTATTTCATCCATAATCCACCCAATTCCGAATCATCCAATCCAAACCCTAGGTTAGGCTTTGCCCCCCCTCTGTTCATCAATCTCAGTTTCGGGTTCAACATTTTCAATGGAGCAGAGTCGTCCAAAGCGGGTCAAGACTACAGCTACGCGCATTCGAAGAAGGGAAACCGGCTCACCCTCCACTCGGGACCGCGGTGACCCCTATTATTCCCTCATTTTGCAAGAGACCCGGTTGGCAAAATTTCAAGGCCGCAAGCCTACATACAT
>NC_032010.1:12604115-12604368 GCF_001865875.1 Lupinus angustifolius | reverse complement strand
CACTATCGTTGGTGGGATATTCCGATTCCGATTTCGCCAGATGTAAATTGGATCGGAAAAGCACTAGTGGTACTTGTCACTTGTTGGGCAGTTCATTAGTTGCATGGCACAGTAAAAACCAAGCCTGTGTTGCTTTGTCCACTGCCGAAGCGGAATATATTGCCGCCGGTGTGTATGCGCTCAAATCCTTTGGATGAAGCAGCAACTTAAGGACTTTGGTCTTAAACTGGAAAAGATCCCCATTAAATGCGAT
>NC_032010.1:12601318-12604015 GCF_001865875.1 Lupinus angustifolius | reverse complement strand
TTACGTGATCATGTACAAAAAGGTGACTGCGTTCTTGAATTTCTTGAAACCTCTAAACAATTAGCAAATATTTTCACCAAGCCCCTTCCACGGGATACTTTCTATGTTCTAAGGAGAGAACTTGGAATTCTTGATGAACAATATCTTGATTAAAACTGTCTAGATGTTTAGTTTATGTCTTGTTTCTACATGTTTATTAGTCTATTGAATTTAATGAAATATGTTAAAATGCAAAATAATATCTCATGATAACCTCTTTTCTTGTGATTACATATGTTTAGATTAATCCGTTAGAAGGCATGCATAAGTCCCAAAGAGTTGAAACCATTCTGCTAGTTAAAAACTTTTTTTATCGTGGTTAATCGATTAAGCACTAGTGTTAATCGATTACCTGGGCATCAATTTTTGAAAAATCATTTTTCATATGATTTTAATCGATTAACCATGTCCGTTAATCGATTAAAACCAACAGTTTAAGTGCAGACAACACTTTGGTTTCACGCTTTTTCGGCATGTTTTCTCCATTTCCTCTTGGTTTTGAGTCTCTGTAACTGTGATACAACTGACCCAAGTGCATTAATCTAGATAAACCTCACCCCTAACCCTCTCTAATCTCCTAGAAATCTCCAATTTCATCCACATTTCACTTCATTCTCGTTTCCCCCAAATCAAAACCCTAGGTTAGGTTTGCCACATTCCTTCTCTGTTTTGGTCTAACATTAGTTCGGTTTCTGCATAACAATGGAGCAAAGTCGCCCAAAAAGGTTCAAAACTCCTGCCAATCGTGGAAGAAGACCGGAAGCGGGCTCATCCTCCACTCGGGACCGTGGAGCTAAGTTTCAAGGACGAAAACCCATGTATGTAATGTATATTGATCTAACCTAGATGGCGGAACAGAATTTCAGTTTCCCACATGATATCAAAGCTCAGGGAGCCGTTAAATTTCTGGAATTAAAGGGACAAGTTTACCCTGCTCTAGTTAGGGAATTTTATGCAAATTTCAGATATAAGGATGGTAAATATTGGTCCATGATTTCTGGTAATCTGTTTGAGATTAGTGATGAACTGTTTATGAATGTTGGTGGGCTATCATCTTCGGGTTATGGAATAGGAGGCTGCTCATGGGTTAAGGATAATTTTGATCCTACTGAGGTGTATAAGTCATTTCTTAGAGGACCTCATTTGTATATTCAGGGTCAACTGACCAAGGCTGAGTCATTATCTGTTGAGAACAGGCTGCTGCACTATATCATCGCTTATATTCTGGTGCAGAGGAACACAAATCATGCACAACCCTCTATGAATGATTTGCGTTTCATGTACGCTGTTAAGAATAATGTGATGATTAACTGGCCTGAGGAAATATTAAAGATTATGAATAGTGTTTCCCTGTCGCAATCAAAGCTGCTTCCCTACAGTATCTTTATCTCACGGATTGTGGATTATTTGCATATTGACGTTTCTGACACTGTTATTGTTGAGTATACTGATAAGGATCATCTGGTTGGTGATAGTCTGATTCATAAGATGGGTATCTACAAGTACGGTACTACTTGGCAATACCATGAGGACTATACTACTATTGATCTGGAGCTGTCCAGTGATGATGATCAGGGTGGCATGGGTGATCAAAATGCTACTAATAAGGGGGAGCCCTCTAGGACAGCATCACAGGATTCTGTTTTTGGTATGGCTCAGATGGAGGACTCGTACTTTGCTGGTATGGAACAATATGAAGAACATCAAACTGCTTATTCTGACAACCAATATCAAACCATCAGGAATCTGATTCAATCAACAACCGAAGCTCAGAGAGCCTTCATTCGCTTTACAGCTAAAGCTCATAATGCACTATTTTGTTCTGAATTTCAGAAGTTGTCTATGCTGATCAGGGGTGACCAGAATGTTGCTATTCCTGATGATGAGATTGATCTTCCTCCACCTCAACCATAGTTTAGAAGACTCTAGACATAGGATATCTTACCCTTAGGTTTATTTCTTCTTTATTGCACTTAATGGACTTAGTTGTTGTTGCTATTTCGAGACTTATTTTGTGCTTTTTATGTTATGGTTTGACATTTGATGGTTTGTATGGTTGCTGGATATTTTTACTCTCTATGCTATGTTTTTAATTTTACTTTTAATTATGTCAAAATAGCTTATTTGGTTATTTGAATGGTTCTTGATCATAGGAGATTTTCTGGTGCATAAATTAAGCTGGTTATTGCACTACATTGCTTATTATGCTTATTGCTATTTGATATGGTAAATCTTGTATGCCGTTCTCTCTACCTATTAGTTATTTTATTGTCTAAACAAGCGCATTTGTTCAAGCCACCGAAAATAAAACAGGTTAATAGTTAAATCCCAATTTAATTCATTAACTTCGTTTTATGTTTAACTACATATCTCTGTCTCAAAAAAGGGAGAAAGGTTGTTTTGTTTGTTGTTTGATTGTGCAGGTTGATCTTAATACTGCTTCCGAAATATTCGCGCATCATATTAATCAGTGCCAATACAATCTTCAAGCTAAGTTATCAAACAAATGGTGTAGTGTTTGTCATCATCAAAAAGGGGAAGATTGAAAGTGCGCATGTCAAGAGGAGCACTTTGGAAAGCTTTCTCACCATGTGTTTAGTTTTGATGAGGACAACTTGTGATTATAAGAGCTTGAAGATCATCAACAAATCAACATGC
>NC_032010.1:12591610-12601218 GCF_001865875.1 Lupinus angustifolius | reverse complement strand
TCTATACTATACTTTTGTAACTCTGATATATCTGTTAGCTCTGTATATTTGCTTCGATCTCAGTTGTTTGTCGTGCAAGAAACTGAACCTGTTTTGTGTAATCTGAGCTATTTTAATCGATTAAATTGCTTGCGTTAATTGATTATTCTTTGTCTGTTAATAGATTAATCTGGGGTTATTTCAACATTACTGTTGTTTTCTAAAAGCTGATACTCTAACCGCTACACCTATTCAACCCCCTTCTAGGTGTATTTTAACCACTGATACCTAACACATGGAACAAATGCTTTCATGGACAATAGAACTATAGTGGTGTAAGCTAAAGAAGAGTGGCAGAAAGGGTTTGAGGAAAGGAAAATATATCATTTTAGGGGAGTGATGGTTAAGGGTGAGGGGAGAGAATTTTGGTATTTTTCGTGGGTAAAATCTAACTAATAAATTACCCTCGTTACTACAACCTATTTCAACAACATAAGAAGATTAGTTTTATCGAAATTAAGCAGGGGTTTACATTGTCATCTTTAGCAACCATTCCCCGAACCTGTCAGGTTTCGGGTAACCCGAACCCGGCGAGAAAGAGGGAACCCGCCCAAAACTTATATTTATATATATATAGGTTCTATATATAATTTTTTCAAATTTATATATATATATATATATATATATATAAGTTTTATATATGTATTTATGTCTAATTTTGTAATTTTACATATATTAATCGGGTTCTAGGCGAGTTTCAGGGTAGGGTATCAACTATAACAAACTCGAACCCGAAAGTTGAACTCAGGTAAAACTTAAACCCAAACTAGAACTTAGTCACATCAGGTTTTCCCCATTCAATTCGGTTTGATTTTGGGTGGGTACCCACAAGTTCGATTTCCATTGTCATTTCTAGCTATCATATTCATCTGCCAAGCCTCTAATCACCGAACCTGCATACAAAGTGACACATGTCACAAGCTCACTCAGTGGGCCATCATCACCAGACTATACCTGTTTGCTTTAGGGTGCCAATCATTGGCACATGACCCCATGTTTTGTGTTCGATAACCACCTCCATGTGGCTCTCGCACACATAAATTCTTTTTTTCTTACTTATTCTACCCCCCTTCAGTTATTTCTTGTATATACTTTATTATTTTTAAATTTTTTAATGCAATAATAATTTCTAAAATAAATAATAAGTTAATGATAATCACATTTTTTAAATGTTTTAGTGGTTAATTAATTTAAAATGGTTTACCACCTTTCTTAAAATACATAAAATTTTAATTATTTCAAAATCTCTTTGAGATTGGATTCAATGCATATATTAGTTTCTGGTGTTTAACCTTCCTTGAAGAGGATAAAATTTTAATTATTTTCAAAACCTGTTTGGTATTGGATGCAATGCAGATAATAGTTTATGTTACTTCACCTTTCTTGAAGTAGATATAATTTTAATTATTTTTAAAACCTTTTGAGATTGGATGCAATGCAAACATTAGTTTCTAACACTTCATGTTTCTTGAAGTAGATAAATTCTAATTATTTTCTAAACCTCTTTGAGATCGGATGTGGTGAAGAAATTAAATTTTGATGCTTCACCTTTCTTGAACTGGATAAAACTTTGATTATTTTAGAAACCTCTTTGAGATTGGATGCGATGAGGACATTAGTTTCTACTACTTCATATTTCTTGAAGTAGAAAAGTTTTAATTATTTTTATAATCTGCTTGAGATGAGATGTGGTGTAGACATTAGTTTTTGCTGCTTCATCCTACTTGAACTAGATAAATATAAATTAACTAATTATTATTTTTAAATAAACAAATCTAGTTACTCATATTTAAACCCACTACAACGTAGTCTTGATTTTCTTATTGCATCTAGGGATACGTAAAAACACGAAGAACTCTTATAAGACACAAAAATAAAATAATGAAATATTTTCTTTAATAATTTTTTAAGGGTATAAAAGTACATACGGTTAGAGAAGATATTGCTTTATTAAGAGCGAACGAGATGCTAATACTTCCCTGATCTGTAAACAACACCTGAACTTAGAACTATTGTTCAAGAAACCATTTTATCCAAATTGGGCAATATAGAAAGTTTTCAACAGAAAATTAGGTCTTCTTAGGTGTAACAATTACCTTAATTAATAAGAATAATTGAACACTTTTGACTCTAAAATCTAAGGAAATGTTCTTCATACTTTTCATCTTGATGATCTGTTCCACAAATCCTATAATATGAGTTTTCATGTCATTTCGAGACCAAAAGGTCAAAAAGGAACACGAATTGGTGCGAAACACCTGAAATCAGCCAAGCGTAGATTAGGAGACATGTGCCTAGCGTAGGAGTCGTGTTCAACACATCGACACCAAGAGAAAAAGATACGCCCAACACCACTTGGCTAGCTAAAAGATCGAGACTAGATGAAGAATTGCACTCAACAGAACTTTCATGCACCCAACGAAACATGGAAAATTCATAATGTTAAAAAGGGACCAAAAATCTCTTTTCACACAACGGAAATTGTCTTCTTATACTATTTTGGTTAGAATTAGAATGTCTTCGTGTTCTTTTAGCTTCTAGGTTGATTAGGCTGGAAACAAGATGTAAATGTAAGAGGAAAATATTAGAGGAGTAAATGTATATTTGTCGGAAAGGTAATCTCTTCTGGTATGGGTTGTATTTTCTCTATTTTTATCTTTGCTATAGATTTCATGAAAATGTTAGGCTAAGCTTCTCCCTTGTTGGAATTGAATGTAATACTCACTTGATGTATAACACTAGGATTCAAATTTATGCTTAATTGTTATGTATTGATTTTTATGAGTTGCCTATTTTGCTTAATGCTTCTTTGTAGATTAACAACCTTCTTTGCATGATTTTTGGATAGATGAAGTCATGAAGGAGTTCTGGTTCTAAGAGCCTATAATTGAGAACTAATCTTATTGTTATAATTATGAACTTAGATTTGTGATAATTTGTTACTTCATTGATGTTGTTGTTTTGGTTTCTAGATATGGAGCTAATTCAAATAACTAAATAACTCTCAAACTTGTTATCATATACTACTACATATAGAGGCGTGTTAAAAATTCACACACACAGATATATATATTCATTTTATTATTGTATTTACTTGACATAGAACTATTTTAATAAGCCACTAATATGACCAAGACATTAATGATTAGTATATTTGAGGTGTTGTATTAAAATCAATTTCACAAGCATAAGCTACTAGAAATATATATATGTTTTGTGATTCATAAATATTTATATTGTTGTCTAAAATTACTAAACGTATAGCTTTATTTCATGAGCTACTAAATTGACTAAGACGTTAGTTTTTAGTACTATTGAGATCCCTTTGTATGTAAGAATCACCGCTAAATGAATTTGTCTTGTCAAACCTAGTACGTGTGGATAGTGAGTAGTAAAGTTCGATCCCCACATCTTAATATTCTAGCATTTTTATCTAAGGGTTCAACTCGTAATTAGAATCAAACAAACCAATCAAACCTTTTAAAACCCAACTTAGAGTAGCAATATTTCATTGAAAGGTTAATAATCGGCAAGTCCATGTAGGTTCGACAATCTTTTTATATTTGTTTATGACACCCGATTTGGTATTTTATTAGCCAATTTGCCAGTCACCAATTCTTGTGATTTGACTTGATCATCAAAGTTCTTTTCCAAGTATCCACCTAAGGTGGTCCGAGGTGACACATGGCTGATTCTTGTCCGGATATAGTGTTATTTATTGGACGAACATTTCTTGGTTGGTGTATTTGTTATGTGTTGAGAATTATAATAAACAATAGGCAGTGGAAATATATATAGTAAGATAAGAGAACTTGGATAAGAAATGAGGTGGTAAGATGCCACAAACAATGATGAATTGTTTGATATGCCATAGTATAGTTTGCTAAAGAACTTTGGGGTTCTTGATAAGAATAAGGGAATCTTGGATCAACCAAGAACTTATGAGAAAATTCTCACTAAAGATGGATAAATCCAATCAACATTCAAGTTTCAAGTTCTAATTTCTCATCTCAAATTTGGTTATAAATAGTAGTGTGGCTAGCCAACATGGCTCAGAGTAAATAACGTAAAATTAAAATATACATCAATGCCTAAACTCCCACATGAACATGCACCACAAGGCAAGGTTCAATGTATCTCTTAAAAAGGAAACAAACCCAAACTTAACTACATGGGAGACATACAAGGCTAGTAATCACACAACCATAACCCCTTGAATTTGACAAGGCTGAGACATGCTTCTTGTTTTCTATTGGTTCGTTCCATTGCAAGTACTCATTTTCTATAGACTTAGGATAATACCATTGATTTATTTCTTCATCCCTATTATGCAAAGGAAACTCAGCTCCTAATCTATTTTCTAAGCACACATAATCATAATTTTCACAATCAACATGGTTTAAAATTTCATTAGATGCTACCAAATCAATGTTATTGTCCTCTTGCATTGTGCTTCCATGACACAGCTGAAAATTCCTAGGTGGATCATGAATGGGTTCCATGGTTTCATACTTCTCCATGGGTGGCAAAATTTGAGGGGCATCCTTTGAAATTTTATGCACATTCAAATAATCACCATTATACACTAGAGATTCATTTGGAAAGTTAAAACGCAAGCAAAGTTCCTCACTTTTATTTCACTCAAAGTGTTTGCACTAAATGTGTTTACACTCGAGCAAAGTCCTTCACTTTTATTATCACTCAATGTGTTTACACTGAAAGTGTTTTTCTTACTATTTGTTTGCTTTTCACTCAACTCTTCTTTTGTCACAAGTGTTCCACTCATGCTTTCTTTTGTTTAACTCATTCTTTCTTTTGTTTCACTCATCTCATGCTCTCTTTCTCTCCTTATGGTTTTATATTGTAATGCCCTTTTGAGCTTCATAAAGAATTTTGTTGGATCAAACTTCTTTTGGATGACCTTGGGTTTGCTTTGCAATTTGTTGTAAATGTCGTTTGGATAGGAATTTGGGGCATATCTCCTCCTCGTCACAACCTTCATATCCTCCCAAGTATCAATTAGTTTCGCACCACACCTCCTCCTTTCTTTCTGGAACTGATCCCACCACACATGTGCACACTCCTTGAATTCCAAGGCTGCTACTTTTACCTTTTCGCTTTCATTGTAAGTATTACAATCAAATACTTGTTACATTTTGGACTCGCACTCCAAATAAGCCTCCAAATAATTTCTTCTAATGGAAGGTACTTTGGTCTTGATCCGCTGAAGCTTATCATCTTCTGGTCTTCTCCTATGATACCACTTGATGAGAACCTCCTTGGGGTGGTTCCTTTTTAGATGATCGTTTCTTGGTTGGAGTATTTTTTGTGTGTTGTGAAGTATAATAAACAATAGGCAACATAAATATATATACTAAGATTAAAGAAGTTGGATAAGAAATGAGGTTGTAAGGCATGATTAGTGTGGAATTATGTTGTATTTGAATTACATTTAACTTGCATTTTAAGACATAATCAGGACTTTAAGATTGTGTAGTTTTTATTTCTCCTTATTCGGGTTGAGCGGGTTTTTTTTGACTACGTTGTGCATGTTGGGTGGATTGAAGCAAAAAAGAGTAGAGTTTGGGTGCAAGTAGATGAAATTTGATGTTGAGGCTATGCGAAGAATAATTGAAGGGCCAAAAGAAGTCGCCTTGGAGTTTGGATCGAAGAGAAGCAACTTGAAGTGAATGTGCCATGATCCACGACCAGGCCGTGTCCGACACCCATGGCTATGGATGGCAGATTCTATTTCTAATTTTCAAATTATTAGATTTGTTTTGTTGGGCTTATCCCTCAAGGATGGAACACGTTTTATATTACACTTCTCTAATTTAGAATTTGGTATTCTCTTTTATTTTATGAATGAGTAATTCATTTTTGTTTCTAGGATTGACCAATTCTTGGAATCCTGTGAGACTGTAAGGATCCATAGGGCTTCTGAAGATGTCATTCGTCTCTACATGTTTCTATATTGCCTTAGAGACAAAGCTAAGATGTGACTAAGGAATCAAAATGCTGAAATTCAAGCAACATGGCAAATTTTGGAGAAGGCATTTCTCAACAAATACTTTCCTCCTTCCAAAACCGTGCACTATAGGCATCTCATCCTAAACATCGGTAAAAAGGATGGGGAGTCAATTGTTAAGGTTTGGGAAAGATTAAATGACTTGACTGAAGTTTACCCTCATCATGGTATTCCACCTTAGATGCCTGTTCAAAACTTCTACAGTGGGCTACACTTTCCCTCACAATAATTGTTGGACTCTTCAGCAGGTGGTGCCTTTATATGCAAAGGAATTGATGTCGCTTCAGAGCTCATAGAGAATGTGGTTTTCAATCATCACCAATGAGCGAATGAGAGGAGACATCATCCAAGGAGAGACTCTACTGTAGAATATTTAGGAGATCAAATGGAAAAGATAATTTCCACGTTGGAGAACCTTTCTCAAAGGTTTGGAAAACGGTAAAAATACCATGCTAATGCTATTGGGTCTACTACTGTAATATGTGAGGGGTGTGGAGTCAAAGGACATGGTTGGTCTGAATGGAAACAATTCACTGAACTTGAATATGGATCACTAGCCCATCAACAACTTGAATCGTGCAACTACTATGACTAGAAGGAGAGGAGTGAACACCAATTCAGCCCACCATATAGGCAGAACAATCCCAACCTTTCTTGGAGGAGCAATAACATTGTAAATAATCAACACAGGGATGAGCAAGGTAATAGGAAACCAACAACATGGTTTTCGCAGGTATAATCTTCTCCTTTTCTCCCACTCTTATAACAATAATGAAAGGTCAGTAAAAAAAAATACTTGCTAACCTTAATAAATTTCAAGAGGATCAAATCATGATTAATGAAAATCTCTCAAAATGTTAAATGATTTGAATTCTAAGATAGAAAATCTGACCATCCATGGAAAAATGATAGAAAACGAGTTGCCCAACAAGCTAACAACTTTAATATACAAACAGGGATGTTTGCAGGAACTCAAGGATGTCCATCGAACTGGAAATGATACACAAGTGGAAGAGAAACATACTAAGACACAACTCCTTGAAGGGGAATAAAATTCTAAAAAGATGTCTAAGTATGTAGCTCCACCACCATATGTACCACCAATTCCTTTTTCCTAGAGATTTGCAAACGCAAATTTAGAAAATAAATATGGGAATTTCTTAGATATCGTTAAGAAATTATATATCAATTTGTCTTTTGCTGAGGTAGTGCAGGAGATGCCTGCATACTGAAATGACAAATAGTCAAAGGATGCCATCATGATTGACCTACTTAGTTTTGATATAGACAATGGGTTAAATGGAAGCTTGAAGATGTGGACATCACAACAAACAACATGCCAAAGACTCAAAGGTCAAAGTCTTAGACTTAGGATTATATTATCATTATAGACGTCCTAAGATGATTGCCTAGTTTTGAGTTTAGGTTAGATAAACCCTAGATGGAAGTCTCACCAGAGTCTAAAATAAAATTCATATAGGTTGAGGCATTACATCTAAATATATATATGATAAGTAAGAATCATGCATTTGCGTTAGGCATACATGGTGTTTGTGCATAAAAGAATTATCTATTTCAAAATCATGTGTTGCATATTCTTTCATCATATAGATTGTTTACTGAATGTGCGCATGTTAAGAGGAGCACTTTGGAAAGCTTGCCCACTATGTGTATTGATGAGGACAATGTGAGTTTCATAAGAGCTTGAAGATCATCAACAAATCAATCTGCTTAAACCTCAAGATTGGTATTAGACTTAGACTAGTAATTAGTTTAGGTTGAGTCTAAGGCTTAGGTAAACTCAATACATGTCTCATATACATAATACATTAAATCATTTTATTTTGAGATATGACATTCATAATATGTTCATGCATAATATATATATACATATTATCTATGCATCTTAGGCATAAACTTAGTGTTACTTAGTGTTCATGCATCATATAAAAGTTAAGTGCATAACGTATTTGAGTATTGCAATTTAAAAATATACATAGAAATATGCAGTTAATCGATTAAGGTGAGTTTTAATCGATTAACATAAGTTTTTGAAAAGCAGTTGGAACATAAAACTTGGAAAACCGAATCAGTTACAATTTTGTATCTCGTTAATCGATTAACCAAGGATTTAATCGATTAACTGGGCTGCAGAATGATTTCTTTATAAACTGCGTTTTCAAAATTTAAGCTCATTCTTGCATGTTAGATTTTAAGAGAGTTACAGCATATTTTCGTGTTAATTGCTGCATCTTCATGAAATTGCATGTGTGAGATTAGAGAAGAGAGAATTTTGTGCTTTAGGATTGAGAGGCATTACATGTTTAGTTTCTCATCATTTCATCTTGTATGTTCATGCATTTCTTGATGTTTTTGGAAAGATTTCATATTCTGTGAAATCTGTTTTGAACTCATGCATTATCATTTTATATGAGACATGTGTTAGAGTTGTAGAGTAAGGTGTTAATTGTTTTAATTTGAGCATTGTAAGTGCTTTAGATTACTCTATATTCTTGTTGTAAAAGTGTTGTAATATTGGGAATCTCTAGGTGTCTTACCACCAACGAGATTGAATTGCGTCTTCATTAGCTTAGAAATCTTGATAGAAAGAATAGGTTCTTGGCTGGGGCTACACCGCAAGAAAGGTTTTCTTGGGCGGTAGCAAGTGAGTCAAACCAAGGGATAAGGTTCTTTAGTTTTCAAGAAAGTGTCTAAGTGTTGTAATTGAAAGAATTGTTTGTAAAACGTTATTTCGATTATAGTGAAGAAAAATCTCCCAGATCAGACGGGAGCCCTGGATGTAGTTTGCAAGTGGACCCGCAAACGAACTAGTATAAAAACCTTGTTGCACGCTTTTCTTTCCCTACTCTCTTTATTGCTTTAATCGATTACTTTGTATAGTTGTACTAGTTGTAATAATCTGTTTTTATACTGTAGTGTTGTAACTCTGATTTATCTGTTAGATCTGTATATTTGTTTCGATCTCAGTTGCTTGTCGTACAAGAAACTGAAACTGTTTGTGCGATTTGAGCAATTTTAATCGATTAAAAAGTTGTAGTTAATCGATTATTCTTTCTATGTTAATCGATTAAACTGTGGGTGTTTCAGCATTATAAGTTGTTTGCGAAAAGCGGATACTTTGACCGCTACACCTATTCAACCCCCCCCCCTTCTAGGTGTATTTTAGCCACTGATACCTAACAAGTGGTATCAGAGCTAGTATGAAGTGCTATCTCAACCGCGTATTCGTGATCCTAAGGGAAATACAATGGGTTGTACAAACCCGTTTGGTGGTGATGGTTCATCCATTAACCGACCACCCATATTCAGTGGTGAAGGGTATGCCTACTGGAAAGTCTGCATGCAAATCTTTATAGAAGCCATTGACTCGGATATTTGGGAATCCATAGTCAATGGCCCTTTCGTTCCACAGCACCTAGTGGACGATGAACCTAAAGAGGGTCCAGCATAACCTACGCGCCAAAAATATCATCACATCGGCCCTATCCTACGATGAGTTCTTTAGGGTCTCGCAGTGCCG
>NC_032010.1:12591200-12591510 GCF_001865875.1 Lupinus angustifolius | reverse complement strand
CTACATCGCATGGGATGTACCTGAGGAGGAAACGACATCAAGCACCTCTAGTGAGGAGGAGTCAGCAAAGCTATGTTTGATGGCTAGATCTGACAACGCTGGCAATTCAAGCACACAAGAAGACAAGCATGAGGTATATTCTGACACCTCATCCATTTCTGATGACTCACCTCCATATGATGATTTATATGAGGATTATGTCGAGTTACATGCTGAATAAAAAAAATAGTTGGGATAAATGTTGATAGAAAAAGATTAATCCTACAAAATGAAGAAAAAATAAGCAAACTACAAAAAAAATTAGATGAAT
>NC_032010.1:12590538-12591100 GCF_001865875.1 Lupinus angustifolius | reverse complement strand
AAATTCATCTCAGACTCTTATTGAAAATGTTCTCTATGTTGAAGGATTAGAACATAATCAAACAATTAGACACTATGCTAAGTCAAACAAGAAACGTTGGTGATCATACAGGACTAGGTTATACTCGCCCTACTAGGAACAAAAGACCATATAGAAAACCTGTAGCTCGTCCTAAAAATAAATATCACAAGCACACTCCTACATGTTTTTACTGCAGTGCATATGGTCACACTTCATATTCATGTTACACTAGAAAGTACGGTGTACCTAGTGGCGTTTATATGTGGATAAAGAAGGGAGATGACTCCCTGATTACTAACATAAAAGGACCCAATATCCATTGGGTACCTAAGAAAAGCAAGTGATCTTTTTGCAGATATGTCTTCGAACACAAGGGCAGAAATGGTACCTAGACAGCGGGTGTTCAAGACATATGACAGGTGACATATCAAACTTCCTGGATCTTTCACTTAAAGGTAAAGGATACGTCACGTACGAAGACAATAACAAGGGAAAGATTCTTGGCACCGGAACAGTTGGAAATTCATCTCAGACTCTTATT
>NC_032010.1:12587865-12590438 GCF_001865875.1 Lupinus angustifolius | reverse complement strand
AAGGCACTCTATGGTCTTAAGCAAGCTCCTAGAGCTTGGTATGATAGACTAAGTACCTTTCTTTTGGCAAAACGGTTTGAAAGAGGCTTGGTTGACAGAACGCTTTTTATACGTAGATCTGAAAATCATGTATTACTTGTTCAAATATATGTTGATGATATAATTTTTGGATCTACTAATGATATTCTATGTAAAGAATTTTCTGAGATGATACAGGGGGAGTTCGAAATATCAATGATGGGAGATCTCACATTCTTTCTAGGGCTTCAAATAAAGCAGCTAGAAAGTGAGATCTTCATTCATCAGGCTAAATATGGCAAAGAGCTACTTAAGAAATTCCATATGGAAAAATGTAAGGAAGCATCCACTCTTATGGCATCTGCATGCTATCTAGATAAGGACAAAAAAGGAAAAGCGATAGAGGTAACAAAATATCGTGGTATGAATGGCTCATTACTTTATTTAACTGTAAGCCGGCCTGATATTATGTTTAGTGTATGCATGTGTGCTAGATTTCAGTCTTTACCTAAGGAATCACATTAGATAACTGTTAAAAGAATCATGAGATATTTAAAAGGGACAACTAATATGGGATTATGGTATCCTCGGGACGCCTCACTATCTTTGGTGGGATATTCCAACTTCGATTTCGCCGGATGTAAATTGGATCGGAAAAGCACTAGTGGTACTTGTCACTTGTTGGGCACAGTAAAAAGCAAGCATGTGTTGCTTTGTCTACCGCCGAAGCGGAATACATTGCCGCTGGTGTGTGTTGTGCTCAAATCCTTTGGATGAAACAACAACTTAAGGACTTTAGTCTTAAACTAGAAAAGATCACCATTAACTGTGATAATACAAGTGCATAAACTTATCCAAGAATCCCGTTTTGCATTATAGAACCAAGCATATAGAAATTAGACATCATTTCTTACGTGGTCATGTCCAAAAAGGTGACTGCGTGCTTGAATTTGTTGAAACCTCTAAACAGTTAGCAGATATTTTCACCAAGCCCCTTCCACGGGATACTTTCTATGTTCTAAGGAGAGAACTTGGAATTCTTGATGAACAATATCTTGATTAAAACTGTCTAGATGTTTAGTTTATATCTTGCCTTTATATGTTTATTAGTCTCTTGATTTAAATGAAATGTGTTAAAATGAAAATGCAAAATGATATCTCATAATAATTTCTTTTTTTGTGATTACATATGTTTAGATTAATCTTTCAGAATGCATGCATAAGCCCAAAAATTTGAAATCGTTCTGCTTGATCTAAAAATTACCGTGTTTAATCGATTAAAACATCAAAATCAATCGATTAATTTTTTAATGTTAATCGATTACCTGGGCATTAGTTTTGGAAAATCATTTTTCGTATGATTTTAATCGATTAACTAGGCCCGTTAATCGATTAAAACCAGCAGTATAAGTGCAGACAACACTTCGGTTTCACACGTTTTTGGCATTTTCTCTATTTCCTCTTCCTCTTGAGTCTCTGTAACTGTAATACAACTGAACCAAGTGCATTAACCTAGATAAACCTCACCCCTAACCCTCTCCAATCTCCTAGAAATCTCTATTTTCATCCTATTTCACTTTAATCCCGTTTTTCCCCAAATCAAAACCCTAGGTTAGGTTTGCCACATTCCCTCTCTGGTTCGTCCAAAATCAACTCGGTTTATGCAAAACAATGGAACAAAGTCGCCCAAAAAGGTTCAAAACACCTGCCAATCGTGGAAGAAGACCGGAGTTTGGCTCATCCTCCACTCGGGGCACCCAACAGAACCGTGGTGACCCATTCTACTTGCCCATTCTGCAAGAGACTCGCTTGGCTAAGTTTGAAGGACGAAACCCCACGTATGTAAGGTATGTTGATCTAACCTGGATGGCAGAACAAAATTTCAGTTTCCCGCATGATATGGCGGCTCAGGGAGCCGTTAAATTTCTAGAATTGAAGGGACAAGTCTACCGTGCTCTAGTTAGGGAATTTTATGCAAACTTTAGGTATAAGGATGGTAAATATTGGTCTATGATTTCTGGAAAACTGTTTGAGATTAGTGATGACCTGTTTATTAATGTTGGTGGGTTATCCTCTTCGGGTTATGGTATAGGAGACTGCTCATGGGTTAAGGATAATTTTGATGCTACTGAGGTGTATAAGTCGTTTCTTAGAGGACCTCATCTATACATTCAAGGTGAATTGACCAAGGCTGGGTCATTTTTTGTTGAGAAGGCTGCTGCATTATATCATCGCTTTTATTCTGGTGCAGAGGAATACAAATCATGCACAACCCATTGTGAATGATTTGTGTTTCATGTACGTTGTTAAGAACAATGTGATGATTAATTGGCCTGAGGAGATCTTAAAGGTCATGAATAGTGTTTCTCTGTTGCAGTTTAAGTTGCTTCCCTACAGTATCTTTATATCACAGATTGTGGATTATTTGCATATTGACGTTACTGACACTATTATTGTTGAGTATACTGATAAGCATCATTTGGTTGGTGAGAGTCTGATTCACAAGATAGGTATCTATAAGTACGGTACTACTTGGAAATACCAGGAGAACCATA
>NC_032010.1:12587232-12587765 GCF_001865875.1 Lupinus angustifolius | reverse complement strand
TCAGAATGCATTGTTTTGTTCTGAATTTTAGAAGTTGACTATGCTGATCAGGGGTGACAAGAATGTTGCTGATCCTGATGATGAGATTGATCTTCCTCCACCTCAACCATAGTTTAGAAGACCTTAGACCTAGGATATCTTACCCTTAGGTTTATTTCTTCTATTATTGCACTTTATAGATTCAGTTGTTATTATCGTTTCGAGACTTATTTGTGCTTTTTTTCTGACTTGGTTTGACATTTTTTGGTTTGTTTGGTTGCTGGATATTTTTACTCTCAATGTTATGTTTTTTAAAATTTTGCTTATTTTGCTTTTAATTATGTCAAAATAGCTTATTTGGTTATGTGGATGGTTCTTGATCATATGAGATTTTCTGGTGCATAAATTAAGCTGGTTATTGCACTATATTGCTTTTTCTGCTTATTGCTATTTGATATGGTAAATCTTGTATGTCGTTCACGTTACCTATTAGTTATTGTATTGTATAAACAAGAGCATTTTGTTCAAGCCACCGATTATAAGACAGGTTAATA
>NC_032010.1:12586814-12587132 GCF_001865875.1 Lupinus angustifolius | reverse complement strand
GTTGATCTTAATTCTTCTTCCGAAATATTCGCGCTTCATACTATCAATCAGTGCCAATACATTCTTCAAGCTAATTCATCAAACAAGTGGTGTAGTGTTTGTCATCATCAAAAAGGGGAAGAATGAAAGTGCGCATGTCAGGAGGAGCACTTTGGAAAGCTTGCCCACTATGTTTTGATGAGGACAATGTGAGTTTCATAAGAGCTTGAAGATCATCAACAAATCAACGTGCTTTAGCCTCAAGATTGGTATTAGACTTAGACTAGAAATTAGTTTAGGTTGAGTCTAAGGCTTAGGTAAACTCAATACATGTCTCAT
>NC_032010.1:12566576-12586714 GCF_001865875.1 Lupinus angustifolius | reverse complement strand
AGGGAGTCAAACCAAGGGATAAGGTTCTTTAGTTTTCAAGAAAATGTCTAAGTGTTGTAATTGGAAGAATTTTTTGTAAAACGTTATTTCGATTATAGTGAAGAAAAATCTCCCAGATCACACGGGGGGCCTGGATGTAGTTTGCAAGTGGACCCGCAAACGAACCAGGATAAAAACCTTGTTGCACGCTTTTCTTTCCCTACTCTCTTTATTTCTTTAATCGATTACTTTGTATAGTTGTATTAGCTGTAATAATCTGTTTCTATACTGTACTGTTGTAACTCTGATATATCTGTTAGCTCTGTATATTTGTTTTGATCTCAGTTGCTTGTTGTACAAGAAACTAAAACTGTTTGTGCAATCTGAGTTATTTTAATCGATTAAAAAGTTGTAGTTAATCGATTATTCTTTCTGTGTTAATCGATTAAACAGGGGGTTTTTCAGCTATATAAGTTGTTTGCGAAAAGCGGATACTTTGACCGCTACACCTATTCAACCCCCCCTTCTAGGTGTATTTTAGCCACTGATACCTAACATTTACCATGCATTAGGGAAAAACATTTCCATATATATATTAATCGATTAACATGATTGATAATCGATTATATCTTATGGAAATTGGTTAATCGATTAAGGATGGGTGGATTGAATAAAAGTAGTTACAATAACAAACCTGCAAGGATTTCTGGCTTATTAATCATTTATAGTGATTGATAATCATTTAAGCCTTAACTAAAAAAGTATTTATCATAAGCACGTTAATCGATTAAGTAGGTGTATAATCGATTACCATCAGTTAAAGTCAGTTTGATATAAAAGCTGTTATTTTGTGCTATTATTTTCATTCATTTGAAAAACCCTGCATAAACTTCACATTTAGTTTTAGGCTGTTCGTGAGATTTTTGTAGAGGGTTTTAGCCAAGTGGACCCGCAAACAAACCAGGTTAAAAATCCTTGAGCATTTTCTCTTTCATATCTCTTTTACGATTCTGTCTTTGTTGAATTCTATTTTACTTGCATTCTATGATTTGAGACAATGTTAATAATCTGAGTATAATCAAGAATCAATTTAGGGTAGTAAAGATTGGTAATCATCACTATTTTCTTTGCGAGAAAATATGTTTTCCAAAGATATCAAGATTCAACATAATCGATTGAAGTTGAACATAATCGATTAATCTAACTATGCATATTCGATTAACCCTGATAATAACTGATTAACTACAACAACTTTCTATTATGCACATATATAAAAATAGTGGGACTAGTGATATGCTACACATATTCACCCCCATAGGTGTGTTTTACCTTGCTGGTACCCAACAAGTAGTATCAAAACTAATATGAAGGTGCTAGCTTGATCGCTTTATTCATTGATCCTAGGGATATTCACTATAGGTTCCACTAACCCTTTCAACGGTGAATGCACATCCAACAACCGCCCTCCGATATTTAGTAGTGAGGGGTTTGCCTATTGGAAAGTGCGTATGAGAATCTTTATTGAGGCAATCGACACGGAGATTTAGGAATCCGTTGTCAATGGGCCTTTTAATCCACTACACTTGGTGGATGGTGAGCCTAAAGAAAAACCTAAAGGTTTATGGACTGACGAATAGAAATGTAAAGTCCAGCACAACCTTAAGACTAAGAACAACATAACTTCTGCATTATCATATGTCGAGTTCTTTAGGGTCTCACTGCGCCTAAATGCGAAAGATATGTGGGACACTTTGCAAATAACCCAGGAGGGCACGAGCAAAGTTAAGTGCACAAGAATAATGCATTAACACACTAATATGAGTTATTTTGAATGTTTTAAAATGAATGGAAAAGTGAAATTCAGAAACGATTCACTCATTGGGAAAATTTGATTCGAAAGCTGATGAAGGATTATTTTTGGGATACTCTATTCACAGTAAAGCATATCAAGTCTTTAATAGATATACAATGCATGTTGAAGATTCTATCCATATACATTTTGATAGTCTTCTTCGAAAGAGAAGAGGAAGGTCTTGTGTGATGACGCTTCAAGTGCCTTGGAGACTGCATACACAAAGGACATGAAGGACGAAAAGGAGGTTCATGATGCTCAGGAAAGGAGTTCAGATCATCAAGACATGTCAATAGTGTGGCAGACTAAGAAAGACCATCCGCTTGTCAAGGTTATATAGGTGATAACTTGTAACTTTCTGCGTAGTTTTGTAGCTTTTGATTCTCAAGTTGAGCCTAAGACCATAGATGAGGCCATAGAGCATGAACACTGGGGAATAGTTATGCAAGAAGAGCTAAACTAGTTTGAGCCTAAAGATCATCCTATAATTAGCACGAAATGGGTATTTAGACATCAAATGGACGAATTTGGTTTGATTATACAAAATAAGGCACGTCTAGTGGCCAAAGGGTATAATCAAGAGGAAGGCATCGACTATGATGAAACCTACCCACCTGTTGCGAGGTTGGAAGCTATTAAAATGCTAGTGGCATTTGCATCGTTAATTAACTTTAATCTCTTTCAGAGGGATGTGAAGAGTACCTTCTTGAATGGTTATATTCAAGAGGAAGTATATATTAATCAACCGTACGGATTTGAAAGCCATAAATACCTTAATCATGTCTATAAACTCAAAAAGGTGTTATATAGTCTAAAACAAACTCCTAGAGCTTGATATGATAGATTGAGTAGTTTTCTATTAGAAAAGAGTTGTGTAAGGGGCAAAATTGATACAACACTCTTTACATGAAAATCAGAAAATAATGTCTTGTTAGTACAATTTACGTAGATAATATAATATTTGGTGCTACTAATGATTTACTTTGTAAAGAGTTTTCTGATTTAATGAAAGGTGAGTTTGAAATGTCGATGATGGAAGAGATGGCATTCTTCCAAGGATTACAAATAAAGAAAATGAGCAGTGAGATATTCATTCACCAAACAAAATATTGCAAGGAACTACTGCAAAAGATTGAGGTGGATAAGTGCAAAGAAGCAACAACACCTATGGCATCATCTTGCTATCTCTATAAGGATGATAAAGGTAAAAGCTATAGAGGTAACAAAATGTCGAGGCATAATTGGTTCATTGCTTTATCTAACTACAAGTCGCTCTGATATCGTGTTTAATGTATGCATGTGCGCGAGATACCAAGCTTCACTTAAGGAATCTCACTTTAGTGCTATAAAACGTATTATGATGTATCTTAAAGAAACAATGTCTATGGGTTTATGGTATCCTAGGATGCCTCATTATCCTTGATAGGATATTTCGACTACAGCTCCAACTATGCGGGATGTAAGTTGGACCAGAAAAGTACTAATGAAACTTGCCATCTACTAAGCAGCTCCTTAGTATCTTGGCATAGTAAGAATCAAGCAGGTATTACCTTATTTACCATCGAAGCGGAATATATTGCCACTAGCGTCTATTGCTTTCAGATATTATGGATGAAGTAGCGACTATTAGACTTCGGTTTAAAACTTGTCATAAATCTATCAAAGAACCCCATTCTGCATTCTAGAACTAAGCATATTGAAATAAGACATCACTTTTTAAGAGATCATGTTCAAAACGATTATTGTATTCTTGAATTTGTTGAGACCTCAAAAAGGTTAATGGGCAGCTCCTTAGTATCTTGTCATACTAAGAATCAAGCTGGTATTACCTTATTTACCGTCGAAGCGGAATATATTGCCACTAGCGTCTGTTGCTCTCAGATATTATGGATGAAGCAACAACTATTAGACTTCGGTTTAAAACTTGTCATAAATCTATCAAAGAACCCCACTCTACATTCTAGAACTAAGCATATTGAAATAAGACATCAATTTTTAAGAGATCATGTTAAAAAAGGTTATTGTATTCTTGAATTTGTTGAGACCTCAAAGTAATTGATAGATATTTTCACCAAGCCCTTTCCACGGGATACATTCTGTGTTACGGAGAGAACAAAACATACTTGATGAAAAACATCTTAACTAATTTGCTTTAGGGTCTTCTATGCTTTTTCTTGATCTTTAATATATGCTTATATCTGATATATATTGTGAATGGATGTTTCCTATACTTAAACTGATTTTATAATAGTTTTTATGCTTCTTTAGAGTGTCATATACCTTTTAGGTTAGTGTCTTAGATATAGTATCTTTGCATAGTCTAGAAATCTCTAAAATGTACTAAAATTTGTGTTACTTCTATCCTTAATCGATTGTTCTGTGTTTTAATCGACTAATTTGAGTTTCAGTAACCAGAAAATAAATTTTTGTCTTGATTTAATTGATTAAAAAGTTGCTTAATCGATTGCTTGGGCTCAAATTTCTGAAAATTTCAAATTTTTAAATTGATTATCCACTACTCTTAATCGACTAACGGTAGCAATATATCATATTCAAGTGCCATTATGGGTCATTTCAAATTAAAACCCTTAATCCTCTTTGCTTCCCCCCTTTTGAATCTGTTCTCAAATTGAGTGTTCTTAACCTAATCAATAGAAAATCCAAATCCTATCACACATTTCCATCTTTCTACAATCCTCAATTTCTACTAAATCGGAAACCCTAACCTTTCCCCAATTTTTAGAAACCCTAAATCCGAAAACTCGGAAAATTGATTATTCAATCAATTAATCATCATTATACCTGAAAATATGAGCAAACCACGACCAAGGAGAGTAAAACTTACTACAAAGCTTCCTAGACGTATGGAAAAAGGTTCCTCTTCCGCTCAAGGTGGAAGAAAGGACCGCAATGATCCTTATTATTCTCTGATCCTTCAAGAAGCTTGTTTATCCAAGTTCCAAGGAAGAAAACAAACATACATTTGACATGTGAATGTTGCGTGGTTACTCGAACAAGGACTTCAGTTCCCACATGGATTGGAAGCCCAAGGAACAAACAAGTTTCTGGAATTAAGAGGTAAAATTTATCCATCGCTCGTTAGGGAATTCTATAGTAATATTAGGTATAAGGATGGGATTAATGCATCGATGGTAATGGAAAAAATGATAGTTTTAGATGAGGAATTATTTCTGGATGTTGATGGACTATCTAGTGATGGATATATGCTAGGAGATTGCAACAATGAGCTTTGGGACTCATTTGATGCTATTGAAATGTATAAGTCATGCTTAAGAGGACCTCAGTTGTATGTACAAGGAGAATTGACCAAGGTTAGGTCATTATCCGTTGAAAACTGACTCTTGCATTATTTGATTATGTTTATACTAGTTCAAAGAAACACAAACCATTGTCAACCGACCATCAACAATCTCAAGCTAATATTTGCCATAAGGGAAGGTATTGCGGCAAAGTGGCCTGTGAAAATCTTAAAGGTTATGAATGGAATAGCTACTTCTTCATCAAGGTTGCTTGCTTATGGTATTTTCATCTCCTGTGTCATTGATTATTATTGTGAAGAAGATCTTGCTCCTAACCTTGGCACAATTTTGATGAAGACACCAACATCATATAAAGAAGAAAAGGAAGAATACTTACGAAGACAATGAAGATAAAGCTTCAAGGAATTAGAATCTAAGTCTTTTGGTACTTCTATCCTCACACTCTATCATATACAAACAATAGTAATGCTCAAAAGTATTTGTAAAGAAAACTAAAAACTACAAGTATAAATGAAAACAATTTTCAAAATAATGTGTAACAGGTTACTGGATCTAAGTAACAGGTTACTGTAACTGAGTAATAGGTTACCAGAACTAAGTAATAGGTTATATGAGTGAGAAACGAGTTACCCAACCAAAACTGAATAGGGTAATCGATAACACCCATTTCAGTAATCGATTACACATTGTAGTAATCAGTTATTTAGTTGAACATAATACTTGGGTAATTGATTACATCTTGTGAGTAACCGATTACACTATGTGATAATCAGTTATTCAGTTGGACAGAATGTTTGGGTAATTGAGTAAATCCTTTGGATAATTGATTACACTATGTGATAATAAATTACTCGGTTGGACAAAATGTTTGGGTAATCAATTACGTCAATGTGGTAATCGATTACTGAGAGTTGTTGCACCAGTTTTCAGATTCAAACTACACAGCTTTCAACCCAAACGAAATGGTTTCATTCCAATCGAATCCTACCCTTTCATAGAGGTACTATGGTTGATTGGAAAGCCTATTTAAAGGCATTGACACTCATAATTCATAACACATAACTCATATACACAATCTAAACTTTTCTGAAATACTTGCTCTGCACTTTTTACAACTTGTTCTTAACTATCAGAATATATTTTCTGAAGTTGCCTTAAGTGTTGTTCCAAAGTTATTCAAACTTTCTGAGCGGTATTATTAAAGTGTATAAAGATTTATTGGATTGCAAGAGTTCATAGTTTCAAATCTTGTAAAAGCAATCCTTGCCATAGTTAATGTTTTCTTCATTCAAGTTGTTGAATTACTTTCTTTCACAAGGATGTCATAAGAAAGGAGATAGAGACACTTGGAAAGTTTATTTTCCAAAAAGTGATATATGTATTAGTGAGTGAGGTACAAGGAAATCTCGAGGTGAGAGTTTATAATTACTAATCTTAATATCTAGTGAAGAAATCTCTTGTGCTGCAAGAGTACTAGACGTAACCTTCGGTGGACAAGAAGGTGAATCAATATAAAAATCTCTAAGTACTCTCTTCTCCCATATCTTTTTAATTTTGTTTGATATTTTTATACATAACGTTTTCCACGGCTACTAACTCTGATAATTGCAGAAACATTTGACATAGATTTAAGTCAACTAATTCACTCCTCTCTTAGTTGCCATCTCAGTCTTACAATTAACACCAGAGCTTTTTTGAGTAAATTATTCTCAAAACTGATCCTGTATCTAAGATGGCCGCAAGATCATTTCTAGGAGAAGGTCCAACATCAACCGCCCTTCAAGCTCTGTTGGAGAATGCTATGACTTCTGGAAAATCAGAATGAGAATCTTTATAGAATCTGAAGATGTGGACATTTGAAATGCAATTGAGGAAGGACCTTATGAACCCTTCACAGTTATCAATAGTGTAAGAGAAGTAAAGCCAAAATCTTCATGGAATGGTGAAGATAAAAGGAAGGTGTAATATGATCTCAGAGCAAAGAACATCATCACGTCAGCACTTGGCATCGATGAATTCTTTAGAGTATCAAACTACAAATCTACTAAAGAAATGTGGGATACTCTAGAGACTACACACGAAGGAACTGAGGAAGTCAAAAGGTCCAGACTCAATACGCTCTCCCAAGAATATGAAATGTTCCGTATGATGCCTGAAGAGATAATACTAGATTTACAAAAGAGATTTACTCACCTTACAAATCATGTTACTGCACTTGGAAAAACTTTATCAAATAGTGACTTAAAATTAAAAGTTATAAGATCACTCACCAGAACATGGCAACCAAAAGTAATAGTCATTTCTGAAAAGAAAGTTTAACAAAAATGTCATTGGCTGCTTTATTTGGTAAATTGTTGGAACACGAATTGGAACTCAGCCAACTTGAACAACATGAAGAACAAGAAAAGAAGAAGAAAAATATCTCTCACAAAGCGAAGGCAGATAGATATGACTCATCAAGAGATGAATCACAAAAGGAAGAGATGGAAGACATAAGTCTCTTTCTAAAGAAGTTCAGCAAGTTCCTTAAAAGGAACAAAGGCGCCAAAACTGGACAAATAAAGAAATTTACCAAGAATAATGACGCCTCCACTTCAAACCAAAACTTCACATGTTTTGAATGTGGTAGGCTCGATCATATGAAGATGGACTGTCCAAACCTGAAAAGGAATGCCTTCAAAGGAAAAAATGAAATGAGGACTGGATGAAGAGGCTACATAGCTTGGGAAGACAATGATACCAATTATGCCTCTGAACTAGAAAATGAAGAACAAGCACATCTCTCACTAATGGCATCTCATCACTCTGATGATGAAGAGGTAAATGAAACTAACCTATTTTCTTCTTCTGAATTGCAACTTGCATTTAATGATTTACATGATGAATATGTCAAACTCACTAAATTGTTTTTAAACAAAAAACTAAGTTAGAAGTATTCATAAATAAACCATCATTTTCTTCATGTCAAATTGCATTACTCTTGAAAAGAAAGTTTCAACATTAAGTCTTGAACTTAATAAATTAAACAAGGTATAGATGGGTTGAGAACCAAAGTATCCATGCATTTAATTATAATAACAATAAATCTAGGATACATAAGCAACATCCCATATATACTTATTGTAAAAACCATGGGCATACACCAAACACTTGTATGATTAGAAAATATGGTGTGCCCTTATGTCACTATAGATGGGTTGAGAAAGGTGCTAACCATGTAGGTCCCAAAGAAAATTGGATACCTAATACTACTTAACCTGTTTTTTAGGAAAATTTGAGAGTCGTCTGCAATCTATGGTACTTGGACAGCGGCTGCTCAAAGCACATGAGGGCGACAAAGATAAGTTCTTTATACGAACTCCAAGGGATAAAGGCTATGTCACATATGGTGATAACAACAAAGGAAAAATATTTGGAGCTGGTAGAACCGGTAAGCCACTTTCAACAACAATTACGAGATTATGGCTTAGACTTCGGCTACATTCCCCTAAAATGTGACAATACTAGTGTATAAATCTCGCAAAGAATCCAATAATGCATTCTAGAACCAAATACATAGATATAAGACATCACTTCCTTAGGGACCATGTCCAAAAGAAAGATGTGTCTGTAGAATTTGTTGATACTCATGACCAACTAGCAGATATATTTACTAAACCTTTGGCACAAGAACCTTTCTATAATATTAGACGAGAATTAGGCATTCTTGATGAAGCTTACTTGTCCTAAATGCTAATACATGATTATATGTTTCCTTCATTATGTTTATCTTATGCCTACTTGCACTTAAAATTGTTTAATTTTAGTTAAAATTTTCAAATTTTTGGGTCTGTATTCGATTATATATGTTGAGTAACCGATTAGCAGGCATCGATATGTCTAAAAATTTTGAAATTATAGGGTCAATAACTGATTACTCTGGATAGTAATCGATTACTGTATTAGGCAGAAACTTTCAGTAACCGATTACTCCTATGTGCAATCGATTACCTAAGGCTGTTGTTTGAAATCCAGGAATTTTCTATGTTAAGTAATCGATTTATCACTTAGAGTAACCAATTAGTCTAACCTATATTTTAGTTTCCCTACTCAAACCCCTCTTTTCGTTTCCCTTCCTCAACACTCCCCTACAACCCGCATGAAGAGAGATTGAGGGTCATACCTAAATCTCATAATTGCGAGAAAGGGACAGAACCTAAAACGAAAGTAAAAACACTCCCTCTACCCTCGGGTATGAGTTCATGGGATCCTGCGTGACACGCAAGGATCAACCGTCAAACCAATGACGTTAAACGAGCGCTTTGTGGGAGGAAATCCACACTAGAGGTTCATTTTTTAGTTCGTTAGTTTTAGAATTTTAGTGTCGGCTTTAGTGCCTCTCTAAGTTTGGAGCCTTTGTGGGAGGGGGGATATATATAGTGTCGGCCACAAAAAAAATCGTAAACTGTAAAAAATAAAAATAGAAGTTTACAGGGAAAAGTTCTAACACGACATTCCTATTAGTTTCCCCTTCAAAATGGGAATTTGCACCTGTTCAATCTAGGACATATATACCATCAAAGACCTTTTTCTCTTCTCTTGCAGGTACTTTTGATGCACCCAATGAGGTTGGCCACTTATAACTAGCACTTAAGCTAGGGACACTTCTCGCCTAACTTGTGAGTTATCTTTTTTTTCTCTCTTCATGTTTAAATTTTTACATTGGGGACAATGTAAATTCCTAAAGTTGAGGGGGGTTTTGCGTTTAGATAGTTCATTCATGTCATGCATACCATATAGATTTTAAATTTTTTTAGGTTGAATATTCATATTATCTTCCATTGACATAAGTTTCTTGTCTCATTTATCTCCTGCTTTGTTCTATGTGCTACTTGTTTGCTTTAACTAAAAACATATGCATGAATCTTGACAGTTGATATGTGACCCTATTGAAAAAAAATCTTGTGATGTAATAATTACATGAAAGACATTAGATTTGGAAATTGTGAATTAAATTTGGTTTAATAAAAGTCATGGTTTCATTACTATTCCTGAATATACCAAATATGAGAAACTTGGGCTAAACATAATAAGGGTTCTGATTTGAATTGATAATTACATGAAACCCCTCTTTTTTTCATGAGTGCATAATTTTCTATTATTGTACATTCTAGAACTTGATTTATGATCGTTTCAAGATTGAAGTCTGTTTGTATGCCTTAAAATGATAGAGGCAATTAGGACTTTTCCTTTGACCTTCAACCACTTGCTATAAATATTGAAAATCCATTAGTTGCCCACTTTTGAGCCTGGACATTACTGATTTTTAATAGCTAGATGAGAGTTTTGAGGTAACTTGTGATATTTGGTTGAAGTAAATGGAAAGGTAAAAAAGAAAGCCATGTATAGTAAAAAAAAACCATAAAAGGGTGGTAAAAAATTCATCCTTTGTCTTTTAGAAAATCAAAAGAATGAATAAAAAAAGTGAAAAAATATAAAGTATCCTAAAAGAGAAAGGATTGAAAAAGTATGTTGAAAAGAGAATGGTTGATCAAAAAAGGATCATAAGTAAGGCCTATTAAGAGAATCTCAATGCTTCAATCGAATGTCTAAAATGTTTAAGTATTTTGGAAAACAATGGTAAGTATTTTGAATTATCCTTTTTTTGATAATTCTACCTTAAATCATTTACCTTGATCTTATCACAACCATATAAAGACCTCTTGATTTTTGCTTGTATTTAAATATAATCAGTGGCGATTTGGTCTATAAGCAAGCCTATGGTAATTTACTTTCATAAAAAATTTTGAGCGAAACACTATGACCATTAAACACATGAGAATGATGAGAGAAGAGTAGTCCTAATTCATGCAGATGTTATGAGTCATAGACTTATCTTGAATTGAATTTTTTTATGATTGTCTTGTCTTGATGTCTAGATTGTTTCAAAATTATCATGTGATTGCTTGTTATTTTGGGTCATGGTTTCTATATCGTTATCCATACATGATGGTGAAAGTTAGATACAATACTTGCTTGAGGACAAGCAAGAGATAAGCTTGAGGGAATTTGATGAGTGTGAAATTATAATGTATTTTAATTGCATTGAACTTACATTTTATGACATAATTAGGACTTTAAGATAGTTTTTAGTTTTTGTTTCTCTTTGTTCGGGTTGAGTAGGTGTTTTTGACTATGTTGTGAAGGTTGGATGGATTGAAACCAAAACGAGTAGAGATTAGGAGCAAGAAGATGAAATTCGGTGTTTAGGCTATGATATGACCAATTGAGGGGCCAAAAGAAGTTGTCTTGGAGTCTGGATCAAAGAGAAACAACTTGAAGTGAAGGTGACACGATCCACGGGCAGGCCATGTTCCACACCCATGGTTGTGGATGGCATATTCTATTTCTATTTTTCAGATTCTTTGATTTGTTTCGTTAGGCTTAGCCTAATCTTTTGTAATTAGGATAAATAAGGATTCTCCCTCAAGGATGGAACACGTTTTATATTACACTTCTTTAATTTAGAATTTGGTATTCTCGTCTCCATTATGAGTGAGTAATTCCTTTAGTTTCTAGGATTAGGGCTATGCCCTTTTACATTAAATAAAAATTTCTTCTTACTTTTATTTCATTCAGTGTTGTGATTTGAATCATTAAACTGTATTTTATTTGTGTGAGTTGTCTGGCAAACAAATAACACCTCTCAGATGCACTGGGGAAGGACCAAGAGGTGAACCCAACTATCCGACCATTTAGTTATTGAAACTAGAATCCTAATTCACGATAGTAGTCTTAGGATTCTCGGGGGTTTCTGGAATTCACCTTGGGTTGGTACAAAGCGATTAGATAGAAAGATCCAAGTAAAGGATTCGATTGATAACTGTACCACGAGAGTAGGTGAGACTTCAATTGAGTATATGTGTTGGAGCTCGAGAGAGGATTACACATATCAAAAAACAATTCACTCTCGCAACTTAAAGGTCGTGAAAAATAGCAAAACATGGATTTGCAAGTGTAAATGCGGTGACCCTTATCTTGGGAACTCTTCCAAAATTAGATTTCAATCCATTTTTCCTATTTTCATAATTATTCTTGTCAATTGTTCAGTTGTTCCAAATTCACTTTTAATTCCTTTTTGAGTTAAGTATAAATTAAATGTTATAATTAAAGGAATTTTCCAACCTCATGGGATCAATATTTTATTACTTGACAATATAATCGTGCACTTGCGATTTTCCCTATCAAGTCACCATACTCAAGAGTTTGCTAAGACAAGATGAAGTTCACCACAAGAAATTGGGTTTCTTGATAAGAACAAAGGTGCCACAAACAATAGTGAATTGCTTCATAAGCCAGGGTGTAGTTCGCTAGAAGAGCATTGAGGTTCTTGATAAGAACAAAGGGGTCTTCATTCAACCAAGAACTTAGGAGACAACGATCACTAAAGATGAATAAATCCAATCAAGTTTCAAGTTTCAAGTCGTTATTTCTCATCTCAAATTTGGTTACAAATAGTGGTGTGACTAGCCAACATGGCTCCATGAAAATAGCATAAAATTAAAATATACATCAATGCCTAAAATCCCACGTGAAGATGCACCACAAGGTTAGGTTCAATTATCTCTTAAAAAGGAAACAAACACAACTTAACTACGTGGTAGTCATACAAGGCAAGTCATCACACGACCATAACTCATTGAGTTTGAATTGATTCTCACGACCATAAAGGAATGCACACGCCCATGAGTTGTCCAAGTTCAATGAATCCCTTAAAAGGAAACATTCCACATGCCTAGTACCACATAAGGATCTTACCACACGGCCATTAAGTTTTTCATTTTGAATTCAAATGATATCCTTCAAAAAGGAAACTATTGAACACGCCAAGCACCCATAAGGAAACTTATCATACGGTTTCCCCATACTTCTCACGACCATAATGTTCTATTTGGAATTCAAAGACGAAAAAGGAAACAAATAAAACACTAATATAATTCACATGGTAACCTTAAAAAGGGAAACAAGTCATATCACTCTTTTTCTTTGAATCACACGACCACAAAAGGAAATAAAACATTAGCTGCCTAAAATGTACTTGGTCCTACTTGCACACTCTTCACTTTATTGAATGTTACTTAATGATTTGTCATGAATTAAATCTCCTCATCATATTATTTTTGGGCTTAGCTTTGGAATAGCCCCTTATTCTTTAAGTGTAACTCCAACAAATGTCCTTGAGTTGGTGCTTCTCCTCCAAATTGTAAGACACCCCTTGGCACACATCACCCCTCCTTGAAAAATTTGTCGTCAAATATTAAGGCTTCATGAATTTCCTACAACAAGAAATGTGACATGAATTAGTCTTTTAATAATTTGGAAAATTATAACACTTACCCTCCAAGCAAAAATTAGAAAGCACTTTACTGACTGTACTTGTTTGTCCTTTGGAAGGACTTATTCCTCTACTGCTATATTCAATCCAAACCTCTTGGATTACACACATGCCTCACAAATCCATCTTTGATATCTCCTACTTGGTTTTTCCATTCATCCATCTTTATCAATTCATTGTTTGTCCAATTATGTAACTTTAAGAAGTTACAATCAGGAATGTTGCATAACACACTATAAAAAATGTTAGTTCTAAAAAGATGCAATGATGCATGATGACTAGTTATGTTATGCAGAAGGTTTATCCTAAAGGGATGCAATGCATGACTCAAGACTATATTCTCCTTTGGCTCTAAGCTTAAAATTCCAAATGAGGTCACACTAACTACAAAATAATGAAAATTCCTATCTAAACAATTTACACTATGTTGTATTAACAAGGCTAAGGCATGCTTCTAGTTTTCAATTGGTTCATTCTATTTCAAGCACTCATTTTTCATAGACTTAGGATAATGTCATTGATTAAGTTGTTTATCACTATTATGCAAAGGCAAATAAGTTCTTAATATGTTCTCTAAGCACACATATTCATAATTTTTAAAATCAATATGGTTTAAAATTTCATGAGATGCTACCAACTCCATGTTCATATCCTCTTGCATTGAGCTTCCAAGACATAGCTGGAAATGCCTAGGTGGATTATGAATGAGTTCAATGATTTCATACTCTTCCATGGATGAAAAAAATTGAGGGCATCCTTTAAAATTTCCTGCATATCCAAACAAACACCACTATGCACAAGAGATTCATTAGGATGTTAAAATCCAAGCAAAGCCCCTCACTTTTATTTTCATTCAATGTATTTGCACTTAATGTGTATATAATAGAGAAATGTCCCTCACTTTTATTTTCACTCCATATGTTTATACTCAAAGTGTTTTCCTTACTATCTCTTTGCTTTTCACTTAACTTTTCCTTTCCCACAAGTGTTTCACTCATGCTTTCTTTTGTTTCACTCCTCTCGTGATCTCTTTCTATCCTTATGGTTTTATATTGTAATTACCTTTTGAGCTTCATAGAGAATTTTTTTGGCTCAAACTTCTTTTGGATGACCTTGGGTTTGCTTTGCAATTTGCTGTGAATGTCCCTTGGATAGGAATTTGGGACATATCTCTTCCTCATCACAACCTTCATATACTCCCAAGTATCAATTAGTTTGGCACCACACCTCCTTCTTTCTTTCTAGAACTAATCCTACCACACAGGTGCATACTCCTTGAACTCCAAGGCTGTCACTCTCATCTTTTCACTTTCATTGTAAGTAATACAATCAAAGACTGGTACCATTTTGGACTCCCACTCCAAATAAGCCTCTGAATCATTTCTTACAATAAAGGAAATTATTTTGAACTTAATCCCCTCAAGCTTATCATCTTCACGTCTCCTCCTATGGGCTCCTCTCCTTTGCTTCTCCTCCATCAGCCTTCTCCTCCTTTCATCCTCACAGTCACTAGAATCTCCACTTTGATGGACTTCGAACCTCCTTTCATAATCAATCCTCATTTATTTCATTTATCTTTGAAGGGCTTGGAAGTGAGTATTCATCATGGCTTTCAAGGTTGTTGTCCTTGGGGACAAAGGCGGCTATCACTTCGATTAGTCAATTTTTTTGTTTTCAATGTCTCACTTTTTGTTTCACTCAAATGTGTTTGTGTATAACTCAATTCACTCAAGCTCTCCATGGGTTCTTAATTGAACCAAGCAATCAATAATTTCTAAAAGACCATTAAACCGAAAGACACCCAAAACTTATCAAAGAAAAAGTGGCTAGTGTTTTTTTTATGTAACACAAAATACCCAACTATACTTGACTTTTGACAAGACTCTTTTATTATTTTATTTTTTAAATTTGACACTTGTTTTTTAATAGAAGAATAAATAAAAAACAACCAACATGTTTTACACAAGAAAGAACTTTGATGACACCAAGCAAGAGACTAGCTCAGATACCACTTGATGAGAACCTCCTTCGGGTGGTTCCGTCTTGGACGACCGTTTCTTGGTTGGTGTATTTCTTATATGTTGTGAATTGTAATAAACAATAGACAACAAAAATATATATAGTAAGATAAAAGAAGTTGGATAAGAAATGAAGTGGTAAGGCGCCACAAACAAGAGTTTGATAAGTCAAGATGAAGTTCGCCACAAGAAATTGAGTTTCTTGATAAGAACAAAGGCGCCACAAACAATGGTGAATTGTTTGATAATCCAGGGTGTAGTTCGCTACAGGAACATTGGAGTTCTTGATAATAACAATGGGGTCTTGATTCAACCAAGAACTTAGGAGACAATATTCACTAAAGATGGATAAATCCAATCAATATTCAAGTTTCAAGTTGTTATTTCTCATCTCAAATTTGGTTATAAATAGTGGTGTGGCTGGCCAACATGGCTCCATGAGAATAGCATAAAATCAAAGCATACATCAATGCCTAAACTCCCACATGAGCATGCACTATAAGGCTAGGTTCAATGTATCTCTTAAAAGGGACAGAAACACAAACTTAACTACATGACAATCATACAAGATAGTAATCACACGACCATAACTCCTTGAATTTGAATTAACTCTCATGGCCATAAAGGAAGGTGCACGCCCATGAGTTATCCAAGTTTAATGAATTTCTTAAAAGGAAACATTTCACACGCCTAGTAACACATAAGGATCTTACCACACGGCCATTAAGTGTTGCAATTTGAATTCAAATTATTTCCTTCAAAAAGGAAACAATTGAACACGCCTAGCACCCATAAGGAAACTTACCACACGGTTTCCCCATACTTCTCATGGCCATAATGTGTTATTTTGAATTCAAAGAAGAAAAAGGAAACAAATAAAACACTATCATAATTCTCATGGTAACCCTAAAAAGGAAACAAATCATATCATCCCCTCATTGAATCACACAGCCACAAAAGGAAATAAAACATGCATATGGCATCTTCTCATAATGGAAATAATATCATGCCACCCTTTCTCCTAATATTTGATCTCAATGTTTCCATATGAGTTATACACACAAATTACTTTCTTATTTGATACGAAAGGAACACATGAAAATAGGTTGCATGTGGCTGCTCAAAATATACTTGGTCTCATTTGCACACTCTTCACTTTATTGAATGTAACTTGATAATTTGGAATGAATTACACTTTTTGGTCATATTATTTTTGGCTTTGGATTTGGAACAACTTGGTCTCATTTGCACACTCTTCACTTTATTGAATGTAACTTGTTAATTTGGAATGAATTACACTTTTTGGTCATATTATTTTTGGCTTTGGATTTGGAACAACCCCTTATCCTTTAAGTGTGCCTCCAACAAATGTCCTTGAGTTGGTGTTTTTCCTCTAAATTGTAGGGCACCCCCCTTGGCACACATAAGGATACAAGAGAGAAATCCAAATTCTAACCCATCTCTTTCACCCCAAATAACATAAAGGTAAAAAGAAAAGACTGATATAATGAGAGCGCAAGATATTAAAGTACATGACTTAGCTTCTTATTTGCCAAATTTGATCAAGGACAATCGGAATATCCAGCGGGTGCTAGTCTTAATCAAGCAATAAAAGATCTATCCTCAAGATTAATGCAGCCACATTAAACTAGGTACAGGCTTTAGCAAGATGTGAGACCCCATAATAAGAGTCAATCATACATGCACCTTGGTTTTCATTCGCTTTAATTGTCTGAAAGTATATATACATGTATATATTGTTGTCATATTATTTCTTTTTTAAATAATAAAATAAGAAACATGTCTTCGTATATATACATCTGTATATATATATATTAATAATATTATATCATATCATAATGTTTTAAATTGTATTCTACACACAACTGAGCGGCAACATTGAGATTTTAAACATTCCTACAAGGACAATGCGACCACAGTTGCGTATAACTGCAATTTAAAACTCGTTATTCTTTCAAACAGACTTGATGTAAGTTGATTTAATATTTTGTCTAAGTGAATAAGCAATATGGTGTTATTCCTCAAGGGGAGGGGCTTTGTCCCTTTTGTTTAGTCGGTATGAACTAAATTCCTATCGGTCCCATTTGTATCTATATAATGTGTAGAATGCTTGTGACATGCCAATAAAAAAAATGCTTCTGACATGCATGTGTCAAGCATGAGCTGAAGTTGGCATCCTTCGCCGGGTGGTTTATTTAATGACCAAGATTTGGTCAAACATAATGTTAGATGCCTCTCATTTCTATGCCTTAAAAGAATTTTATGACTATTTTATGGCTCTCTTTAAAGGCATTTTATGTCACTTTTATGGCTTTGTTTCCAAGCATCCAATGCTTCATATCCAATATACCAAGACTTTGCTTGCCTATAAAAGGACACATATAGAGAGCTTCAAAATCATCTTCACAACACACAACATCTCTTTCATTTACACATATATTGTGAGTGCATTCTTGGTGAGAATTCTTGTTCCATTTGAGAGAGTATTTGTGAGAAAAAATATTGTCATTTGTCCTCATCATTATAAGAGGATTTCTTGTACTCTTCTTTTTTACATAGTGGAATTTTGCTCTTGATCGCCCGTGGTTTTTTTCCTCTCACACTGAGGATTTTTTCCACATTAAATCTTGTGTGTTATTTTCTTTATCCTTTACTTGCTTCTCTTTTGTTCTCAATTGATTCAATCCTGTGCTTCCGCATTGTGCTCTAACCTTAACAAGTGGAATCAGAGCTCTTACTAAATTGAGAATTTCAAAATGTCTACAAAATTTGACATTTAGAAGTTTGATGGCAAAATTAGCTTTTCTATTTGGCGAGTCCAAATGAGGGCCGTTCTTATCCAGAGCGGATTAAAGAAAGCTTTAGATGGGAAGTCAAAGAAACCAGTTTCCATGACCGATGATCAATGGGACGAGTTGGATGAAAAGGCGCTTTCAACAATTCAACTTTGTTTGTCGAAGGAGGTTCTTCGTGAGGTTGCCAATGAAGAAACCGCTGCGGCTTTGTGGCTGAAGTTAGAAACTTTATACATGACCAAGAGCCTCGCAAACAAGCTTCGTCTCAAAGAACGGTTATACACCATTCGTATGGTTGAAGGTACTCCTATTCAAACTCATCTTGATGAGTTTAATTCTATTATTATGGATATGCAAAATATTGATATTAATATTGAAGATGAAGACAAAGCTGTTTTGTTGGTTGTCTCTTTACCTTCTACCTATAAGCACTTCAAAGAAATCATGTTGTATGGAAATAATGATACCTTATCCTTTGAAGATGTTAAATCTAATTTATTGTCCAAAGAAAAATTTGATCTTGAAGTTAATTCTGTGGACAAGGGTGAGGGCTTAAGTGTTCGAGGTAGAACTCAAGAAAAAGGGAGTACCAATTATAAAAAGTTCAGATCCAAATCCAGAGGTCGCAAATCCAACAAAACTTGTCGCTATTGCAAGAAACCGGGGCATGACATTCCTGATTGTTTTATCTTAAAGAAAAAACAAGAAAAACAAGATAAGGGAAAATTTCAACAATCCTCTGAAGCTGCTAATATTGAAGCCAATTCTGACGGTGATATTCTTTTATCTGTTGTCTCTTATAATAATAGGAGTAAAACAGAATGGATTCTTGATTCTGGATGTACTTTTCATATGTGTCCTTATAAGGACTTATTCACCACTTTTGAACATGTTGACAGTGGTGTTGTTTTGATGGGCAATGATACCCAATGCAAAGTTGCAGGAATAGGTACTATTCAGATCAAGGCTCATGACGGTGTTGTCAGAACCTTGGCTAATGTCCGCTATATTCCAGATTTGAAGCGGAACTTAATTTCTCTTGGCACCCTAGAGTCTCTCGGGTGTAGGTATTCAGCTGAAGGTGGAGTTCTAAAGGTATTGAAAGGTGCTATGGTATTATTGAAAGCTAACCGGATTGGTAGTTTATATGTCTTGCAAGGTTCTGTTGTGACAGGTTCAACAGCTGTATCTTCTTCAATGCATGATAATGACATTACCAAATTATGGCACATGCGCCTGGGCCATATGAGTGAAAAAGGTATGCACCTTCTAAGCAAACAAGGTCATCTTGGTAAACATGGCATTGGTAAATTGGATTTTTGTAAACATTGTGTTTTTGGGAAACAGAAAAAGGTTAGTTTCTCCACTGCAACTCACCGTACCAAAGGTATTCTTGATTATATTCATTCTGACCTTTGGGGGCCTTCTAAATTTCCTTCTCATGGAGGATGTCGCTATATGATGACCATCATTGATGATTTTTCTCGCAAAGTTTGGGTTTATTTTCTGCAGCATAAAAATGAGACTTTCTCCACTTTCAAGAAGTGGAAAACTCTTGTTGAAACCCAGACAGGGAAGAAAGTGAAGAAGCTTAGAACAGACAATGGATTAGAGTTCTGCAATGGTGATTTTAATGAGTTCTGCACAAAAAAATGGTATTGCTAGACACAAAACTATTCCAAGAAATCCTCAACAAAATGGTGTTGCAGAACGGATGAACAAGACTCTACTTGAGAGAATTCGTTGTATGCTCTCAAATGTTGGGTTATGGCATCAGCGTGAATTTTGGGCTGAAGCAGCATCTACTGCTTGTTACCT